>NC_041389.1:372173622-372189813 GCF_002162155.2 Triticum dicoccoides | reverse complement strand
CTTTATATAGCAAAAGAGGCTAGGGTTGGGGGTTTTGGGGGCTTTTCGGACCCTCGGATGGCGATCGTGCGCTCCGGACAGAGAGGGGGACTAGGTGGCTGCAGGTGGGCTGTGGTTAGAAGGCCTTGGGCTGAGAGGAGAGAGAAGAGGTGCGGCCCTGTGGCAGTTTCGGAGACCGAAACGTCCGACGATTAAACCGGCAACGGTGCTGCTACAGATGACGGTTGGGCTATCAAACGGACTCCGAATGCGACGAAACTTGACAGGTGGCCTGTCTACACTATAATAAGACCGCACGACAAGTTGCAACCGATTCCGAGAACATTTTTATGCCACTTATAAAATAATATTTCGGAGGTGCCGCGGGCGCGTGGAAGTGTGTCTGGGCTCGGAATGGACAACGGAGAGAACCGGCGGAACCCCAACGGATGCAAGTTTTGAAAAACATGCAGATGAAATGCAGATGAAGTGCAGATGAAGACATGAGATGAGATGCATAACAAGAACAAAATGCAAAACAACAGATAAAACCCAACCACGAAGGAAATATCATATCGCATCTCCGGAAAAGGCAAGAGTTGGAGTTACGAATATGGAAAGTTGTATCCGGGGCGTTACACAAAGCCCCTAAAAACAGGTCATTTAGACCTCAGACATGGTTAGACGAGTCCGGTAAGGGGCTTCCCAGCCGCATACCCCCTTTTTTTTAGGGGGCCGCGCGCATAAATGATGAAAGCCAATAAAGCTCAACTTTCTTCATCTTCCAAATTATACTTTATTTTGATACACTTGTTGCACGATACTTCTTAGAAACTAAGTCCTTCTCTTTTACAAATGAAGCACGTGCTACACCCATCCAGGATACAGCACAACAGAGACACAGGCGCAGACGTGCAGTAGGGACCCGTTGCAAGGATTCTTTTCAGATTAAGACCCTGCGTAAACCTTTCTCACCGTCTCTTGTTGATACACATCCCCCGGTTTCCTACCAGAGCCGAGGAGGAGGCTGGCGTTTTGGCATCGGCCGCGTCAGAAGTTCCCGCCTGTACCTTGACACTAGGGGCTTAGGGCTTTATTCTGCCCGATATCATAAAGACCGAACACCTCAGGGAGTGTTCGGCGTCTCGAGTTAGGCCTTATATGCATCAGCTCTGAATCATGTCTTTGGTCAAATGTTGGGTTTGCCCGGCTCCTATGTTTTGCTGCCTTATGTTCCGTATGATCGGCTAACGCGGCACCAGGAGAACTACTGCGATTGTGCCCCAGTTCGGCCGGGAGAGCAACTCAGTAGAGAAAGCCGAAAACTGACTGTCATGATATAGCGAGAGACTGGTCAACCACTCGATCGACCATTGGAATGTTTAGAATTCCTCCGCTTTGACGAAGGACCGCTTCCCGGTCAGGCACATACGCGCCCCAAGTTCGGAGAAGCGTGGTGCCATTAGGGGCTATATAGTAGCCCCACATTCGAGCTCCTATGGCTAGGTGAAAGTGATAAAGCATTATAGTCCGGTTGCCTAGTTTGCTATGCTATCACCTCCTTAAAAGGACCAAGACGTTGGATTAAGTGTGAAAAAGCGTTTTTCTTTTTGCAAACACCCCCGCACCATGTGCGTGGGGGCTGAAGCCAAAGACTGCCATCTTTCAGATTATACATACATATACGGCCGCACAGGAGATAGTTCAATACTTGAACACGCAAGTATAAAAAGTCATTGCATTATAAACATGCTCTTAGAAATCATACATGTCATTCAAACATAACATCTTTCGAGCACTGCGACTCTATTATACGAGCGCCCTGCAGGACTTCTTCAAAGTAATGTTCGGTGGGGAATCGGCTTTTGTCCGAACCCCGGGATGCAACAGCGGTGGCATCCATCTCCGCCCAGTATGTTTTACCACGGGCGAGAGCCATGCGCGCACCTTCTATGCATGCCGACCGCTTCATCGCCTTAATATGCGGCACTGCCCCAAGGAATTGCTGCAACAGGCCGAAATAACTCTTAGGCTTGGGCCTTTTCGGCCACAGATGAGTTACCACATCCGCCATGGCCAGTCCGGACAATCTATGCAGCTCAGCCCACTCAACCAGCCGATCACTCAACGGAAGTGGATGCTCCGGACTATGGAATTGAGACTAGAAAAGCTCTTCCATTTCATGATCCTCCTGGCTTTGAAAGTGCACGACTGCGTCAGCCGCACTCGCCGCCAAGTCCAGATAAGGATCCTCCGCACCGTACAATCGGCCCAACTGAGCATACTTCGAATCCGTGAACTTCCTATGCAGCATAAAGGGCTTTCCAGCCACAATGTCTCCAACCTGACGCAGTTCCTCCTTCATAGCCCGCATCGCAATACGGGCATCCTTGGCTTCGGCATCGGCCTTCTTCAGGTCCTCTTGCTCCGCTCGGCGTTCTCCTTCAAGAACCTCCAGGCGGTCGGTAGCAACTTTTAATTTCATGGCCATTCCGGCCATCTCCTCCCTGCTTCGGCAGTGAGCAACCTTCTCGGCTTCTAGCTCTTCCGCTGCCTTCAAGGCAGCCGCCTCGCTTTTTCTGGCTTGCTCCTTGGCCCGAGCAAGTTCTGCTCGAAGGTCTTCCACAGCAGCAACACCATCTGCATCAAGCATACAACTTGTAAGGAATGGGCATCAGCTCCCTTACTAAGCGACCGCGGCGCAATCACATACCTTGTGACTCATCAAGTCGTTTATTGACCAGCGAGATGTCCGCATCTGGAGCGTCGAGTTGCTTCTTCAGCTCGGCGAATCCATCCGTCCGGCTGGCCACCGAACGTTCCGCCACCTGCATAGGAAAGGCGACGGTTAATAACTAAGATTATGATCCTAGGCACGCTGCCGTTTTCGACAGCATACCAAGTCTCAGGGGCTACTATACAGGGCGCACTTCATGTGCAAAACTGTCAACAGGTATGTCATTTTTTGCGTACCTCAAATCCCGCCAGTAAACTTTCGACGGCCTCATACAACCCGCTTTCGGCGGACAAGATCCTCTCAATCACATTACCCATTAATGTGAAGTGATCTTCTGAGATGGACGCCCTCTTAAGCAAATCCTGCAGCTCCACCGGCCGTACTCCAATGGGTGCCAAACTCTCCGGCCCGGCCGGACTCGGGGAGACCCTCCGTGACGACACCTCAGGGTCGTCCGCCCCGTGCGATGGGGCGGCAGATGGAGGCGTTTCGCTCTCCATCATCTCCGGACGAAGGTCTCCCGAAGATGAGCTGTGCTGAGATGGGCTGAGATCCGAACTACAAGGTAAAAACTTCGGTTACCTTTAGACATTAAGCAGGGGTGTCTAATAATTATAAAATCCCCCTTTTTACTTACGGCTCGTTAGAGGGCTGATTCATCCGAGGAGACTGTACGGCCAGGGCGTTTTCTGGCGCAGGACCTTCCGGTACAGATTTCTTTCCCCGCTTTGAGGCCTTGGCCTCCGGGTCTTCGGAAGCGTTCCGCTTCTCCCCCTGGAAGGAGGGACTCTCGATTCCTCCCTTACTAAATGCCTCCTTGGGAAAGGTGACAGTTTCCCTGTGCCCCCCTTCGCCCTCATTTGAAGGTGCAACCTCCAACATTTTGATTAACACGGGATCCTGCGTGGTCTCAGGGAGGGGGCCGGACACCGTATCAGTTTTGCTTGCGCTATCCACTCCTGTCCAGGGATAGCTGGTTAAAAGGCAAGCTCACGATAAATAAATGGATGGTGTGTCCGGACACAGGGCTACTTACTTGAGTATCCGGGCGATTGCAGCTTAGGCCAGCGTCCTCGGTCAATTCCGGATGCGTCTCTTGCGATCCGAAGAACAATTTATACATCTCCATGGGAGTCAAACCCATGAAGTGTTGAAGAGCTCGCGGCCCCTCCGGATTAAATTCCCACAGGTGGAGGGGGCGACGTTTGCAGGGCAGTAGGCGCCGGATCAACATGACCTGCACCACTGCGACCAGATTGATCTCCCTTTCTTGGAGGACTCGAATCCGGTCCTGCAACAGGGGGACGTATTTGGGCGGCCCCCAGTCACGCCCCTTGTTGACCCATGACATCAGCTGCTGTGGAGGGCCCGAGCGAAAGACGGGTGGCGGCTTCTGCCTGCTGCCCCGGGGAGCGGTGATATAAAACCACTCCTGTTGCCACAAGCCGAGCTCCTCTTGGAAAGAGCCCTTGGGCCATGGAGCTTCGGCCCTCTTGCTTATAACCGCCCCTCCGCACTCTACCCGACGCCCCTCAATCATCTTCGGCTCCACGTTGAAGGTTTTGAGCCATAAGCCGAAGTGAGGGGTAGTGCGGAGGAAGGCTTCACAAACGACAATGAATGATGATATATGGAGGATGGACTCCGGAGCCAGGTCGTGGAATTCCAGCCCATAGTAAAACATGAGCCCCCTCATGAAGGGATCCGCCGGGAAGCCTAAACCCCGACGGAAGTGAGACATGAACACGACGATCTCGCCAGGCTCGGGAGTTGGGATAACTTGCCCTCGGGCAGGCAGCCTATGCGAAATCTCGTAGGTTAAATACCTGGCATCTCTCAGCTTTAGCACGTCCTCCTCCGTGACGGAGGAGGGCATCCACCGGCCTCGTAGATGAGGACCGGACATTGTCGAGGATCGAAGGTACCTGAATTCGGAGCCCTGGGTGTTGGAACTCAGGGAGAGGGGCGGATTCGATATAGGATTGAATAAAAAGAACGGGCCTTGGTCTCATTATAAAGAGGAAGAATACCAAGAGTCGTCCCCGTGACCGTTTGGAACCCGCCTTCAATGGAGGGGGCGTGGCAACGGGCGCGGTTGGGTTACCCACATCCGTATTGATGGGAATCCCGGAATAAGGGGAACACGATCTCTGCTTCGACAGGACGTGCCAAGGAAACCGCTTCGCTAAACACGTTGAAGTGGTACAATAAAAACGTTTCAAATAATGGCTTGGTTGTGGTGTGACGTCACGCCATGGAATACGTCAGCAGATTGAACTTGTGTGAATATTATTCTCTCTACGGTGGTATGTGGAAATTATTTTGCAGAGCCGGACACTATCCTGGTGTTCACAATCTTCTATAAATTATTCGGAGGAGGAACCCGCCTTGCAATGCCGAAGACAATATGCGTGCCGGACTCGTCGTCATTGAAGCCTGGTTCAGGGGCTACTGAGGGAGTTCCGGACTAGGGGGTGTCCGGATAGCCGAACTATCATCATCGGCCGGACTCCAAGACTATGAATATACAAGATTGAAGACTTCGTCCCGTGTTCGGATGGGACTTTCCTTGGCGTGGAAGGCAAGCTTGGCGATACGGATATGTATACCCCCTACCTTTGTAACCGACTCTGTGTAACCCTAGCCCTCTCCGGTGTCTATATAAACCGGATGGCCTTAGTCCATAGGACGAACAACAATCATACCACAGGCTACCTTCTAGGGTTTAGCCTCCTTGATCTAGTGGTAGATCTACTCTTGTAACCCACATCATCAATATTAATCAAGCAGGACGTAGGGTTTTTACCTCCATCGAGAGGGCCCGAACCTGGGTAAAAACATCGTGTCCCTCGTCTCCTGTTACCATCCGCCTAGACGCACAGTTCGGGACCCCCTACCCGAGATCCGCCGGTTTTGACACTGACAGGCGCGCCAGGAGGAGTCCTCCTCCCACCGGGAGTAGGACTCCCCCCTTCCTTGTTGGAGTACGAGAGAAGGAAAGAGGGGGGGAGGAGGAAGGAAAAGGGGGCTGCACCCCTTGTCCAATTCAGACCAGAGGGGGGCTGCGCACCTCCTTCCTTTCGGCCCCTTTCTTCTATTCCCGTATGGCCCAATATGGCCCATATACTCCCCGGCGAATTCGCGTAACTCTCGGGTACTCCGAAAAATACCTGAATCACTTGGAACCTTTCCGAATTCCGAATATAGTCGTCCAATATATCGATCTTTACGTCTCGACCATTTCGAGACTCCTCGTCATGTCCCCGATCTCATCCGGGACTCCGAACTCCTTTGGTACATCAAAACTCATAAACTCAGAATATAACTGTCATCGAAACCTTAAGCGTCCGAACCCTACGGGTTCGAGAACAATGTAGACATGACCGAAACACGTTTCTGGTCAATAACCAATAGCGAGACCTGGATGCTCATATTGGCTCCCACATATTCTACGAAGATCTTTATCGGTCAAACCGCATAACAACATACGTTGTTCCCTTTGTCATCGGTATGTTACTTGCCCGAGATTCGATCGTCGGTATCCAATACCTAGTTCAATCTCGTTACCGGCAAGTCTCTTTACTCATTACATAATGCATCATTCCGTAACTAACTCATTAGCTACATTGCTTGCAAGGCTTATAGTGATGTGCATTACCGAGAGGGCCCAGAGATACCTCTCCGACAATCGAAGTGACAAATCCTAATCTCGAAATACGCCAACCCAAAATGTACCTTCGGAAACACCTGTAGAGCTCCTTTATAATCACCCAGTTACGTTGTGACGTTTGGTAGCACACAAAGTGTTCCTCCGGTAAACGGGAGTTGCATAATCTCATAGTCATAGGAACATGTATAAGTCATGAAGAAAGCAATAGCAACATACTAAACGATCAAGTGCTAAGCTAACGGAATGGGTCAAGTCAATCACATCATTCTTCTAATGATGTGATCCTGTTAATCAAATGACAACTCATGTCTATGGTTAGGAAACTTAACCATCTTTGATTAACGAGCTAGTCAAGTAGAGGCATACTAGTGATACTATGTTTGTCTATGTATTCACACATGTATTATGTTTCCGGTTAATACAATTCTAGCATGAATAATAAACATTTATCATGAAATAAGGAAATAAATAATAACTTTATTATTGCCTCTAGGGCATATTTCCTTCAGTCTCCCACTTGCACTAGAGTCAATAATCTAGTTCACATCGCCATGTGATTTAACACCAATATTCATATCTGTATATGATTAACACCCACAGTTCACATCGTCATGTGACCAACACCCAAAGGGTTTACTAGAGTCAATAATCTAGTTCACATCGCTATGTGATTAACACCCAAAGAGTACTAAGGTGTGATCATGTTTTTCTCGTGAGCGAAGCTTAGTCAGTGGGTCTGTCACATTCAGAGCCGTATGTATTTTGCAATATTCTATGTATACAATGCTCTGCATGGAGCTACTCTAGCTAATTGCTCCCACTTTCAATATGTATCCAGATTGAGACTTAGAGTCATCTGGATCGATGTAAAAGCTTGCACCGATGTAATTCTTTACGGTGGGCTCTTTTATCACCTCCATAATCGAGAAATATTTCCTTAGTCCTCACTAAGGATATTCTTGACCAATGTCCAGTGATCTACTCCTAGATCACTATTTTATTCCCTTACCAAATTCAGAACAAGGTATACAATAGGTTTGATACATAACATAGCATACTTTATAGAACCTATGACTGAGGCATAGGGAATGACTTTTCATTCTCTTTCTATTTTCTGCGGTGGTCAGGATTTGAGTCTTACTCAATTTCACACCTTGCAACACAGGCAAGAACTCCTTCTTTGACTATTCCATTTTGAACTACTTCAAAATCTTATCAAGGTATGTACTCATTGAAAAAACTTATCAAGCGTCTTGATCTATCTATATAGATCTTGATGCTCAATGTGTAAGCAGCTTCACCGAGGTCTTTCTTTGAAAAACTCCTTTCAAACACTCCTTTATTCTTTTCCAGAAAATTCTACATCATTTCCAATTAATAATATGTCATTCACATATACTTATCATAAAGGCTGTAGTGCTCCCACTCACTTTCTTGTAAATACAGGCCTTTCTAAAAGTCTGTATAAAACCATATGCTTTGATCAACTCATCAAAGCGTATATTCCAACTCCGTGATGCTTGCACCAGTCCATTGATGGATCGCTAGAGCTTGCACATTTTGTTAGCACCTTTAGGATTAACAAAACCTTCTGGTTGCATCATATACAACTCTTCTTTTAAAAAATCCATTAAGGAATGCAGTTTTGACATCCATTTGCCAGATTTCATAAAATGTGGCAATTGTTAACATGATTCAGACGGACTTAAGCATCGATACGAGTGAGAAAATCTCATCGTATTCAACACCTTGAACTTGTCGAAAACCTTTCGCAACAAGTCGAGCTTAGTAGATAGTAACACTACTCTCAGTGTCCGTCTTCCTCTTCAAGATCCATTTATTTAACATGGATTGCTGATCATCGAGCAAGTCAATCAAAGTCCATACTTTGTTCTCATACATGGATCATATCTCAGTTTTTATGGCCTCAAGCCATTTTGCAGAATCTGGGCTCATCATCACATCCTCATAGTTCGTAGGTTCTTCATGGTCTAGTAACATGACTTCCAGAACATGATTACCATACCACTCTGGTGCGGATCTTACTATGGAAGACCTACGAGGTTTGGTAGCAACTTGATCTGAAGTTTCATGATCATCATCATTAACTTCCTCACTAATTGGTGTAGGAATCACTAGAACTGATTTCTGTGATGAACTACTTTCCAATAAGGGAGAAGGTACAATTACCTCATCAAGTTCTATTTTCCCCCCACTCACTTCTTTCGAGAGAAACTTCTTCTCTAGAAAGGATCCATCTTAGCAACGAATAACTTGCCTTCAGATCTGTGATAGAAGGTGTACCCAATAGTTACCTTTGGGTATTCTATGAAGACGCACTTCTCCGATTTGGGTTCGAGCTTATCAGGTTGAAACTTTTTCACATAAGCATCGCAACCCCAAAATTTAAGAAACGACAACTTTGTTTTCTTGCCAAACCATAGTTAATAAGGCGTCGTCTCAACGGATTTTTGATGGTGCCCTATTTAAAGTGAATGCAACTGTCTCTAATGCATGACCCCATAATGATAGTGGTAAATCGATAAGAGACATCATAGATTGCACCATATCCAATAAAGTGCGGTTACAATGTTCGGACACACCATAACCCTGTGGTGTTCCATGTGGAGTGAGCTGTGAAACTATTCCACATTGTTTTATATGAAGGCCAAACTCGTAACTCAAATATTCTTCTCCACGATCAGATCATAGAAACTTTATTTTCTTGTTACGATGATTCTTCACTTCACACTGAGTTTGTTTAACATTTCAAATGTTTCAGACTTGTGTTTTATTAAGTAGATATACCCATATCTGCTCAAATCATCTGTGAAGGTCAGAAAATAATGATACTCGCCACGAGCATCAACACTGATTGGATCGCATACATCGGTATGTATTATTTCCAATAAATCAGTAGCTCGTTCCATTGTTCCGAAGAACGGAGTTTTAGTCATCTTGCCCAAAAGGCACGGTTTGCAAGTACCAAATGATTCATAATCAAGTGATTCCAGAAGTCCATCAGTATGGAGTTTCTTCATGCGCTTTACACTAATATGACCCAAACGGCAGTGCCACAAATAAGTTGCACTATCATTATCAACTTTGCATCTTTTGGCATCAATATTATGAATATGTGTATCACTATGATCGAGATCCAAGAAACTATTTTCATTGGGTGTATGACCATTGAAGGCTTTATTCATGTAAACAGAACAACAATTATTCTCTGACTTTAAATGAATAACCGTATTGCAATAAACATGATCAAATCATATTCATGCTCAACGCAAACGCCAAATAACATTTATTTAGGTTCTACACTTATCTCGAAAGTGTAGGGAGACTATGATGATGATCATATAAATCTTGGAACTACATCCAACACACATCGTCACTTCACCCTCAACTAGTGTCTGTTTATTCTGTTACTCCTGTTTCGAGTTACTAATATTTAGCAACCGAACAAGTATCAAATACTCAGGGGCTACTATAAACACTAGTAAAATACTCATCAATAACATGTATATCAAATATACCCTTGTTCACTTTGCCATCCTTATTATCCACCAAATATTCAGGGCATTTCCGCTTCTAGTGACCATTTCCTTTGCAGTATAATCACTCAGTTTCAGGCTTTGGTCCAGCTTTGGGCTTCTTCGCGGGAGTGACAACTTGCTTGCCATTCTACTTGAAGTTCCCTTTCTTTTCCTTTACCCTTTTCTTGAAACTAGTGGTCTTGTCAATCATCAACACTTGATGCTCTTTTCTTGATTTCTACCTTAATCGATTTCAGCATCACGAAGAGCTCGGGAATCGTTTTCGTCATCCCTTGCATTATAGTTCATCACGAAGTTCTAGTAACTTGGTGATGGTGACTAGCGAACTCTGCCAATCACTATCTTATCTGGAAGATTAACTCCCACTTGATTCAAGCGATTGTAGTACTTAGACAATCTAAGTACTTGCTCACTAGTTGAGCAATTCTCCTCCATCTTTTAGGCGAAGTATTTGTCAGAGGTCTCATACCTCTTGACACGGGCATGAGTCTGAAATACCAATTTCATCTCTTGAAACATCTTATATGTTCCATGATGTTTCAAAAACGTTTTTGTAGTCCCGGTTCTAAGCCATAAAGCATGCTGCACAAAACTATCAAGTAGTCATCATATTGAGCTCGCCAAACGTTCATAACGTCTGCATCTGCTCCTGCAATTGGTCTGTCACCTAGCGGTGCACCAAGGTCATTATTCTTTTGTGCAGCAATGAGGATAAACCTCAGATCACGGACCAAGTCCGCATCATTGCTACTAACATTTTCAACTTAGTTTTCTCTAGGAACACATATAAAAACATAGGGAAGCAAAAACATAGGGAAGCAACAACGCGAGCTATTGATCTACAACATAATTTGCAAAATACTACCAGGACTAAGTTCATGATAAATTAAAGTTCAATTAATCATATTACTTAAGAACTCCCACTTAGACAGACATCTCTCTAGTCATCTAAGTGATCACGTGATCCAAATCAACTAAACCATGTCCGATCATCACGTGAGATGGAGTAGTTTTCAATGGTGAACATTACTATATTGATCATATCTACTATATGATTCACGTTCGACCTTTCGGTCTCCGTGTTCCGAGGCCATATCTGTATATGCTAGGCTCGTCAAGTTTAACCTGAGTATTCCGCGTGTGCAACTGTTTTGCACCCGTTGTATTTGAACGTAGAGCCTATCACACCCGATCATCATGTGGTGTCTCAGCACGAAGAACTTTCGCAACGGTGCATACTCAGGGAGAACACTTCTTGATAATTAGTGAGAGATCATCTTAAAATGCTACCATCAATCAAAGCAAGATAAGATGCATAAAAGATAAACATCACATGCAATCAATATAAGTGATATGATATGGCCATCATCATCTTGTGCTTGTGATCTCCATCTCCGAAGCACCGTCGTGATCACCATCGTCACCAGCGCGACACCTTGATCTCCATCGTAGCATCGTTGTCGTTACGCCATCTATTGCTTCTACGACTATCGCTACCGATTAGTGATAAAGTAAAGCAATTACAGGGCATTTGCATTTCATACAATAAAGTGACAACCATATGGCTCCTGCTAGTTGCCGATAACTTCGGTTACAAAACATGATCATCTCATACAATAAAATATAGCATCACATCTTGACCATATCACATCACAACATGCACTGCAAAAACAAGTTAGACGTCCTCTACTTTGTTGTTGCAAGTTTTACGTGGCTGCTACGGGCTGAGTAAGAACCGTTCTTACCTATGCATCAAAACCACAACGATAGTTCGTCAAGTTAGTGCTGTTTTAACCTTCTCAAGGACCGGGCGTAGCCACACTCGGTTCAACTAAAGTTGGAGAAACTGACACCCGCTAGCCACCTGTGTGCAAAGCACGTCGGTAGAACCAGTCTTGCGTAAGCGTATGCGTAATGTCGGTCCGGGCCGCTTTATCCAACAATACCGCCGAACCAAAGTATGACATGCTGGTAAGCAGTATGACTTGTATCGCCCACAACTCACTTGTGTTCTACTCGTGCATATAACATCAACGCATAAAACCTAGGCTTGGATGTCACTGTTGGGGAACGTGGTAATTTCAAAAAAATTCCAACGCACACGCAAGATCATGGTGATGCATAGCAATGAGAGGGGAGAGTGTTGTCTACGTACTCTCGTAGAGCGAAAGCGGAAGCGTTAGAACAACGCGGTTGATGTAGTCATACGTCTTCACGGCCCGGCCGATCAAGCACCGAAACTACGACACCTCCGAGTTCTAGCACACGTTCAGCTCGATGACGTCCCTCGAACTCCGATCCAGCCGAGTGTCGAGGGAGAGTTCCATCAGCACGACGGTGTGGTGACGATCTTAATGTTCTACCGTCGGAGGGCTTCGCCTTAGCACCGCTACAATATTATCGAGGAGGACTATGGTGGAGGGGGGCACCGCACACGGCTAACAGATCAAGAGATCAATTGTTGTTGTGTCTAGATGTGCCCCCTTGCCCCCGTATATAAAGGAGCCAGGGGGAGGGGGTCGGCCGGCCAGGAGGGGCGCGCCAGGAGGAGTCCTCCTCCCACCGGGAGTAGGACTCCCCCTTCCTTGTTGGAGTAGAAGAGAAGGAAAGAAGGGGGGAGGAGGAAGGAAAAGGGGGCTGCACCCCTTGTCCAATTCGGACCAGAGGGGGGCTGCGCACCTCCTTCCTTTCGGCCTCTCTCCTCTATTCCCGTATGGCCCAATAAGGCCCATATACTCCCCGGCGAATTCCCGTAACTCTCCGGTACTCCAAAAAATACCCGAATTACTCGGAACCTTTCCGAACTCCGAATATAGTCCTCCAATATATCGATCTTTACGTCTCGACCATTTCGAGACTCCTTGTCATGTCCCCGATCTCATCCGGGACTCCGAACTCCTTCGGTACATCAAAACTCATAAACTCACAATATAATTGTCATCGAAACCTTAAGCGTGCGGAGCCTACGGGTTCGAGAACAATGTAGACATGACCGAAACACGTTTCCGGTCAATAACCAATAGCGGAACCTGGATGCTCATATTGGCTCCCACATATTCTACGAAGATCTTTATCGGTCAAACCGCATAACAACATATGTTGTTCCCTTTGTCATCGGTATGTTACTTTCCCGAGATTCGATCGTCGGTATCCAATACCTAGTTCAATCTCGTTACCGGCAAGTCTCTTTACTCGTTACATAATGCATCATTCCGTAACTAACTCATTAGCTACATTGCTTGCAAGGCTTATAATGATGTGCATTACCGAGAGGGCCCAGAGATACCTCTCCGACAATCGGAGTGACAAATCCTAATCTTGAAATACGCCAACCCAACATGTACCTTCGGAAACACCTGTAGAGCTCCTTTATAATCACCCAGTTACGTTGTGATGTTTGGTAGCACACAAAGTGTTCCTCCGGTAAACGGGAGTTGCATAATCTCATATTCAGAGGAACATGTATAAGTCATGAAGAAAGCAATAGCAACATACTAAAGGATCAAGTGCTAAGCTAACAGAATGGGTCAAGTCAATCACATCATTCTTCTAATGATGTGATCCTGTTAATCAAATGGCAACTCGTGTCTATGGTTAGGAAACTTAACCATCTTTGATTAACGAGCTAGTCAAGTAGAGGCATACTAGTGACACTATGTTTGTCTATATATTCACACATGTATTATGTTTCCGGTTAATACAATTCTAGCATGGATAATAAACATTTAGCATGAAATAAGGAAATAAATAATAACTTTATTATTGCCTCTAGGGCATATTTCCTTCACAATCGTCATTAATGATGCTGTCCAGGGAGAGACTTTCCTCCCCGGACAGATCTTCGTGTTCGGTGGCTTCGCGCTGCGGGCCAATTCGCTTGGCCACTTGGAGCAGATCGATAGCTATGCCCCCGACCATCAAATAAGGTTCGGAAACCTGAACTACACAGCGGATATCCGCGGAGACTTGATCTTCGACGGATTCGGGCCAGCGCCAGAAGTGCCAAACAGTCGCGATGAGCACGGCTTAGACCTGCTGTCAGACGTCGCTTGGGATATCGTCCCGGCAGAAGCCTCGGATATAAATCCGGGACAGGTTGCTTCTCCTAAAGACGGAGGGCTGGACCCCGCCCCGCAGGCCGTACCTTCATTGGCGATGGAGCCGAACACAGGTTTCACCTCTGAGGGAACCTGTGACTCCGGACCCCCAGATTCATATCCGGACGCAGGTTCTAGTCCGCGCGCCCCCGAGCCCGCCGATCCTGGTTGGGCTCCGGTGATGGAGTTCACGGTGGTGGACATTTTTCAGCACTCGCCCTTTGGCGACATGCTGGACTTATTGAAGTCTCTCTCCTTGTCAGGAGACTCTGGGCCGAACTATGTCCGGCTCGAGTGGGAAGCAGACAACGACAGAATTCGTTACCCACCCACCACCCACTTCATTGCCACGATCGATGATCTAACCGACGTGCTTGACTTCGACTCTGAAGACATCGATGATATGGACGACGATGTAGGAGAATCACAGGAGCCACCACTCACCGGGCGGTGGACGGCCACCTCCTCATATGATATATATATGGTGGACACTCCGAAGGAAACTAATGGCGACGAGGCAACGGAGGACAACCCCTCGGGAAGAAAATCAAAGAATGGGCGTCGTCGGCGCCGCCCCAAGCCCTGCCATAGCAACACCAGCCCCGGAGGCGAAAATAATCCGGATGGCACCGAAGAAGAATATGACCCTGATCAGCCCGCCTTTGAGCAGGCCAAACAGGAAGACGAGCAGGTCATCCCAGAAGAACAGGCGACAGACGCATACCTTGAGGAGGACAACTACATGCCCCCCTCCGAAGACGAGATCAGCCTCGGCGACGACGAGTTCGGCGTACCCGAGGATCCCGTGGAGTAGGAGCGCTTCAAGCGTAGGCTTATAGCCACTACAAGGAGCCTGAAGAAGAAGCAGCAGCAACTACAAGCTGATCAAGACCTGCTCACAGATAGATGGACTGAAGTCCTGGCAGCCGAGGAATATGGACTCGAACGCCAAACAGCTGACCGGCCACCCAGTGGACGGGACAAAATGGGATACCAGCCCGGATACCAGCCTGCACCCCCACGCCGATACACTACGGCTCAGGGCAACATGCACGACCTGCAAGATATTCTGGACAATAAAGCAGGACAGCCAAGATCGATCTATGGATCGAGGGGGCGCGCCCCAGTGCGCGACGACGACCATCACGCCGGATACATCATCAACAAATCAGGCCGGGCTGAACATAGCAACCCAGACCAATCTGACCTGCGTAGCCACATAGCCCGGCACAGAGGCGCCGCACACCCCCTCTGCTTCACGGACGAAGTAATGGATCTTGAATTCCCAAAAGGGTTCAAACCCATAAACATCGAATCGTATGATGGCACAATAGACCCCGCAGTTTGGATCGAAGATTTCCTTCTCCACAATCACATGGCCCGCAGAGATGATCTACACGCCATCAAGTATCTCCCCCTTAAGATCAAAGGACCAGCCCGACACTGGTTAAACAGCCTTCCAGCAAATTCTATTGGCAGTTGGGAAAACCTAGAAGATGCATTCCTTGACAACTTCCAGGGCACATATGTGCGACCACCAGACGCTGATGACCTGAGCCACATTACTCAACAGCCCGGAGAGTCAGCCCGGAAATTCTGGACTCGGTTCCTCACTAAAAAGAACCAAATAGTCGACTATCCGGACGCTGAAGCCCTGGCGGCTTTTAAGCATAATATCCGTGACAAGTGGCTCGTTCGACAGCTCGGCCAGGAACAACCCAAGTCTATGGCAGCTCTCACAACCCTAATGACCCGTTTTTGTGCGGGTGAGGATAGCTGGTTGGCTCGTAGCGGCACCACGCCACATTCTGGCACTTCGGACGGCCGTGATGCTAACGGCAAGCCACAGCGCAACAGACATAAGAGATGGAACAACGGCGACAGCATAGAAGACACGGCAGTCCATGCCGGATTCAGCGGACCTAAATCCGGACAGCGGAAAAAGCCGTTCAAAAGAAATAATCAGGGACCGTCCAGTCTGGACCGCATACTAGAGCGCTCGTGCCAAATTCATGGCACACCAGACAAACCAGCCAACCACACCAATAGAGACTGCTGGGTGTTCAAACAGGCCGGCAAGATAAACGCCGAAAACAAGGACAAGGGGTTGCACAACAACGATGACGATGAGCCCCGACGTCCGAATAC
>NC_041389.1:372111321-372173500 GCF_002162155.2 Triticum dicoccoides | reverse complement strand
GGGGGGGCAGAAGAAATTCCCCCCAGGTGAAAACGGTCAATATGATCTACGCCACCCACAACCCCAAGCGGGAACGGAAGCGGGCACTACAGGACGTCTATGAGATGGAGCCAGTCGCCCCCAAGTTCAACCCATGGTCAGCTTGTCCGATCACCTTTGACCGTAGGGATCACCCTACCAGCATCCATCATGGCGGCTCAGCCGCATTGGTCTTAGACCCAATCATCAACGGATTCCACCTCACGCGTGTCCTTATGGACGGCGGCAGCAGCCTGAACCTGCTTTATCAGGACACAGTGCGCAAGATGGGCATTGATCCTTCAAGGATCAAGCCCACCAAAACCACCTTTAAAGGTGTTATTCCTGGAGTAGAGGCCCGCTGCACGGGTTCTATAACATTGGAAGTGGTCTTCAGATCCCAAGACAACTTCAGAAGCGAAGAGCTGATCTTCGACATCGTCCCTTTCCGCAGTGGCTACCACGCACTTCTCGGGAGGACCGCATTCGCAAGATTCAATGTGGTGCCACACTACGCATATCTCAAGCTCAAGATGTCGGGACCGCGCGGCATCATCACTGTCAACGGAAATATGGACCGCTCCCTTCTAACAGAAGAGCATACGGCAGCCCTCGCGGCAGAAGTATAATGCGGCCTCCTCCGACAAACCAATCCGGCGACAACTTCGAGCACTGTCAAACGAGTCCGGAGCACCCCGCAACAGGATCAACACGAATGTGAAGATCGTGATTAGCAGTCCGGCCTCTGCTCAAGCCCCTCCAAAGCAGCATTTGTGCCACGCGTACACAATTACGCACTCAAGGTACCTTGGGCATAGGCAGAGGCGCATCAACGACTCAGTCGATAATGCGGGTAACCGCTAAATACCTTCATACTCTTTCCCTTTTACCTTTCAGGACACCGCGTTAGTGCAGCATCCTTAGAAGAGCCGAATTGCCGGACTCATATGGAAGAGACACCCAAGGAGGCAACAGACATTGTGCGCAGAAGGAAATACCCAGGTGGAATCTATTTACGATCATTATACCTGCTTCATCTATCTGCACACGGCTTGCCCCTGGATAGGACATGTCAAATAGTCCTATTTTTATCTCTGCCTAATGCATCCATTGTAAACATACGCTTAAACGTATTTTTCATCAAATGGAGATTATATATAGCGTCAGCTTATTATCCTTATTTGAGTATTTTTCTCTTATAAATGTTTATTTGGTATTACATCCGTACACCTTGGTATGGCCAGTTTGCCAGGGGCTTCTATATGACGCCCCGTAATATGGCAACTAAAAGTCCGAACACTTTCAATAGTGCGGCACCCCGAACTTATAGCACTGTATGCATCAGCTCCGAATCATGTCTTGGGTCTACAGTTGGGATAGCCCGGCTCCCTTGTTTTGGTACCTTACATTCCGTTACATCGGCTAACGTAGCGTAGGGAGAACTACTGCGATTGTGTCCCGGTTCTTCCGGATGAGCACCTCAGTAGAGAAAGTCGAAAACTGACCGGCATGATGTGGCGAGAGCTGGTCGCTGTTCGAGAGGTACTAAAATCTTTAAAGATTTTCCGCTTTAGGCGATAAATCGACTTTGTCCGACCAAGGCGTATATAGCGCCCCAATTCGGCCTTCCGGATTCTAGGGTCTTTGCCGAAATTTAAAATTGTAGACTTCTATGGCTAAGTGAAAGTTATAAAGCCGCATAGTCCTATTGCCTCGTTCGCTACGCTAGACACCTCCTTAAGGGACCAAACATTTGGATAAAGAGTGTCCGGGTTTTCCACGAACACCCAGTGCTAGTCACGCGGGGGCAGAAGCCGACGACTAGTCTACTTTCAGGATTTTATAAACAGTCGCACAGAAGGTAATATTTTAAATAACAAAAGCGCTACATAGCGCAAGTAACTTCGTCCTTAAAATACAAACATGACAGAAACGAATTCATTCAAAAATGGTGTCCTCGGTACATTCGTCAGCCACGAGACGAGCACCCTTCATAACGCCATCATAGTATAGCTCGGGATGGCGATGCGCCTTTCCCTTTGGCGGTCCGTCCTTGACCAGCTTCTCCGCATCCATCTTGCCCCAATGCAGTTTGACGCGGGCAAGGGCCCGGCGGGCACCCTCGATGTACACGGATCGCTTGATCACCTCAAGCCGCGGGCAGGCATCCACCATCTGCTTGATCAGGCTGAAGTAGCTAATGAGTACGAGCTCACCAGGCCACATCCGGACTATGCACCCTTTCATAGCCAGTTCGGCCGCCCTGTGGAGTTCGACCAACTGCTTCAGTTGGTCACTCAGAGGCATCGGGTGTTCGGCCCCAGCATACTAGGACCAGAACAGCTTCTCCGTTGGGTTCCCCTCCTGCGCACGGTAGAACTCCGCAGCGTCTGATACACTGCGTGGCAGATCTGCGAATGCCCCTGGAGATCTCGAATTCGAGTAAGTAATAGAAACGCCTCCTCCACATGTTTGCTTTGCATAAAGAACTTCTTACCCGCTACTATCTTCTTGGCCTCCTAGATCTCGTGCTGTGCTTTCTCAGCTTCGGCCTTGGCATCTTTTAAGCTCATAAGGGCCTTCGCAAGCTGGGCCTCTTTGGCCTTCAGATCATGCTCCACGGAATCGCATTTCTTGCCGAAGTCCTGGAGCTCCTGCTGTACCTCACCTACCCTAGCACTTTGCTTTTCGCGCTCCTTACATTCCGAGGCCGCCTTGTCTTCGGCCTCGGACAACGCCTTCTTCAGGGCCGCCACTTAGGCGGGGGCTCCTGTTACACGGTCACGACACTTAGTTGTTAGACCCACCAATTCTGCATATCCTTAAATACATAAGAACGAGAATTACTTACCCTTGTTCTCTTCGAGCTGCCTCTTCATGAGGTCGAGCTCTCCCTGCGCCTGCTCCAGGTCCCACTTCAGATCGGCAACCTCGGTAGTACGGGCACCAGCAGCAAGCAGCACAACCTGCTTATTCAAAATAATACTTATGATTAGACTCCTGTGGATTTTAATTGACCCTCTGCTCGGCTTTTTCTTCCAAACGCCAAACAGAGTATCAGGGGCTACTACCTATCGGGTGGTAATTTTGCACATATTTATTACTTACCTCGAAGCCTGTTAGGAGGCTGGTGCAAGCTTCGGTTAGTCCGCTCTTGGCGGACGAAACCTTCCGAATCACCATACTCATAAGAGTACGGTGCCCTTCGTCCAGGGAAGCGCCGCAAAGTGCTGCCAGCAGATCGTCTGGCGCTTCATGCGCAACGGAAGTCCGCAACACAGACGGCTCGCCCTCCTTAGCGAGGGGTCGCCTACCTGAGTCCGGAACCATCGAAGGTTCCGGAATTGTGTTCGGCTCAGAGCCCGGCTGGCCGTGGCTCTCATCGACACGATCCGCGGTGATCTTGAACCCCGCGTGTCGGACATCTGGGACCCCTCCTCGGGGCGTCTCCAGAGTCACCTCCCCCCGCTCTAGGAGCCTTTGGTACAACACCTCCATGTCGTACGCGGGTTGAGGAGTAGTGGCCGTCGGAAGCGAATTCATCTCCGAATTGCTCAGGGACCCAGAGGAGGATACCTCGGGGTGATCCCTGGCCGAACTGCACATATGTTCGGCATTATAAATACAAAAACTGTGAAGTGAAGTCATGATAGAATGCAAACACTTACGATCGCGCTAGGGGCTTCCCCCTGGGCAGCCACCCCTCCTCGCTAAGAGCGGCCGTGGCGGAGTAGTCCGGAAGGGCCCCCTTCCCCTTCTTGGACACCCCAGCCTCCCCTCCTGGGGCGGCTTTTCTCTTCTTCTCCCCCCCGGTGGGGGAAGTCAGGATCTCTTCCTGATTCCCCCCGCCTCCGCGAGAGGAATCCGACTCGTCGTCATCGGACGATAGGGGAATGACGGCCCTGTGCCGAGGACCTTTTCCGGCCCCCGGGTCCGCCTTCCCGGACCCCTCATCCTTTCCAGATGGGGCGTCTTCTTCTTCTTCCTCCTCCCCTTCGTGGGAGGAGTCCGCCTCGTCGTCTTCGGACGAGGCTTCCAGTACAACCTTACGCCGGAGACCCTTTCGGTTCCTTGGGGCCTTCTTCTCGGCCTTCTTCTCCGGCACCTTGTACGGCGTCGGGACCAGCATCTCCGTCTGGAGAACATCTGCTGGGTCTTTTGGCAGCGGAGCCGGACAGTAAACCTGCTCCGCTGTCTCCACGTAATCCTGAAGTAAATATGCACAACCACTTAAGGCACTCCCGTGAATGTATTAGGAAGAACTGGGTCTGATGTCGGTCTAAGAACTCACTGGCCTAGGAGCCCGCGCGGCGTGAAGCCCGTGGTCCTCGGATGTCGGAGGAGGCACTTCGGAGGCCTTGAACAGCTCCTTCCATGCGCCTTTGTTTGTCATGTCGTAGAGCCTCTGGAGCGTCCGGTGCTCGGTGGGGACGAACTCCCACAGATTGACTGCCCGCCTCTGGCAGGGCAAGATTCGGCAAACGAGCATGACCTGGATCACGTTGACAAGCTTGATGTTGTTGTCCTTCATGCTTTTGACGCATGTTTGGAGTCCGGCCAGCTCCGCGGAATCGCCCCAGGACAGGCCCTTCCTCTCCCAGGAGGTGAGCCGCATGGGGGCTCTGGATCGGAACTCAGGGGCCGCCACCCAGTTGGCGCCGCGCGGCTTGGTGATGTAGAACCACCCCGATTGCCATCCTTTTACAGTCTCCGCAAAAGAGCCGTCGAGCCATGTGACGTTGGGCATTCGGCCCACCATGGCCCCTCTGCACTCCGCTTGTTAGCCTCTTACCACCTTCGGCTTCACGCAGAAAGTTTGCAGCCATAGGCCGAAGTGAGGCTGGATACGGAGGAAGGCCTCGCACACAACGACGAACACCGAGATGTTGAGGACGAAATTCGGGGCTAGATCGTGGAAATCTAGCCCGTAGTAGAACATAAGCCCGCAGACGAAGGGATGGAGTGGGAATCCCAGTCCACGGACGAAGTGGGCGACGAATACGACCCTCTCATGGGGTCCTAGGGTCGGAATGACCTGCCCGGCGTCTGGTAGACGGTGTGCTATGTCCGCGGCCAAGTACCCGGCCGCCCGAAGATTGGTGATGTGCTTCTCCTTGACGGTGGAAGCCACCCACTTGCATCCTGCTCCGGACATGTTTAGATATGCGGGGAAGACTTGGGCTTGGGCGTTGGAGCACGAGGGGGCAAGAGTGGGCAAAGGAGGAAGAAGGCGTGGGTGAAAATGGGGGAATCTTATCCCTTTATAGAGGTGCCGGAAGCGATGCGCCTCCCCACTTGCCCGTTCGGAATCGCTTGTTTCCCAAGCGCCACGGTTAATGGCACGGTTAGATTACCCATGCCCGTATTGATGAGAATCCCGTAATAAGGGGACACGATCTCTGCTTTGACAAGACGTGTCACAGAAACCGCCTCGTGATATGCGTTGTAGCTGGTTGTGTGGAAACGGTTCGAATAATGGATCCGATCATAATAACGTGTCACGTCATCAGGAAAAGTTGTCAGCGGATTGCATTTGTGAAATATCCTCCTCTCTACGATGGTATGCGAAGATCATTTTTTTCAGATCCGGACACGATTTGAGTGTTCGGTGATTATTTTGGAGTATTTGGAGGAGGAACCCGCCTTGCAATGCCGAAGACAATACTGCATGTCGGACTCATCGTCATTGAAGCCTGGTTCAGGGGCTACTAAGGGAGTCCTGGATTAGTGGGTATCCGGACAGCCGGACTGTGTACAACGTCCGGACTATTGAAGCGTGAAGATACAAGACTCAAGACTTTGGCCCGTGTCTGGATGGGACTTTCCTTGGCGTGGAAGGCAAGCTTGGCGATCCGGATATTATATTTCCTTCTTTGTAACCGACTCCATGTAAACCCTAGCCCTCTCCGGTGTCTATATAAACCGGAGAGGTTGGTCCTTAGAAGGTCGATCACAATTACATTCATACCATCATAGGCTAGCTCCTAGGGGGTTTAGCCTCTACAATCTCGTGGTAGATCTACTCTTGTACTACCCATATCATCAATATTAATCAAGCAGGAAGTAGGGTTTTACCTCCATCGGGAGGGCCCGAACCTGGGTAAACATCTGTGTCCCTTACTTCTTGTTACCATCAGCCTTGACGCACAGATCGGGACCCCCTACCCGAGATCCGCCGGTTCTGACACCGACAGAGCCATCAAACCTTTTGGTGACGACGCAGTGGAACTCTCAATGAAAGCACCAATGTCGGTGTCAAAATCGACGGATCTCGGGTAGGGGGTGCCGAACTATGCGTCTAAGGCTGATGGTAACAGGAGGTGGGGGACACGATTTTTAACAGGTTCGGGCCCTCTCTATGGAGGTAATACCTTACTTCCTGCTTGATTGATCTTGATGAATATGACTATTACAAGAGTTGATCTACCACGAGATCGTAAAGGCTAAACCCTATAAGCCTAGCCTATGTGATTATGATTGTCTCTACGGACTAAACCCTCCGGTTTATATAGACAGCGGAGGGGACTAGGGTTATACAAAGTCGGTTTACAGGAAAAGGAATCTTCATATCCGAACACCCAGCTTGCCTTCCACGCCAAAGGAGAGTCCCACCCGAACACGGGACGGAGTCTTCTATCTTGTATCTTCATAGCCCACCAGTCCAGCCCATGTCACATAGTCCGGCCGTCCGAGGACCCCTTAATCCAGGACTCCCTCACTAGCCTTTCCTTGTACTAAGCGAGAATATTGCTTGTGCATCCAAACTCCTTAAACCAAGTTGTGCCAATGAGTCCACCATATATACCTACCTATATGCGGTATTTCCATGTTGTTCCAAGTAAATTTTTATGTGCCAACTCTAATTTTCAAAATGAATTTCCTTTTTGTGTGCCCGTACCGCTCATGAAGTGGCAGGGGGTGTCCAATATTTCCATGCTAGATATTTTATTCTCAAGATGAGTGTTTATTCTCTTGTCATTGCACGAGAGTGTGACAGGTAATAGGGACGCCCAGTCCCGAAATGAATTTTTTTATGTTGTCAAATAATAAATTCCTTCGAAAGTGTTGGTATGGAAGGCACCCGTGGATACGACTAGCCTTGGATTGTGAAAGAGTGGTGGAAAAAGGAATAAACTTTATTTTATGTTTGGGAATCGCCTATGATTTATTTAGCATGGAAACTATTGGGAATTCTCAGTCGTTTTTGTTGACAGGAAAAGCATGCCTCTCAAAACAATTTTATCTCTCTCAATTTAAGGTTTGAGCTCTGGCACCTCTACAAATCTCTGCTTCCCTCTGCGAAGGGCCTATGTATTTACTTTATGCAATTTTTCTTTTTATTTGAGTCTCCATCTTCTCTTACAAAGCACCAACTAGGGAACACTATTATCATACTTGTGCATTGGATATAGCTAATATTTGAGTATGTTTCAGGAATGGATCAATGATTGAGTATAATGGGCTAGGAATAGCTTTCTTTAGTGTTGATATTTTGAAAGACATGGTTGCTTGTTGATATGCTTGAGAATTGAGGACTTCATGTCAATTATAGACTATTGCTTTGAATCATCTAAAAGTGTAAATGTCTGTGCTACAAAAAAAAGAATATTTGATGAACAGTTAGGTAGCATTCCATATCTAAAATTCTATTTTTATCATTTACCTGATCGAGGACTAGCAGGAATTAAGCTTGGGCTAATATATCTCCAACATATCTATAATTTTTGATTGTTCCATGTTGTTATATTATCAATCTTGGATGTTTTATATTCATTCACTAGCAACTTTATATCATTTTTTGGGGCTAACCTATTGACATAGTGCCCAATGTCAGTTGTTGTTTTCTGCTTGTTTTTTACTTTGCAGAATATCAATACCAAGCAAAGTCCAAATGCCAGTAAACTTTTAGGAGATTTTTATATGGACAGAAGACACGCATGGAGCCAAAGAAGTGCATGGGAGGACGCCCGTGGGGCCCACTAGGCACTAGGGCATGCTAGAAGGCCCATGCGCGCCCTGGTGGGTAGTGGAGCCCAAGGGAAGCTTCTCCACCGACCTTCGCCTCTATAAATACTCTAAAATCCCAAAACCCTAGGGGACTCAAAGTCACACAATTCCAGCCACCACAAGTTCCAAAACCACGAGATCCAATCTTGAGGCCTTTTCTGGCACTCTGCTGGAGGGGTCAATGATCACGGAGGGGTTCTTCATCATCACCCTTGCCCCTCCGATGATGCATGAGTAGTTTACCATAGACCTACTGATCCGTAGGTAGTAGCTAGATGGCTTCTTCTCTCTTTTTGATCTTCAATACAATGTTCTCCTCGATGTTCTTGGAGATCTATTTGATGTAATGACTTTTTGCGGTGTGTTTGTTGGGATCCTATGGATTGTGAGTTTATGATCAGATCTATCCACGAATATTATTTGAGTCTTTGATGAAATCTGTTATGCATGATTGTAATAGCCTCGTATTTCTTGTCTGAAATGTTGGTTTGGTTTGGCCAACTAGATTGATTTTTCTTGCAATGGGAAGAGGTGCTTTGTGATGGGGTTCAATCTTGCGGTGCTCAATCTTAGTGATAAAAGGAGACATGACACGCATGTATTGTTGCCATTAAGGATAAAAAGATGGGGTTTATTCCTACATGAATCTTGTCTACATCATGTCATCATTCTAATTGCATTACTCCATTTTCCCATGAACTCAATACACTAGATGCATGCTGGATAACGGTTGATGTGTGGAGTAATAGTAGTAGATGCAGGCAGGAGTCGGCCTACTAATATTGGACGTGATGCCTATATACATCATCATTGCCTAGGATATCATCATAATTATTTGCTGTTCTCTCAATTGCCCACAGTAATTTTTTCACTCACCACATTCTATATTCTTGAGAGAAGCCTCTAGTGAAATCTACGACCCTCGAGTCTATTTCCTATCATATTAAAATCCAGAAATACCTTGCTGCACTTTTTCTTTGTTTATTTTATTTTGTGTTTTTGCTAGATCTATTTATCAAATATCATACAATTCAACCTATCTCACTACCGAGGAGGGATTGGTAACCCCTCTTACACGTTGGGTTGCAAGTATTTGTTATTTGTGTGCAGGTGCGTTTACATAGTGTTCATTGGTTCTCCTACTGGATTGATAACCTTGGTTTCATCACTGAGGGAAATACTTACTGTTGCTTGGCTGCATCATCCCCTCCTCTTCGGGGAATTACCAACACAGATACAAGCAATCAATGGAGCAAAAGACCTGCTATTAGATTTGGTTATTTCGCACAATTGTTGTTGTTGTTGTTGTTGCTGTGCTGGTGTGTGCATCCTGTATACTTTAATAGTTCATGAGTGGTACTTCTATTATAGTAACATGCACACATACCAGTTTATCAAAGGCCTACCGCAAATTCATGAAAAAGTGTTACATTAATTATTAGTTGCAAATTGATATAAATATTAATCATTTCTTATCAATGTTTCATATAACCAAATATCATTGAAATATATTGCACCGATTTCTGTTGCAACTTGAGGGGTATCATCTAGTTTATCTAATTTAAACTATTATTTCTTTGCCTTCTCAGTTGTATGATCTTCATCTTGTGGTCTTGGATATAGTTTATGCCACAAGGCTTCAACTGGATGTGGAATATGGTGTTGTCGACAATGCTTCCATATTCAAGGTCAAAAGCACCATTTCTCATCTTCCTGCATTGTTTCCTATGCTCTCTATCACCTCTAGGTCGTTGTGACTTTGAGATTGCTGATTGTTATGTCCAGAATATGGTTGTTGTCAAATTCAAGATAATATTTGTTACGTCTCCAAAATATCTATAATTTTTTATTGTTCCATGCTGTTATATTTTCATTCTTGGATGTTTTACAATCATTTTATAGCAACTTTATATCATTTTTGGGACTAACCTATTGACATAGTGCCCAGTGCCAGTTGCTATTTTCTGTTTGTTTTTTACTTTGCAGAATATCAGTACCAAATGGAGTCCAAACGCAGCGAAACTTTTGGAGATTTCTTTGCACCAGAAGACATCTAGTGAGCCAAATAAGTACTAGATGGGAGCCCCGAGGGGGCACAACCCACCAGGGCACGCCTGGAGGCCCAAGTGCACCCAGATGGGTTGTGCCCACCTCGGTGGCCTCCCACACCACCTCTATGCTCTATAAATACCCCAACATTCCAGAAACCCTAGGGGAGTCGACAAAAAACAATTCCAGCTGCCGCAAGTTCGAGAACCACGAGATACAATCTAGACACCACCATGGAGGGGTTCATCATCCTCATTGGTGCCTCTCAGATGATGCGTGAGTAGTTCATCATAGACCTACGGGTCTATAGGCAGTGGCTAGATCTATCCTTCTCTCCTTTTGATTCTCAATACAATGGTCTCTTGGAGAACTTTTCGATGCAACTCTTTTTGTGGTGTGTTTGTTGGGATCCGATGAACTTTGAATTTATGATCAGATCTATATCGATGAAAGTTATTTGAGTTTCTTTGATCTCTTATATACATGATTAATTATAGCCTCGTATTTCTTCTTCAAATATTTGGTTTAGTTAGGCCAACTAGATCGATTTTTCTTGCCATGCAAAGAGGTGCTTTGTGATGGCTTCGATCGTGCGTTGTTTTTTCCTAGTAACAGAAGGGGTAGCAAGACACGCATGTATCATTGCTATTAAGGATACCAAGATGGGGGCTATTCCTACATGAATAGATCTCATCTACATCATGTCATCGCTCTTATTGCATTACTCCGTTTCTCCATGAACTTAATACACTAGATGCATGCTGGATAGCGGTCGATGTGTGGAGTAATAGTATTAGATGCAGGCAGGAGTTGGTCTACTAATCTTGGATGTGATTCCTATATAATGATCATTGCCTGGATATCGTCATAATTATTCGATGTTCTATCAATTCCCCAATAGTAATGTGTTTACCCACCGTGTGCTATTTTCTCGAGAGAAGCCACTAGTGAAATCTACGGGCCCCGGGTCTATTCTTTATCATATTTGTTTTGAGATCTATTTTTATTCTCTTTTATTTTAAGATCTATTATTCCAAAAACCCAAAAATACCTTGTTGCACTTTTTTATTATTTATTTTATTTTGGATTTTACCAAGATCTATTTATCTAATCTATCACAAATTTTATCCTGTCAACTCGACAATTTCTGGCACCGTTACCCATAGAGGGAGCAACAACCCCTCATAAGCGTCGGGTTGCAAGTATTTTTTTCTTTGAATGCAGGTACTGTTTACATAGTATTGCTTGATTCTCCTACCTGGTTGATACCTTGGTTTCATAACTGAGGGAAATACCTACCATAGTTGTACTGCATCATCCCTTCCTCTTTGGGGAAATACCGACACAGCTCAAGTGACATCAAAAGGAATTTCTGGTGTCGTTGTTGTGGAGACATCATCAACATATATCAGGTTCCTAATCACAAATCTCATCTCCTTGCCATTTACATTATTTTCCTTTTGCCTCTCGTTTTCATCTCCCCTACTTCACAAAAAAATGTTGTTTTATTCACCCTCTTTTTCGTTTGCTTTTTCTTGTCAGATCTGTTTGCAATCTTGCTTGCGTAGTCATGATGACTCAAGAAAACACCAAGTTGTGTGACTTTTCCAATACCAGTAATAATGATTTATTGGCACTCCGGTTGCTCCTCCCGCCACTAGTGTGGAAACTTGTGATATTAATGTCGCTTTGTTGAATCTTGTTATGAAAGATCAATTTTCCGGTACTCCTAATGAGGATGACGGGCCGCATCTAAACGCATTAGTAGAATTGTGTGATATGCAAAGCAAAAAAAGATGTGGACAATGATATTGTGACGTTGAAATTATTTCCTTTCTCTTTGAGGGATCGTGCAAAGACTTGGTTTTCTTCTCTGCCTCGCAATAGTATTGATTCTTGGGATAAGTGCAAGGATGCTTTTATTACTAAGTATTTTCTGCCTGCGAAAATTATTTCCCTTAGAACTCAAATCATGAATTTTAAGAAACTTGAGCATGAACATGTCGCACAATTTGGAGAAAGAATGAAATTGATGCTAAGAAATTGTCCTACTCATTGTTTAAATCTTTGGATGATTATACAAAAAAATTATGCGGGATTGAATTTTGTTTCTAGAAATCTTTTATATTCCACCGCAGGTGGTACTTTTATGGAAATTACTTTGGGTGAAGCTACAAAATTGCTAGATAATATCATGGCAAACTATTCACAATGACATACTGAAAGAGCACCTACTAGTAAAAAAGTTAATTCGGTTGAAGAAATTAGCATGTTGGGTGAAAAAGTTGATGCTCTCATGAAATTTGTTGCTAATAAAAGTGCTCCTATTGATCTTAATGATGTGCCTTTGTCTACTTTGATTGATTAAAATAGTGATCCCGTAGATATGAATTATCTCGCGGAATAATTTCAATAACAATGTTTATAGAGGTAATTTTAATCCTAGGCCATTTCCAATTATGGTAATTCCTATGGTAATTCTTCTTACAATAATAATAGGAACCCCTCTGATATTGAGAATAATGTTAAAGAATTTATCAAAGCTCAGAAAGTTTTCAATTACTACGATGGAAGAAAAGTTGAATAAGATTGATGATATGTCTAGAAGCATTGATAGGATTTCTCACGATGTAGAAAATCTCAAGTTGAAATCTTTTGTACACAAGGTTGATGAATCAATTAAAGCTTTATATGTTTTTATGGATGAAAGTAAGAAAAGAACTGCTATGCTTAGAGCTAAAAGAGAATTTTTGGAAAGAGGGTTTTCTAATGATTGCTTTCATAAAAATGATGAAGATCTTAAAGTAATTGGTGTTTGTTCTATTGATTCCTTGTTTAGAAAAATTAAAATGATAAAGGGACTAGAGAAGATTCAACTTTAGCTAGAAGGCATCCCGATGATTCGAAGGGTGGAAATGTTGTTGAAAAAATTGATAAAAGTGTGTTTGGAGAGGTTAAAACTTTAAGTAGTGATGTGCCCACTCTTTTGGATTACAAAGACTTTAATTATGATAGTTGATCTTTGATTGAATGTATTTCTTTGTTTCAATCCATGATAAATTCACCTCATGCCTGCGAACAAAATAAAGCTTTTACTAAACATATTGTTGATGTCATGATGAAAGCTTTTGAATAAAAGTTGAAATTAGAGGTTTCAATTCCTAGGAAATTACATGATGAATGAGAACCTACCATTAAAGTCAAGATTAAAAATTATGAGTGTTTTTCTTTATGTGATTTGGGTGGTAGTGTTTCCACAATTCTGAAAGCTTTATGTGATTTGCTGGGTCTTACCGATATTGAAGAATTTTCTCTTAATTTGAACTTGGCGGATTCTACTATTAAAAAGCCTTTGGGAAGAATTAATGATGTTCTTTTTATTGAGAATAGGAATTATGTGCCCATAGATTTTATTGTTCTTGATATTGATTACAATCCGTCTTGTCCAATTATTCTTGGTAGACCGTTTTTACGTACTATAGGTGCCATGATTGATATGAAAGAAGGCAATATTAAATTTCAATTTCCACTAAGAAAAGGTATGGAACACTTACCTAGAACAAGAATTAGGCCACCATATGAATCAATAATGGGGGCAACCTACGGATCAAAAACTAAAGATGACAATACTTGAATCCATGCATTATGCCTAGCTAGGGGCATAAAACGATAGCGCTTGTTGGGAGGCAACCCAATGAATAAATACATTTTTTCCTTTTTCTTTCCATTTTTGAGTGTTTGCACAGTTATGCTACTGTTATGATTGTGCTATTATGTTTTAATTAGTTTTTGTGCCAAGCTAGGCCTTTGGGATCATGTTTGGTGATAGTTGACTTGATCTTGTTAGAAAACATAAACTTTTGTGTCAAGTAGCAGAACTGTTTAAAATCACAGAAGCGATGAAAGGGTCTAAATGTTTTTCACAAGATTGTTATAAAAATTGCCTACATTGTCCTAGTGTTTCACAATTTTTGGAGTTACATAAGTATGAGCAAAATTCACATCTTTACAGACTGTTCTGTTTTTTGACAGATTCTGTTTTCTTTGCATTATGTGCTTATTTTGATGAATCTATGGATTGTATCAGGGGGTATATGCGATGGTAAAGTTAGAATACAGTAGATATAATGAATAATAAAATATGAATGGGTTCGCAACAGTACCTAAAGTAAAGATTGGTTTTCTTATACTAACAGATCTCACGAAGGTTTTGTTAAGTTTTGTGTGATTGAAGTTTTCAATTTTTGGGTGAGATCACGATGGATGAAGGAATAAGGAGTAAGAAGAGCCTAAGCTTGGGGATGCCCCATGGCACCCCAAGATAATATTCAAGGATAAACAAAACAAGTAAGCTTGGGGATGCCCCGAGTGGCATCCCCTCTTTCTTCTAACGCCCATCGGTATTTTGCATGGAGCTATAGTTTTATTCACATATCATGAGTTTTTCTTGGAGCGTATTTTATTATATGAGTCTTTGCTTGTTTTGCTTTTTAGTTTGTCACAAGTATCCTTGCTGAACACACCTATTTGAGAGAGCCAAAATTACGCTATGATTTGTTAGAATTGCTCTTCATGCTTCACTTAAATTTTTTAAGCTATGGAATTGCTCTAGTGCTTCACTCATACCTTTTTGAGCATGGTGTGCTTTAATATGTTTTGAAGAAATTCTATCATGCTTCACTTATATTATTTTGAGATACGAAAATCTTTATGCCCATGTTCTTCACTTAAATTTGTTTGATCCCATCAAAAGAAATTGCTATATATGAAACTAGTCCCAAAGTGATAGATAATGAAGAGGGATATAATATACTTTCATGAAGATCATTGGACAAAATAAACTTGATTCTTAGTAATAGTTTTTGATATGATGATAGTGATATGTGAGTCATGTTGGCGAGTAATTATTCTTTAGTAAGAATATTGGTGTTAAGGTTTGTGACTCCCCATGCAAGCACGCAAGTCAATAGTTATGTAATGAAATTACATCCTACTTGTGGTGCATTATTCGGTGTTACTTATGCTTAATGCTCGCTTATGTGATTTTTCATTTCTTTGTTGGTTGCTTCTCAATCTTTTGCTATCCTCCACTTGTACTAAGTAGAAATACTAGTTGTGCATCCGAAATCTTTAAACCCAATTTTCCACATGAGTCCATCATACTTACCTATATGCGGTATTCCCGTGCCGTTCTAAGCAAATTTGTATGTGCCATCTCTAATTTTCAAAATAAATTTCCTTTTGGTGTGCTCATACCACTGATGAAGTGGCAGGGGGTGGCCAATATTTTCCATGCTAGATGTGTTATCCTCAAGATGAGTGTTTATTCACTTGTCATTGCATGAGAGTACGACGGTAATAGGGACGCCCAGTCCTGAAATGAAAAATAAATTTACTTTATGTTGTCAAATAATAAATTCCTTGGAAAGTGTTGGTATGGAAGGCACCCATGGATACGACTAGCCATGGATTGTGAAAGAATGGTGGAAAAAGGAATAAAATTTATTTTATGTTTGGGAGCTGCCTATGATATATCTAGCATGGAAAGTGTTGGGAATTACTCGGTCATTTTCGTTGAGGGAACCGTATGCCTCTCGAAATTTTTATCTCTCAATTTAAGCTTTGAGATCTGGCACCTCTACAAATCCCTACTTCCCTTTGCGAAGGGCCTACCTATTTACTTTAGGAAATTTTTATTTTTATTTGAGTCTCCATCTTCTCTTATAAAGCACCAACTAAGGGGCACTATGATCATACTTGAGCATTGGATGTAGCTAATATGCGAGTGTGTCTCATGAATGGATCAATGATTGAGCATGATGGGCTAGGGATAACTTTATTTAGTGTTGATATTCTGAAAGACATGGTTGCTTGTTGATATGCTTGAGTATTCAAATCTTCATGTCAAAACTAGACTATTGCTTTGAACCATATAAAAGTCCAAATATCCATGCTAGAAAAGAAAAGAATATGTGATGAACATGTTAGACAACATTCCACATCAAAAATTCTCTTTTTATCATTTACCTACTCAAGGATGAGCATGAATTATGCTTGGGGATGCTGATACATCTCCAACATATCTATAATTTTTGATTGTCCCATGCTGTTATATTATCATCCTTGGATGTTTTACAATCATTTTATAGAACCTTTATAGAATTTTTTGGACTAACCTATTGACATAGTGCCTAGTGCAGTTGCTGTTTTTTCTGCTTTTTTTACTTCGCAGAATATTAGTACCAAACGGAGTCCAAACGCAGTGAAACTTTTTGGAGATTTTTTTGGACCAGAAGACATCCAGTGGGACAAATAAGTACCATAGGGGAGCCCCGACGGGGGCAAAATCCACCAGGGCGCGCCTGGAGGCCCAAGGGTGCCCAGATGGGTTGTGCCCACCTTGGTGGCCCCCCGCACCGCCTCTTTGCTCTAGAAGTACCCCAATATTTCAGAAACCATAGGGGAGTCGACGAAAAATTTTCCAGCCGACGTAAGTTCCAGAACCACGCGATCCAATCTAGACACCACCTCGAAGGGGTTCACCATCCTCATTGGTACCTCTCCGTTGATGTGTGAGTAGTTCATCATAGACCAACGGGTCCATATGCAGTAGCTAGATGGCTTCTTCTCTCTTTTTTATTTTGAATACAATGGTCTCTTGGAGATCTATTTGATGTAACTCTTTTTGCGGTGTGTTTGTTGGGATCCGATGAACTTTGAGTTTATGATCAGATCTATATCCATGAAAGTTACTTGAGTTTCTTTGATCTATTATATGGATGATTAAATATAGCCTCGTATTTCTTCTTTGAATCTTTGGTTTAGTTAGGCCAACTAGATCGATTTTTCTTTCCATGGGAAGAGCTGCTTTGTGATGGGTTTGATCGTGCAGTGTTCTTTCCCACTGATAGAAGGGGCAGCAAGACACGCATGTATCATTAGTATTAAAGGTAACAAGATGGGGGCTATTCCTACATGAATAGATCTCATCTACATCATTTCGTCATTCTTATTGCATTACTCCGTTTCTCCATGAACTTAATACACTACATGCATGCTGGATAGAGGTCAATGTGTGGAGTAATAGTAGTAGATGCAGGCAGGATTAGGTCTTCTAATTTTGGACGTGATTCCTATATAATATTCATTGCCTGGATATCGTCATAATTATTTGATGTTCTATCAATTGCCCAACATTAATTTGTTTACCCACCACATGCTATTTTCTCGAGAGAAGCCACTAGTGAAATCTATGGCCCCCGGGTCTATTCTTTATCATATTTGCTTTGAGATCTATTTTTATTCTCTTTTATTTTCAGATCTATTATTCCAAAAACCCAAAATACCTTGCTACAGTTTTTATTACTTATTTTATTTCGCGTTTTATCAAGATCTATTTATCCAATCTATCATAATTTTTATCCCGTCACCTTGACAATTTCTGGCGCCGTTACCTGTAGAGGGATTGACAACCCCTCATAAGCGTCGGGTTGCAAGTATTTGTCCTTTGTGTGCAGGTACCGTTTACATAGTGTTGCTGGATTCTCCTACTGGATTGATACCTTGGTTTCATAACTGAGGGAAATACCTACCGTAGCTGTACTGCATCATCCCTTCCTCTTTGGGGAAATACCGACGTAGTTCAAGCGACATCAGTATTCTCTATTTCCCATCTTCATGGCGCAAACTTGAAACAAGGCTTGGTCACCTTGGAGCCAACTATAATGTTTTTTTTGACTGGCGACTGTAGGGAAAAATCCAACTATAATGTTGACAAAAAAACTTTTAGAGTTCAAGCCCCGTGTTCAAGAATTGTATATATGCCTTAATAATGACCGAGATCATGCCTCCTCCTTCTTATGACAAAAGAAGGTGATGGTTCCGCTGCTGGAGGAGGTGCAAAAGCCGGTGGTGTCATTGTTGCTATTGCTTGAATCATAGGACCATGTTTAAGTGTTCAATTTTTGTGATGTTTAAGACTATTTTACATTGATGTGTCTTATGAAACTTGTTTCATGTTTTAATTGGTAGAGTATGTTAACTCGTGTGATGTTTTATGGAACAATATGCTAACTGCTAAATAGTAGTTTTATGTAAATTTCAGTAGCGGTGGTGCGTAGAAAATGGAATGAAATAGATATCCCTGAAGATAAAAGTGGATACGGTTCATAAGAGGGAACCACCTCCAAAGATGAAAGAATTAGAAGTAGTAGATTTTCGAATCTGTGTGGGGCACTCTGCACATTTGAGGCGGTTCTGAAGACCACCTCTGATGACCGGAGTATTAGTGACACAGGCGTAGAGGTAGTACGAGGAACAGCCAGCGGCCCATGTACCAAAACCGCCTCTAAAGCCTGTTTCCATAATCTTAATTATTTTCTCCAAATCGATAACTAGCACAACCTTTTAGAATGACATGATAACTAGCTAGACAGACAAGTGGACCAAACATGTCTTTTTTAGAGAAAACCAATTAATATCTAATTTATTCCTGGAATGCTCGTATCATATTCAAAAAAATCCTATCAAAATCTGCCGAAAAATGCAGTGAGCTACATCACTGATGCTTCCACTAGCATGATCATGCTAAGACGGCTAAGGCACATTTCTCCTCCCCTCCAAGCTCCACCGTCCAATCTGTGGATTCTCCTCCCCTCTGCCCGCCACTCTGGCGGCCGGTGGTGGGGAGGGGAATCCTGTTTCCTCGGCTCCGACTAGTAGTTTAGGTTAGGTCTTTTAGTCCTCCTAGGGGCAACACTCAGATGGATGGCGGCGCTTCATCTTTGATTTGGTTTTTGGGGCTTTAATCCTCCTCGAAATTGGATGTTGGATAGAATCAATAGAGCTCCGACATAGATTCTTGTTGTCTTCTTGGGCCAACGAGAGTTTCTTGTCATGCATGCGTGATGACGAGATTGGGTGATAGGTGCTTCAGATCGATTCAAGGGTTCAATAGCAACAACCACGACTCCAAGGTGTTGGTCCGTATGGACACGTCCAGAAAGACTTCTCAACTGTATCAACGAGATCAGACCGACTTTGTTATGGAAGCAGCAACAATGGCACGTCAGCGTCTTGTTCTAGCGGCGATAGTGGTCGTTCTGTGGTCCAGAGACCTTGATGTAATTTTAATTATGTTTGGGGGTACTTTGTACTTTCGTTGAACTTTTATAATAGATCTTGCTATTTCAAAAAAATTGACATATCGGCACTCACCGAAGCTACGATTAGAGCCAACCTATGCCATGACCAATCCCTGCAGCCTAGAGCATACATCTAATAATGACGCGTTTGCTTGCTCGCGTCAAGCTCAACCGGGCCCACGCGGGCAGAAAATGTTGTTTGGTTGCCTGGCCTGCATCAGATTCTTGGCCCGCACGAAACTAAAAGCACTCCTCAGCCAGACCCGCTAGGAACAAACAGATTGGCCATTTCCAGTGAGCTAGGCTCGAGCGATGCAGGAGAGGGAACGCGATGCTGACCTCCTGCATCCATGGAGATGACGCGAGCTCACGTGCATCTCCGAAGAAGTGGTGGGAGGATTAGGCGTTACCGCCCACCGAATCGGCCACCTGATATGATGATGACATCAATACCATAGTTACACCCACATGCCCTGCTACTATACATATTGGACCAATTACTAGAGGTCATGCAAGCCAATTAAATTATCGGGTACTTTTGTTTCTTGGGAATAATTCTAATGTTCATGAGAATATGGTGCTTCTTAAAATAGATACATTTGTTTTGTTTACTAATGAACGGCCTAACATGGACAAGAGGGAGGATCACTGGAGCAGGATTAAGCATGGAGATAAAGGCGTGCGTGAAGGGAACTAGAACGATGTTTCTAACGGAGTTTTCAGCATTTTGAAGCCTCCATGATGACATACAAGGACATGGATGAAATATACAAGATGTCCTTTCATAAAATTCATAAATAGCTTTTTATGGGTGTTGAGCCACCTTAGTTTTGGGCCAGACCCCTGTTATTTCAAAATAATACTTCATAGGCTGGTTTTAGAGTTCATATTGTAGAGGAAACGACTCAGGAGGTGCTTTAGTCCCACCTTGCCAAGGGTGGACGAAATCTACTCCCTTTTCTCCTATAAATACAACCCTTAAGGCACCATTTAGACTTGTTTTTTTGGATTAAAGTTTTCAATAGCTACAACTCGCGTCCTTCGTTTGTGTTTCAATGACCAGACTAGGACATCACAGAAACACACATTCTTTAATAAAGCTTTCCTTTTATATTCGCAATATTCAGATTGCAATTTCAATTTCTTGTTTGTTCTTCATTTGCATGCAGGAAATAGAACTTTGTGGTCAGGTTGATCATGCTCCGACATGGTCAATAACCTCTCAGGGTTGGTTTAGCGATTGCTAAGGCGCGATGTCCTCACACGTTCTTAGTCGGATCGCCAAAGTCTACTCCACTAAAAATGATAGTAACCATCTCATCAAAAGACAGGACACCTTCACCTCTATCACCAAATAGCTAGCCTCACCTCACCACCAAAACTCTCGCCACAATTCCCCCTCTTGAGCTTACCCTTCAGCGCGGGTCGACATCGATGACCAGGTAAGTGTTGCTCCTACTCTATCCTCTGGTTGACGGCGGCGAAGATTTAACTCCTCCTCTTCTCCGACGTGTTCAAGGCTTCCTTCGCAGCTGCTCCGATGGCGTATGTGAGTTCAATCAACCCCTTCTCTCTGCCAGTTCTAGCTAGATTTGTGAGCATGTGGTAGGGTTAGATATTTGATCAGGTTGTAGCATTGTACATTGTTGATCTCTCTCTCTCTCCCTCTCCCTCTCTCTCTCTCTCTCTGTGTGTGTGTGGTAGCTAGTGGTGATGGATTTGAAGCATGCTAGGAGTTGTTTCCATGTCAGCAAGGATTGATAACTAGTGGTGATGGATGGATTGGTAGTATGCTTGATGTATAGTATGCTAGTATGCAAGTATGTGTGCTAGTTTGATGAAATCCTTGGTATGATTTGAGCTGTTATGTTGAACTAGATCATCGGTTTGTACATGTGGTAGTGCTCGTCCATACTGTCCATATGTAGTGTTCATTCATACTATCCATGTTTAATGCTATTTCCTACTGTTGATGTCAATGTGTAGTGTGCTCCACTCTTGCCGATGCTTACGCTTGTAGGACATGAGCACACAAGAGTTTACTCAGGCCCTTGTCATGTCCCAGCACCAGTTTAGGGCATCCTATGTGGAGGACTCCCATTAACCAAATGTCTCCTGATTCAGATGTTTTTGAGGTGTCACCTATGGTTCCACCATTTGTGGCTTCATCATTTGTGCTAGCTCAACCCAATGATGTAGCTCATGTTGCTGCTCAACAGGCAGCCGCAAAGGATAAGAAGGAGGGCAGGTGGAAATCCATGAAATGGCAACCGTTCCTGTCGACATTCGTGCTTAACCAGATTTGTGAAATCATAGCTAGTGGGGTGAGGACCGACAAGCATTGAAGGAGGTGGGTTAGTGCTTAACAAGACGTATGAAATCATAGCCGCAAATCTGAGCCACCTGCTAGACAATAGAGTCGATGGTGTTGGATTTGTTGCCATGGGAGACGCCCACAGGTTGCTCTACCTCAGGTGCTGTCTGGGCAAGCACTACTAGTGCTGCTTCGGGTGGTGGTGATGACGTGCATGATCCTTGACGACGATGGCGATGTGATGACGATGACAATGTATATTTTGTGGTAGCTAGGGCTTGCTAAACTCTTGATGTTGTCCTGCATATTTTAAAGAGGTGGTATAGTAACCCCTCACATCGATGACGAACTAGCGGTGGTAGGATAACACCCTCTTTTGGATGCAGTGGTAGGATGACACCATAGTAGTGGTAGGATAAAGGAGATTATTTTTTCCGGTGGCAGGAGCACGCACTCCCAGGAGCACTAACGGATTTTCGTAGGATAAAGTTGCTATGCCATATGATCATGCATGCTTACTTGTGTTTTATGTCTAGTGTTCTCCATTGTTTGCTGCTTGAATTGTTGCTCTTCTGCCATGCTAGGACAAATGGTATGTGCTATTTCTAGGAGTTTACAGTTCATGAGAAGCATGCAAGGAACAAGTCCCATGTTATAAGAACAGTTGCAGCAGAGGGTTTAAGAGTAGGCAGACGGTAGAAGATGTTTACTCCAGGCCGTGCTCAAGCAGGCATCCAGTGTTGAAGTCGGCAAGACGGATTAACAGTTTGGGTTGAAGAACTTCATCATCATCGTCCAATTCACCATGATAGCAGTACTGATTTGTTGGTGCGATCGGTGTGATCGGGTGTGAGCCCAGCCAAATGTGAGCAACCAAATACAGTACGTAGAGTCGTTACTAGAATACGAGGAAAGGGATACAGACAACCAGTCAACATGCAAATGTTGATTTTTTGCTTGTATTATCTCAACCAAACTTACTTGACATAAGTATGCAAAGTGATAAAAATGCTGCAAATAACCAAACACGTCATACATAAAACAACACTTATGTACTCTATTCGATGTCCGTAATGAAATTTGGCACATGCAGAACTGGGGAGCAAAATTTTGAGCCGGGCCATGCATATAAGCGTATATACCTCGCAACCTGCACACACACTCCATGCGTAATGACTGACGCATACACGCGCGCCATGTTCCGCGGAAATCTAAGATGAACAGCCCATGCCTGAACATAATCGAGCAACTATAGAAGTTAATCCTCATCACACAGACCAAATACTAACACCGAGATATATACTCTCTTCATCCAAAAAATACTTGTCGAAGAAATAAATAAAAATAAATGTTTATAACTAAAATACATCTAAATACATTCATTTTTCCTACAAATATTTTCAGATGAAGGGAATACATTATTGCGCAGGAAGTATCATGTCAGACAAGCATATGGACGGAGCTCGAGCTGTAGGGGCATGATGCCATCATGCATTGCGCAGATGTGCAGACGCAGTCATGCACTTTTGTGGTGGGGAAAAACTGCATGCAGTATGATTTTGTTTTGTGATACGATTTTTCACGTGTATTCATATTTTTCTTTTGAGAAAATATTCAAGTGCATTCATATAAGAATACCAAAGATTTATTCGAGCAAATCCAGCATACAACAGCAGACCATTTGTCGTGTCATAACCAGGGCGACTCTTCCCACAGGAGATATATCTCACTTATAGCCAGATGTGCTCTCCTCCCCGTTTGTCCCTCAACAGTACCTTGATGTGTCAGCCCATTCTCGCGCGTTCATTTGTTAGCTCGCTGTCGCTGGCACCCATCCATCACACACGGGCTCTATTACACCCTCTCGTTTAGGGTTACCGGCGGCACCGTTGGCGATTTTCCGATCGTCGGTGGGATCGCTGTCTTCTGATAATTACCGAACAGCGGCTCCCTAGGGGGTCACGGTTGGAGTCACAGGGACGGCCGGGAGGCGAGGATCCAACCATGGCAGAGAAGGGTTCTTACTCAAGGATGGTGCGGGCAACTGAGATCAATCTGGAGGAGATGCTGAAAGGCATGGAGCTTCTGGATGAGGAATTGGATGCAGTGGTGATTGGCAAGGCTGAAGCAAAGAAATTTGAGGTGGAGGCAGGATGGATGGCGATTGCTAGGGTTAATACGGATAGGCCGTTCAGCTCAACAACGTTTTTTTGACAACATGAAGTTCATCTGGGGTCTTGCCCAAACGCCTAAGTTTCGGGAGCCTGGTGAGAACTTGTTTATCTTCCTGTTGTTCTGTCTTGGAGATTGGAGGAAAGTCGTGCATGGGGGACCCTGGCTGTTCAGGGGCCTTGGGGTGACCATTGAAGATTATGATAGCAAGACCGATCCTGAAAAGGTGTCACACCCTGCAATTTGTAACATGTCAGTTGCATTAATAAAGCATGAAAATTTGGACCAGCAAAAACTTTTGCACTTTATTTGGATTTTTATTGAAATTGGACTTCTGTTTGTGATTTCAAGTGCTCATGAAAGCCATATTCTAGCTCCACCTTCTATACTTCATTTCCTTGCTCCAAAATTTTGCCCCAATGATCATGCCATGTGTATAGTACAATATAGAATTTTCTTACAAAAATAATTTGGCCAAAAAACATTTTCTAAATTTAGTTTTCCAAAAAACCCTAAATTGAGGTTTGCACTACAAGTACTTGATTTGGGGTATGAAAAATCTTTCAAAGAGTATCTTTGACTCCTATTAGGTATAGGACTCCCAAAAACCACATAAATATAATTTTAGAAGTTATTTTGCTATTTTATTTGAGGGCTTTTTCTTTAGGCCAGAAATGGTCTTTAATAGGTTAAAATTATTTTAATGCATTAAAAATACTTGTGAAAAATTTAGGGAAACCCAGTGGACATATATTGTCCATATATAAGGGTTTCAACACATGGTCATGTTCAAAATATTGGTCAACCCCCCCAAAAAACCCTTTCTGGATATTTCAAGCTTTTGAAATATCTACAAAGGAAATATTCCATAAAAATTCTAATAAAATTCTAGCAATTCACACATGCCTAATGTGATGATCTTGCAAGGTTTCATCCCTATCCAAATTGTTTTGGTTCATAAAAGTGCCCCAAAACCCTCTTTGTCCAGAATCAAATTTGAACAACTTTACATTGTTAACTTTCTCCTTTTTCTCTCAACCTTTGTGGGCATGTTCTAAACCCTAAATGATGACACTACACCAAGTGGTGCATCAAGGAAAATAGTTTTGCAAGTCTAGATCTTGGAAAACTCATGTCTGTTGATTTCTAGGGTTTACAAAAGTTGCATTGGCAACTTTGCCCAAATGGACTCAATCTTGGTGGAACCACTTATTTTCTCATGCCAGTTGACCTTGTCAAGCCTTATGACAAGAGGAGTTCATCTTCTTCCCCAAATCAACAACAAACACCTTCTGCCATGTTTCTAAAAACACCACTTTGACCACTTCCACTAATCTCCATGAGTTCTACTTTTTACCACAACTCCTCCTAGACCTCTTCTAACCCCAGCAGCTCTCCCTTGGCTTTTGCTCAATGATTGAAGGGTGAAACACCCTCATTTACCGCCCCTGGACAGTAGCTTCTCTCTCTTTCTCACCTCTCTCCTCACTCTAGTGGCCATCCATGGCATCCAATGCACTACCCCCTTTCTTTACTCCCTCCTAGACCTGGTAGACACCAAAGGATGCGCCCACCTTGCCAAAAATATGGCCATGCCATCCATACACGTGCTCTGGAGCATGCTACAGTGCGCTCCCGCACTGTAGCCACCCCCTGCCAACCACCTCCGACCACCTCGGCTCTCCCCCTCATGCCAGCGGATGCGCCTCGACGTCCACGGCACGCCACGCCCTGGTGCTGTCGGTGTTCTAGGAACGGGGGTCCCCAGACTTGCCTGCCTGCGGCCTGCGGCGTGGCTCGAGTGGTTGCCCAGTGCGACCCATCTTCATCAGCTCAAGACTCAAGACCCTTGCGAGGGGCCAAGCCTCGCGGGGCGGACGACACACGACTTCCTCAGGAACGGCCTCGCCAGGAAGGCTCACGAGGAGGTGGAGAGATCAAGGCAGGGTACCTCGCGAGGTGCTCGTGATGCAAGCCATGATGATCGAGACCAGGTGGGCGCCGGCCCGTGCAGTGTCCTTGTTTCCTCTTTGGTGCAAAGGAGGCAAGCCCATGCATGGAGTAGCGAGGCATCAGGCAAAGGTTGCCATTTCAATGCAATGAGACCAAGACCAGCAGAGCGACAGGATGGAGGTCACCGTGGAGCCCAAGATGGCGTCATCGCCAGTGCCTTTGGCAGCCGAAGACCAACTTTAGTCAGGATAACTTGTACTAGATGTTCCCCTTCGAAATGGCCGTTGTTGGCGCCCTTCCCGCTCAATATTTGGGAAGAGGACCAGGGCCTCTATATATATAGGGATAGCCACCACAGTAGAGGGCATCTCATCGAGTGCTCATTAGATCGAGAGGCGATCGAACTCATCCAAGCAGTTCATCGCACCAGCTCAAGAACACCTCTCGCGAGACAGTTCTTCCCTGTATTGTTCATCATCAGCCCTTGAGGCAATCCACCACACCACACACTGGAGTAGGGTATTACACCACAACGGTGGCCCGAACCAGTATAAATCTTGTGTCCTGGTGTTGTTCATCGTTTAGCTTAGATTCTCGTGAGGCGATCGGACGTGGATTGGTAGGGGGAAGATCTTCACGCGCACCCCAGAGTTCGAACCTTAAGGGTCTGTCGGAACCCAACATCCGACATTTGGCGCGCCAGGTAGGGGTGCGCCGGAATCTTTCTTCCGCTGTTCCGCGTATGATCTCTCGTCGTGTCCATGGCTGACGCTCGTCGGGCTCGCGCCGAGCGTCGGGCTGCTCTTGCCGCCCGCATCGCCCAGACGGCTCCCATCGGTGGGTGTCCCCGTCGTTCCCTGTTGCCTGCCGCCACCGGCCCGGCGGGGAACGAGCAGCAGGCCTCGTCGCTGCATCCTTCGGTGCGGCGGGAAGGCCGCACCGCCACCGCGTCGCTGACTCCAACTGGTTCGTTGTCCCACGCCCGTCACGCCCCCATGGACGCGCATGCCGCGTTGCTCGTGGCGCATGAGCTCTTGCACTACCGTCCCGTCGATGACCTCTACGAGGAGTGGCTCGCTCACATCACCGAGCTAGTCAGCGCCGCAGGGGGCTCCCCTACGCCGTCCCTCTTGTTGCCTCGCCCTCCGTCCTGCGCAGGTGGCGCAGATTAGGAGGCGCCTCGGCCACCTCCTCACCAAGAAGATGCCCTGGTTCCTAGGCACGCGGCCCCAGGACGAGATCCACCGCGTCCAGCACCCGCGCAACAAGAAAGGAGCTGCCAAGAAATCCCTCGTCCCCAAGAAGGTGCATGCGTGCTCCCGGCACCGGTGCGCCATGACCGCATCCCTGTGCTAGCACGTCAAGACCCCGCATTGCTCTAGGCATCAGCGCGCTGGAACCTCCAAGACCAAGCCCCGCATCAGCAGAGAGCTCCGGTGGCCACCGCAGGCTGCCGCGCCTTTACCACTGAGCTACGCAGTGTCGCCTGGCCAGGCAAGTTCAAACTGGACGTGCCTCCTCGCTACGACGGCACTGCCGCCCCCGCGGAGTTCCTACAGCTCTACGAGTTGGGCATCGAAGCCGCCAACGGGGACAAAAAGGTCATGGCGAACTGGTTTCCCATGGCACTCAAGGACGATGCCCGCACCTGGCTCCTGAACTTGCCCTCTGGCACGATCTCCTCCTGGGACGAGATGCGCACTCGCTTCATCACCAACTTTCAGGGTACTCGCGACCGTCCGCCGGCCGTGGGTGACCTGCGCCGCATCAAGCAGCAGCCCGGAGAGACCTTGCAGAAGTACATCCAGCGCTTCAACAACGCTCGCCTCAAGATTCCCAGGGTAACGGAGGAGGCCATCATCTCGGCGTTCTTTGATGGCGTTCGCAACGTCAAGATGAAGGAGGAGCTGGCAATCCACGAAGATTTGTGTACGTCTCTGGAGTTGTTCAACCTGGCGACCAAGTGCGCAAGGGCTGAGGAGGGACGCCTTTCCCTTCTCGAGCTCCCGGCTGCAGATCCAGAAGAGAAGAAAGCCAAGGCCAAGGATGCGAAGCGCAAGGGAGCAACTGTGCTCGCAGCAGAGCCAGACATGAAGCGCGGCAGGGATCAGCCGGAGTCGTCCAAGGGCAGCCGGTACTATGTGTACCACGATCTCCACACCCACAACACCAGCAAATGCCAAGAGCTCAGGGCCGTGCTAGAAGGCCATGTCGGTCGACGCCCCGAGCGCAATGATCGGGGCTACGGCCGAGGCGGAGGAAGAGGTGGAGGACGATGGGACGACCGTGGTCCTCGCCAAGGATGGTGCGACCGGCCTCGCGAGGACCGCTAGCAGGACCAGCCTCGCGGGGGAGCTTGGAGGGATCAGCCTCGTGAGGTTCGCCCGCAAGGCAATGTCGGGCTTCCTCCTATGCCACCACCACCAAGAAGGAATGACGACCATCATCAGGACGAGGGGCTGGGGGCTTCCAGGAGCCGCGTGCAATCGCTTGCATCTTGGGCGGTGCCCAGGCCCCAGCCTCTCAGCGCATCTTCAAGCAGTTTGCTCGTGAAGTGAATGTAGTCCTTCCCAAGATTGAGGCCACGCGCCCCCTCAGGTGGTCTGCGTGCGCCATCACGTTCAGCTCAGCGGATCAGCTCAAGTGCGCACCAATGGCTGGTGTCCTCCCAATGCTCTGCTCCCCAGTCATCAGCAATGTGCAAGTTACTAGGACCCTCATCAACGGCGGAGCAGGGCTCAACGTCCTGTCCATCGAGATGTTTAAAAATCTTCAAGTGCCATACGATCAGCTTCAACCAACCAAGCCTTTCTCAGGAGTCACTGATGGTTCCACTGTCCCGATAGGGCAGGTCCGCCTCCCTGTCACCTTTGGGCAGCGCAAGAACTATCGTGCCGAGCTCATTGACTTCGACGTCGCTCACATTCGCCTGCCATACAATGCCATCCTCGGGTATCCAGCCCTAGCCAAGTTCATGGTAGTGACGCACCATGGTTACAACTTCCTCAAGATGCCAGGAAGTGGCGGAGTCATCACGGTCCCCTGTGAAGAGAAGGATGCGGTGTGCTCTCTCGAGCGCGCCTTCCAAGCCGCGTCAATCGAGGACCCAGACAGCAAGAGTGGAAACCTTCCTGAAGCAACCCCCAAGAAGAAGAAGACGTCACCTGGATCAAGGCCTCGGGAGGCAGGCACCTCCGGAGGCGCCGCATCCGGACATGCGCCCATCCAAGGGGCACTATGCTCCGTCCCATAGGGAGGCGCTTCCGACGCCCTCCTCGGGCAGGGCTTGGGGGATCTCTCCTAGGGAGCCACTGACTTTGCCAAGATCACGAGGGAGGCGCTCGGGCACCACTTGGAAGTGTGCTTCGCGGCACATTTCCCTCAGGAAGGCGTGATGTAAGGAGGGCCCAACCCTCAGGAGTTCATCACCAAGGTTGTTCAGGAGTTACCGGAATCGAGAGTCATGCGCGGCAACCGCCGCGTGCCAAGCGTAGCTCCCCATCCAGGAGAGGATGGCGGGCTGCGCGTCTGCATCGACTACCCAGGGCTTAATCGAATCGCATCGCAAGAGCGCTTCTCGCCTTCGCTCGTGGGACGTTGCGAGGGTCCATCGCGCAGCTACATTCGCATGCCCTTTGGCCTGCCAAACGCGGGTGCTGCCCACCAGCGCCTGATGAGGAGCATTCTGGAAGCTCAGGTGGCCAAGCATTGCGCGCTCCTGGAGGAAATGGAGATGGACCTCGCCGAGCCACCCGGACCTCCTGAGCCTCCCGAGGGTCGGAGCTCCTAGGGCTCGTAAGGATTGGCTTCTTCACCACACACCATCAGCTACTCCGACACTCGCTCTGCAATGGTATCAGGTGACTTCTCTCAAGTTTCGTTTCAGCTGGGAGCGCCCTCAGGGCAGCATCATTCCCAGGTCGCGTGGGTCTGTCCCCGCGGCATGTATCTGTTTTGCTTATGTCTTCAGCTTACCTTGTTGGGGGCGCCCCTCGGGCTGCACCATCCCCAAGCCGCTCGGGCCTGACCCAGTGGCGTGTGCCTTTCTCTGCATCTATCTAAGTTGATTTGCTTCTTCATGCTTAACCTGATTGAGATAATCACCTGCTCGATTGACACCTACCTTTGGAGCCGCTCGCTCTGGCACGACGCTTGCGCATGGGTCCATCCCTTCAACATCGAAAAATCTGAGTGGTTGAGCTCTGCCCACGGCAGCCCCGCAATGCACTACCTCACCAGGCCCTCAGTGCCCCAATCACTCCCTCGGAGCAACCAATGGCTGGCTGGCATCCGTAATGGCAGTCCTTGTTTTCCTCGTGTTGGTGTATAGGATCCACCTAAGGAATAGCATGGGGGCGTCGTGGGCTCTCTCTCTCTCTCTCTCTCTCTCTCTCCCGTGCGATCCGCTTGCGTGTTAAAAGGGGGGCGCCCGAGCATCGCGACTCAGGGCCTCTTACTGGCTCTCCAGCCCTCACCTCCTAGCCTTGACCCACGGTATCACGACCTGTCATACCAGCGGCGGTTGAGCTCGCTCGAGGGCCGGGACCTGAGGATGTAGAGCATGAAGGAAAGTGTGGGGAAGAGGGGAGAAGCTCACAAGGACCCAACCAAGCGACACCCCAGCTGCCGGCGTGCGGGCCAGGCACCTCGCCAAATAACGACTCCAAGCTCACGAGATAAGTCATGCCTCTGCAAAAGCTAAATCAACGCAACGCTAAACCCTCACCTAGTACGGCTCTGTCACGGTGATGTTGCCTTCCTTTCTTGCCCAGAGGCTTCTTGAGCGCTAAAGGGGACCTCCTGAGCATCGCGCCTCGGGGGCTCTTACTGGACCTTGGGCCACTCACCTCCTGGCCTTGACCACGACATCGCGACCTCGCATACCAGCGATGGCTGAAGCCTGCCTAGGGACCGGGACCTGTCAGCGTAGAGCACCAAGCCCTCGCGAGGATAGAAAGGGGGAGCCGAGCCAAGACAGAACAAGCCTCGCATCGATCCATAATAAGGATAATATTCACAAAAGACATGGCAGACGCCTTACATATCCCCGCGGGGTATTTCTTCGATTCCTCGCAGGGAACAAAAGGTGCTAATCCTAAGGAACGCTAACTACGCGCGCCTCCACAGGAGATGCCATCATCAACAGTGGGCTGCCAAGCGCCGACGCCAACCCCATCCAGATCAGCGGTGTCGGCGGCCGGATGCAGCTACCCTGCTCCGAGCGCGACGCGAGCTTGGTGGCTCGTAGCTGTCGTCACTCGTCTCCAGAGTCACGAGAAGCTCAGGAGAGTCGTTGGACCCTCCGGCTTCTCCGCTGCTACCAGAGGAGCTGCTGGAGAAGCGGTTGGCAGGCCTGGCCCTCGCCACTTCGATGCCCCGGCCGCTTTCCTTGGGGCAGCACTCCAGTCGGCGTCCTTTCGCGTCGAATACCTTGAAGAACATCAAGGAGGTGCCATTGTATTCAAGATGAATTACGAGGGCGCCCCCTGTCCGGCAGACCCGGGCAATCTTGCCCCAACCCCGGGTCATGTAGACCTTGCCCGAAGCGACAACCTCGACCTACGCTCCGGTCGCAAGGGTGCTGCAGTCAGCATGCTACAGCCTGAGCTCCAGAGGCCCCCTTGGCGGCATCTTGAAGGCGAAGGAGGGAGGAAGGCGAATCCAAGAGCGTGGAGGCATAGCGGCATGAAGCACAAGCTCGCGAGAAGAGCCCTCGGCATGGACACCAGGGGTGACGACACGCACCGCCGTGACTCGTCGGTGTCGCCGGCGGCGCCGGCGGTGCCGCTCGGTGTCTTCTTCTCCAGGGCCCTCGGCCCGGGCATACAAGGGCCGCGGAAACCCAGGTGGCGGCTGCTTGTACCAGGGCCTCGACGTCTCCTGCCACACGACTGCGGCGCGGCGGCCGGGGACTGGGCGCTTCTTCGGCGGAAGCGGGTCGGGACCCTCTCGGGAGGCCTTCCCCTTCTCTTCCGCTGAAAACAGGTGGATCAGCGCCATCGGCGTAAAGTGGAGCAAGGGAGAGGAAGAAGAAGGAGTGAAGCAGAAAGAGATGGCCCATGGGGGCTCTCGCCCGTCCGTACTTATAGTCCGGAGGAGGCCAACCGTCGGCCTCCATGATCACATGTAATCATGACCCATTTCTGCATGCAGGGACTTGTCAAGTCGGGCAATTGCCGAGGCAGCGTGGGGAAGTGGAGGCGCCCATGTCCAATCAACCGCCACGTGGCGCCCAAGTCCGCAGGCTGATGGGGCCCGCGGCACTCCGCACTTGCCCCTTCGCTTCTCCGCTAAGCCAAGTCTGAGCGTGCCTTGGGACCGGGGGCTACTGTCGGCGTTCTAGGAACGGGGGTCCCCAGACTTGCCTACCTGCGGCCTGCGGCGTGGCTCGAGTGGTGGCCCAGTGCGGCCCATCTTCATCAGCGCAAGACTCAAGACCCTCGCGAGGGGCCAAGCCTCGCGGGGCGGACGATACATGACTTCCTTAGGAACGGCCTCGCCAGGCAGGCTCACGAGGAGGCAGAGAGATCAAGGCAGGGTACCTCGCGAGGTGCTCGTGATGCAAGTCATGACGATCGAGACCAGGCGGGTGCCGGCCCGCGCAGTGTCCTTGTTTCCTCTTTGGTGCAAAGGAAGCAAGCACAGGCGTGGAGTACCGAGGTATCAGGCAAAGGTTGCCATTTCAGTGCAACGAGACCAAGGCCAGCAGAGCGACAGGATGGAGGTCACCGTGGAGCCCAAGACAGCGTCATCGCCAGTGCCTTTGGCAGCCGAAGACCAACTTTAGTCAGGATAACTTGTACTAGTTGTTCCCCTTTGAAATGGTCGTTGTTGGTGCCCTTGACGCTCAATATTTGGGAAGAGGACCAGGGCCTCTATATATATAGGGATAGCCACCACAGTAGAGGGCATCTCATCGAGTGCTCATTAGATCGAGAGGCGATCGAACTCATCCAAGCAGTTCATTGCACCAGCTCAAGAACACCTCTCGCGAGGCAGTTCTTCGATGTACTGTTCATCATCAGCCCTTGAGACAATCCACCACACCACACACTGGAGTAGGGTATTACACCACAACGGTGGCCCGAACTAGTATAAATCTTGTGTCCCTCGTGTTGTTCATCGTTTAGCTTAGATTCTCATGAGGCGATCGGACGTGGAGTGGTAGGGGGAAGATCTTCACGTGCACCCCAGAGTTCGAGCCTTAAGGGTCTGCCGGAACCCAACATCCGATAGGTGCCCCTCCTCCTTCTCCCTCGTGTGGCCTCCCTCGCACGTGCACCGGCCGCCCGCAAGCTTCAATGCACGGCCTCACATGCGCGAGCTCTCTGGAGCCTTCCCTGCTCCTTCTCTTCCCTCCTCTAGACATGGACCTCATCCACAAACAGTCTGGACTCGCTCACGAGTTCCCTCACGGCCTCTGCCTCGCCGTGACTTCGCCGGCGCACAAGTCCAAAGTGGACAGGTACCCGGCTATATAAGCCCGCCCTGGGCCGCTCAAGTGGCATACGTCTCCTCCTCACACCCCCAAGAACACGCCTGCACCAGCCAAACGTCCTCAAGGGGCTTCTGTGCTCGGGATCGACCGGAGCTCCGCCGCCTCGGGTCGCCGTCGATCCAGAGGTACAAGCATTCTCCGCCCCCGCTCTCACTCGTTCTAGAACCGCACGGCCCTACTGATTGATTCCCCTCTCTTTCCCGCATATATTACAAGCCGGTCGGAGCTATTCATCCACCTCCCGACGCGCCGTCGCCCAGCCACCTCGTCGCCAGTGAGCCAGGCCACCCCGGCGGCCAACTCCTCACCCACCAGAATGGCGACATCCTCTCGAGTCCAACGGTACCACCCCCATCTCCAGTCGTGCCCTATATCACCGGCGGTGAGCTCGCCGACGGCTCTAGACGGAGGTAAGCGACGGCGGCTGCGGGACCTGTCCGTCAGCCTCATGCCCTGACGGGTGGGACCCACCCGTCAGGTTTAAAAACGCACGCGCACGCACCGGTTCACCGTCGACTGAAGGCGTATTCAACCTTTACGCCTTCAACGTGGCCACCTCGCACGGGCTGATTTCCCACTGGGTTGCTGTACTATGGCCTTTCTGGCCCAGTGGCACAATGCCACTTCTCTTTTTCTTTTTTTTGTCTGTTTTATAAAAATTCCACAGGATAAAATAATTATCCAAATGCAAGAATTCCAACTCCTAAAATCTTAGAATAATCCCACCTATTTATTGATGTAACATTCATACACATCCATCAAACTTTTCTGCACTGTTCAAATTCAAATTCAAATTTGGGCATTTAAATCCTTCTTTGAAAATCCACTACTCTGTCCTCCTAACTCCAAATCCAAAACTAAGAATTTTCCCCTTCTTAGTTTTCCTCCTAGTATTTTACAAAAATAAGTTGACATTTTTCTGAGCACTTTAACTTTTCTGTTTTTATTATTGTCTTATTTTTCCGTTATTTTCTTGCGACGATTAGATCCTGTATTTGACGAAGTTCCTGAAGAAGAAGAAGGAGAAGGATTTGAAGACCTTGAAGACCAATCCAAGCAAGGCAAGCAACCCTTTGACCATGACACCCCTCTTGTTCATCGGTACCCTTTTTTGATTGCATGATGATGAAATATGACGGTGGTGAAGTTGTTGTGAACCACCACATGATGCATACCCCTACTCATGACTTTACCTTGTTCATGAATGCAATGTCAAAAGACTACTCGGTGCATAATGATGCATGCTTACCATGAACTCTTCATGGTTACAATCTTTCGAAAACCCCATCGGGTGCCCCTAATGCTCTTGGGAGATGTTGAACTAAGGTCACCACTTGAGGAAGAAGTGGTGTGCCGAAGAGAGCTTTTGGTATGTGTGTAAAATGATGGATTAGATTTATGTGTGATTACCGTCCCAAGCAAACATGTGCAACCACTCTACCCCTTTATGGGACGGGGCATTATTGATTACTTAGGCTGATACTAGCATGGTGCCCACATTACTAGTGACGGGGGTGACTTGAGGTCACTCTCGGGACGTGGTCGTGCTTGGATAGGCGGCCATGACTATTTTCACATGGCACCGGACACACCGTTGGTCCCTTCGTGTATGCGTGATAAAGTAAAAAGGGCAGATTCCCATGATCTTTTGCTTATACACAAGGGTCATGTATCAACAAGTGGACCCTATGTTATTGTCGTCTAGGGAAAGGTAATGATGGGTGCTTCCCCCGAGTACTTGAGGTACCGCGAGATCGTGGATGACAATGAAAGCTACCTGAATCTTGTGGGTAAAGTGCGCAACCTCTGTAGTGTGTCAAACTATTCAAATAGTCGTGTCCACGGTCATGGACAGTTGGGAGGTGCTACTTAAACTATCTCCAGAAATTTTACAAGCTCGGTGCATGTGTGTGTGGAAGAGGACTATTTGTGTCAAGGTGGTGACTTGACATGTTGAATGAAATGGCATTGATCCAAACTCTATTTATGTTGATATCTATAACCTGTTCTCAAGGTTACCCATGTTCATTGATGCATATCTCACAAGTTGATAGGACATCTAACTAGCTTGAAGCTAGGTTGCTTACTTGTTGTACAATTGCATTGTTACTTTGAACTAAATCATGGGTTGCTTGTGAGTACATTCAAAGAACTCATTGGCTTGCCACTGTTTATTTATTGGCCGGGCATGGAAGAGCAGGAGTTCGAGGAAGAGTTCTTTGGTGATGAACATGCGAACTAAGATGCTTCCCAGTCAGAATGCTTGTAGGGTTAAGGCAGATGGCATGGGTTCTACTTATCGACGAAGATTTCGACTGCTTATGTTCCATTTGATGTTCAACCCTTAAGGCTTTATCAATGTAAGACTTGACCATAATGGTCATAATTTGTGTAAGACGGTATGTACGGATGAAAGACTCTTGTTATTCAACTTCTGTGTGTTTAGTGAGCATTTATCTCTGGGGTCACTATACACGTTCATTCGGTGATCTCGACTTATGAGTCGGGGTCCCCACAAAGCTGGTATCAGAGCCATCCTAACTGTAGGAAGCCTTAGTTAGCATGGACGTTAGTTAGATGGAGACCATTTACATAAACCATCTCAACTTCTCTTCTTCTCTAAAGCTTACCCAACCCAAGATATATTTCCCTTATTGACCTCTCCTATTCAACCTTTGTAGATGGTTGCCGTACCCGAAGACTTCCTGACCACTGGATTCCCTATGCTTCTCGAGGATAGCCTTGGGAAGTGCCAGTTTCACCGAGCCCCCATTTTCACCTACCATGAGCATTCGATTAATGAAACCAAGCTGAAATACCATGTGGAAGTCATCGTGTAGGCTAATGATCGCCCAACAAATTGGTTCTTCAAGGGCCCACAGATGGCAACACTGGTCCTCTTTCAACGAGACTGCAACTCTCAAGGCACTAACCCATCTCCAAGACCTTCTTCCAGAGATAGCAGACGAGTTGGCAACCCGCTTCTTGCTTTATCGGAAGGAGGGTGAAGACGAGAGCAACGCACCAGCTCCACCACTCAAGGAAGGACTTCCACTCTGATTCCGATCCTACTTCAGCGTTTGTGCCGACACCTTGGCACAACACTTGGCCTCTGAGTCAATGGAGCTCCGAAAGGAACTCCACAAGACCAAGGGACTTCTTCGCCAAGCGCAAGAGAAGACTGATAGGATCAAGAAGAAAGGTGCTCCCCCTGGACAACCCGCGGTCCATATCGAGGCGGAAGACCCCTAGTTGGTGCACCTGCCAAGGATGGAGAACCACCCCAGCAATGCTGTATGATGGCAAGGGACTACCGCAAGCTCTTCATCTCACCACCGGCAAAGCAACACCATGTTGAGCTCCTCCACTCCCCCACTCCTTCAAGCGATGAAGTAAGTCAGACTGATGACGACAAGGAGGAAGACCCAGAAGAGCCAGATTACACGACCCATCATTCCACCACATAGGCACTACTCTAGACTAGGGTGTGCTTGTCTGTAACCCCTGAGGTAGGATAGGTCGTGTATCCCCTATGCGAAGTTGAGTCCATGTAATGGTTCACATGAAACCATGTAGTGTTGTGTTTGCTTTTGGATATGTTTGATGGAAGTCATACTCTTCCTTCGTGAACATGTAAACGACTACATCACCTATATTGGGGTTTCTTAATGAATGTGTTTGGCCCTTTTGTCCCTTGCATGAAAACAACTTGTGTCATACCAACCCCCTTACTAGACACACAACCTATCTTGCTTTCCCTTCATCTTTCCCAATTATGAGACCTTGACCGCTCCAACAGGATGCTTGTTGTAACCTGTACTGGTAACTCTACCCAGTAGCAAGGAGCCAGAGGATACGTCCAAGGAGGAGCCAGCCAGGACAAATCCCAAGGACAAACTCCACCACCGCCTCCACCTCCGAACATGGACATGGCTCAGCTTCTCCAAGCCTTCCGGGAGGAACGCCAAGCCAACACTGCAGCCCTCCAGATGATTGCTCAAGCTGTCTCCAACAACCGCTAGCCGGCAGGGAAGGGCAATGGACGTTCCACATTGGCTGAGTTCAAGAAGCATGCACCACCCACCTTCATCGAGACTACTAAACCCTTGGATGCAGATGACTAGGTCCGCACCATTGAGGATCTGTTGGAACTAGTCGGCTGCACTGAAGACCGTGAGAGGGTGGCTTATGGTGCCCACTATCTCGGGGGAACTGCTAGAACTTGGTGGGATGGATTCAAGGTCATACATGCTGGGCAAGCCATCACTTGGAATGACCTCAAGGAAGAGTTCCGCAAGGCCCATATTCCTTCCGGGATCATGGCCATCAAGAAGCGTGAGTTCCGAGCCCTGAAGCAAGGAAGTGGCACTGTCAAGGAGTACATGCAGAAGTTCAGTGTTCTGTCAAGGTATGCCCCTGAAGATGTCAGCACTGATGCTGCAAAAAGGGAGTGCTTCATGGAAGGCCTTAATTAGGCTCTACAGTACTCGCTTGTGGTGTGTGACTGCCCAACCTTTCTGGATCTAGTGAACAAGGACCTTATGCTTGAAGACAAGCGACGTGCTTTTGATGATACCCGTAAGCGCAAGATGATCAGCAAGGGTAGCTCCAACAACTAGAAGCCTCGTGAGGGAGTCCTGGATTAAGGGGTCCTCGGATGGCCGGACTATTAACATGGGCCGGACTATTGGGCTATGAAGATACAAGAAAGAAGACTTCTTCCCGTGTCCGGATGGGACTCTCCTTTGCGTGGATGGCAAGCCTAGTAATTCGGATATGTAGATTCCTTTCTCTATAATCGACTTTGTATAACCCTAGTCCCCTCCGGTGTCTATATAAACGGGAGGGTTTAGTCCGTAGAGGCAATCATAATCATATAGGCTAGACTTCTTGGGTTTAGCCACTATGATCTCGTGGTAGATCAACTCTTGTAATACTCATATTCATCAAGATCAATCAAGCAGGAAGTAGGGTATTACCTCCATAGAGAGGGCCCGAACCTGGGTAAACATCGTGTCCCCTGTCTCCTATTACAATCGACCTTAGACGCCAATTCGGGACCCCCTACCCGAGATTCGTCGGTTTTGACATCGACATTGGTGATTTCATTGAGAGTTCCACTGTCATCATCGAAAGGTTTGCTGGCTCCATCAATCATCTACAACAATGCAATCCAGGGGGAGATTTTCCTCCTCGAACAGATCTTCGTATTCGGCGGCTTCGCACTGCGGGCCAACTGGCTTGGCCATCTGGAGCAGATCATCACCTATGCCCCTGGCCATCAGGTCAGATTTGGAAGCTTGAATCACGTGGCCGATATCCGCAGAGACTTGATCTTCGATGGATTTGAGTCCATGATGGTTTCTCCCTGTCACCATGATGAACATGACCTAAATCTGTCATCGGACCGTGCTCAGGAGATAGCACCTATAACTGCTCTGGCCTTAGATCCGGAGCAGATTGCGCCATCCGAGGACGGGATTCTCAACCCCACCACAGAAGCCGCAGACTCAGTGGCGGTGGAGCCGCACACAGGTCCAACCCTGAGCGGGGCCTGTGTCACCGGAACCTTGGATTCGTCTTCGGCCATAAGTTCCGGACTGCGTGCATCTACGCCTGTCGAACCTGATGAGGCGTCGATCGTCGAGTTCAGCTCCGCGGACATCTTCCAGCACTCACCTTTAGGCGATGTACTAAACTCACTAAAATCCCTCTCTTTGTCAGGAGACTCTCAGCCGAACTATATTTGGCTTGAATTGGAAGCTGATGACGGAGAATTTTGCTTCCCATCCACCACCCACTACATAGCCACTGCCGAGGACTTAACTGACATGCTCGACTGTCGGGTGGTAGGTGCGACATATGCCAACGGGTAGCTAATCATTGTGGGAACCAGTAAGACATCGCCGGTGCCTAGAAACAGGATAAGGCAAAGACATGCACGCCGGCGAATCTTACCCAGGTTCGGGGCTCTCCTAGGAGATAACACCCTAGTCCTGCTCTGCGGGGTCTCCGCATGATCACTAGATCAACAAGTAGCTACAAGAGGCTCCTTGAGCTATTTAGCTAGAGGAAGAAGAAGGGCAAGGCTAGCTCTCCTCTTATATCAATGTGGTGTCTAAAACACTCAGAGATCAACCCTTTGCATGGGTTCTCTGGGGGTTTATATAGGCCTACCCCCCAGGGGTACAATGGTAATCTGGCTGGATGTGGGTCCAGACCGTCAGTGTTTGTAGTCGTCGGCTTCTCCGCCGGCTGCTGGGGCCCGCCGACTGGTGGGTCCCGCCGGCTGCTGGCCTCTTGGGCGATAAGCTGGGCCCACCACCCGGGGGTCTTGTCGGCTGCTGGTTACTGTAGCCTTGCTCTTGGTGACGATAACTTTGTCGGGGTAAGCATGGCTACAGTGCTGCCGCCTGGCGGGCGTTCACTGTAGCCTTACCCCATCTTATTCGCTTAATGGTGCACAAACTTCCAGGGTGGGGGCAGGCCAACTGCTGGGTGCCGGCCTCCCCCCGGGCCGACTGGTCGAGCTCGGCCGCCTTCTGGTGTCTCTGTAGCAGGAGGGCCCCGCTGCCTGTAGAACGTACTGACAGCCTGTCGTGGGCGACGTCATTGTCAACGTGGCAATAGTGCCGCGCCATACGGGGAGTGGCTGCCTCGTACGGTGCACTGTGGCCACGGTTGCTCCAGGATTCGGGAGTGGCAGGCTTTACTGTAGCCACGCCCTGTCTTATCGCTGTTATGTGGGTGCAAATTTTGAGGGTATGAGCCAGGCCGCCTGCTAGGAGTCGACCACTCTGGTGGCCAGCTGCTCGGAGTCGGCCCTTTTCAAGAGAGCCCTTAGAGCCTTGCCGCCTTCCAGCAGCCGGCCGGTGGGACAGCCGGCCAAGAGAAGGCAGCCCTGCATCTTGGAAGTTCGAGGGCTCAGTCGGCCCGATATTTTTTGAAGAGCCAGGGGGAGTCGGTTAGGCTACCTGTGGTCATTTACTCCAATAGTAGTCCCCAAAGCTGGTCGGGCTTTGTGGTTGAAAGAGGAACGAAAAGCCCGAGCAACTTCCTATCTTGAAGAGCCGCCAGCTAGGAGCCGGGCTCGATCTCTCACGCCGTCTGGAAAGATTTGGAGTCTGAGAGCAGGAACTAGCTGGCACGCGCGCCGGGCACTGGGCCGGCCGCCCGCCATCTGTGTGCCATGTGGCACCCTTTGGCTGGACCAGCCTGCCAGCCCACGCGCGCGATGGGACGTCGCTGTAGGGTGGGGCCCGCCACTACCATGCCTTGGCCCATGCGCGGATCCTTTGTGGCCGAGGCGGTCGATTGCCTGCGGCAGTTACCGCATGCCATTAAGGCGCAGTAATCGCGGGTAGTGGGGGAGTGGGCGCAGTTAATCCCACGTTCCCCACGTCCCGCCCCCTTGGCTTCGTCGCACCATGGCTATAAATAGGGGTAGGAGGGGGGGCTGCAGACGCACACGCGCTCGCCTCCCACTCCACCATTTTCCTCTTCTTCTTCTCTGTCGCCACTTCTATTCGCCGCCGCGCTGCTCCTCCGGCCACCTTGCTACACCATAGCTTCGCCGCTGCGGGGTCGCGCTCTCGCCGTCGCCATGCTTTATCCGTCAGCCTCTCGCCTTCATGGCGCGTGCCGGAGCCTGGGACGGCTCCAACGTCCATGAAGATCACATTGATTTTCTCCGCAAGATGCGGTGGCTGGTCGAAGAGGACTACGTGAGGGTCCGCCTCACACCGGAGCGGGAGATCTCGCCGGTGCCGGAGGAGGGCGAGCGCGTCATCTTCCGCTTGCATTGTGTGTGTGGCCTCGGCCTACCAGCGAGCGGCTTCTTCTGGGCCATCCTTGAATTCTACAACCTCCAGCCGCACCACCTCATCCCGAACACGGTAGTGCTACTGTCCGCCTTTGTCACTCTATGCGAAGGCTTCCTCGGCGTCCTCCCCACCATCGAGCTCTGGGGGGAGTTCTTCTACTGGAAGCTCGGCACCATCGTCAAGAGCATGCCAGCGCAATGCGGCGCCTTCATCACGGAGCCGTGGTCGGCGGCCGACAATCCATTTCCTCCCATCGCGCTGATCCAGTCGATGAAGATGTGGCAGCAGTCGTACTTCTACATGAAGAGCATATTCCGGGTGGGCGACTGGGTCAATCTGCTGGCTTACTTAGCCGGCCCGCCGGCTGGGAAAAGGCCTAAGTGGTCCTATCGGGCCAGATCGCTGTCGCCCTCTGGAGCCGCCACCGTCGCGCGGCTCTGGGTGTTCGTGAAGTCGGAGGGCCTGACCGGGCCCGACTTGCTGACCGTCTTCGTGGCGCGCTGGGTGCTCCGCTCCAGGGCCGGCCTCACATGATAAGCCAGATGAGCGGGCATCGAGACCCAAGCTGGCTGTGCACCAAGGAGATGCCTCATGCGGAGGTAGGTCACATGGTGAACTACCTTGCAAACTGCAAGCTCACGGAGGAGTGGAAGTTCGGTAAGGAGCCGTATTCACGCGCCGATCCTACACCTATGGTAAGTTTTCTTTTTCTTCTCCATTTCTTCTGTTGCCGAGCTCTGCTTGGCCAGCTTGACCAATCGGCTTACAGAACAGAGCCCCCTCCTCCAGCCGGCAGCCGACGCCGCGGGGCTGGAGCGTCAATTTCTCGCTGACCGGGTGGAGAGCGATGTGGACGACCCCGACTTGGGGGCGGCCTCTTTGGACGACGATGCTGTAGGAGGAGGTGGTGATGCAGGCGGCTCAGGTCTCGGAGCCGGCCTCGAGGATTGGCCGGACGACGATGAGGGAGAAGTTGCCCCACGCCGCCAGCCGGCGTCTGACTAGTAGGGCGCGAGCTCGTCTACCGTGCCGGCTGCCCAAGGCGGCGCGCAGAAACGCTGGGTCGTGCCGACCCTGTTCGGCAGCCGGCCGAAGAAGCCCAAGGGCTCGGTTACAGCGACCAAGTGGGATGAAGCGGCCGCGAAGGCAACCCGCTTCCGTAAGGTGGTGAAGGAGCAGCAGTTGGTTTCCGCGTAAGTGCCGACTCCCTCACGCATTCTTTCTTCCTTCTTGCCGATGTTCTTCTGATTTTTCTTTGTCTTGTATAACGCAGAGCTCAGCTCTCTCTTGAGCGGTCTGTCGCCGCCTCCGTGGTTGGGTGGCGGGAGGCTCCACCAGCGCCCATCGCGTGGACCCTCGCGCCGAGCTTCAGGCCACGACAGAGCGAACGCGCGTGAGGAGCGGGAGGCGGAGCAGCAGAGGGCGGCTGCTGCCAAGGCAGCGCAGGAGGCGGCGGAGGAGACCGCAAGGGCGTAGGCCGACGTGGCGGCCCAGGCGGATGCTGCAGCCGCGGCGCAGGCGGAGGAAGCCTTGCGTAACCAGCCGATGCTCGTCATCCCCCTCCACTGTGTGGCGCCTAAGATCCCGGTGGTGCCGCCAGAGGGAGCCAACGGCGACCAGCCGGTTATGGAGAGGGTGGAGGGCGACACCGTCACCCCGGAGAAGGAGGTGGCCCCGCCCGCGCCGACATCGGTGGACCAAGGCTGTCAACCCAGCGCGCCGCCTGTGCCACTGGCTGGAGGCGAGCTGACTGCGAGGGCGGACCTCGCGGTCCGATCTCCGGCACGCCAGCGCGCAAGGAAGGCGGCGTCGGCACCGTACCCGCAGAAGGCCGTGGGCTCAAGCTCGTCGGCCCAGGAGCTGGAGACGGCGAGTGTCAGCTCGCCGGGGTGGACGCTAGGAGGCGGGACGACCGTGCTGAATGCGGCAGCACAGGACGTCAGGACTCGGCTCCAGTCCCAGGCCGCCGCCTTGAAGAACTACAACCAGGAGTTCCTGGCGACGCGGTCGGCCATCCGGGTAAGCCTTTTGCTTTTTGTTTTCTGCTCTTGTATTCTTCCGTGGGGGCGCGTCAGCGCACCCATTGGGTGTAGTCCCCGAGTTCTGAGTCGGCTACTGAGCAGGCGGCTTGGAACTTCTTAGTAGACTCGGGTGCTAACTTGTCCTTATTTGTTCGTCTGTCCCTTTTGCAGGACTATCATAACCTTCATGCGGCCACCTTCAACTCCCATGCCTGGGAGCTGACTCAGAAGACCACCGACTTGTCTGAGAGTAAGAGTAAGTGTTCCATCTTCTATCTCTTGTGGGGGCGCGTCAGCGCACCCACTGGGTGTAGTCCCCGAGATTCAGGCCAACTGCTGCGCAGTCGGGTCGGATCTTTTCTGGCGACTTCTTTCTCATTGTTTTTTCTTGTTTGCCATCTTTGCAGAGGCCAATGCCGACCTGCGACAGAAACTGGGTGAGGCCCAAACCTTGCTGCGTGCCAAGAAGGCCGAGTGCAGTGCCGCGGCTCAGGAGCGCGACCGCCTGGCCAAGAAGCTAGCCGACAAGGAGGAGAGGCATAAGGCGGCCCTTAAGGCGATGAAGGACAGTGAGGCTGCCCTCCAAGCCGAGTACGAGACCGAGGCGGCGAACTGGGCCGAGTCGAGGCAGGCGCTGAATGATGGCAAAGAAGAAAAAACAATGAGAATGAAGTCTCCAGCTCTTGGCTATCCAGGCTCGTCTCTAGCCGGCTCACGGCATGCTCCGCCACCTTCAGCGTGTTGGATCCCAGGTTCTTTCTGCCCTCTGGCCTGGCAAAGTGATTCCCCACACCCCTAGTTGGACTGCCGACTAGCTGGAGGTGGCGGTCGGCCGCTTTAAGGCTTGGAAGGCTTCTGCAGCCCGGGTAGGCGCCAGGCGGGCGTTGGAGTTCGTCCGGGCGTGGTATCCCAGGCTGGACTTGACCCAACTGGCCACGTTTCGACAGGAGGCCAATGAGGAGCTGGTGGCGGTGCGGCCTGCTATCATCCAGCGTGCTGTGGCGATTGCCGAGTACACTGACACCAGCTTCTTCGTCCCCGATCTGAACGATGACGGCGCTGCTCTGCCAGAGGAGTGGTTTGGGCTGAACCCGACAGATGGTGAAGACTCGGCGGAGGAGATCGACTCCAGCGATCAGGGTGAAGAGGACGATGAAGACGCCACGCCAAATGATGGAGCAGCCGGCCAGCCTCAGCCTGACCGTGCCTCCAGCAATGAGGCACATGCGAACACACCACCTGTCACTGGCGATGACCAAGCCGAGACTCGTCAGCCGGCCACTCCTCCAACCAGAGCCACCGTCTCCACTGACCGGCCGAGCTCGCCTGTTGCGCCCTTGGCCTGAGCTGCCATATTTATCTCTGTCTTCCTGTTCGTTAATCTTTGAACAATATTTGTTAAATTCGCACAGTTCCACCCACTGGGGGTGTATTCAGACTAAGTTGAATGCCGGCCCTCGAAGGCCTTTTGTGTAAATATAATCTTGCTTGTGTTTGACTTCTGACTGTGCTTGCTTTACATCTTTTTCTGGTCGTTTCCTTTGCCGCCCTCCCTTGGTCGCCGCCTTCCCAGCCGGACAGCTGCTCTACAATCTGTGGCTGGGAAAGTACTTGGCCGTGTGGGAGGGCAAGTACTTTAGCTTTCTTAGATTGTAGCAAGGTGAGTGGGAAGCCGCCCAGCCGACTGCTTAACAGCCGGTTGGCAGGGTGGGGAGCCGGCTTGTGTTATGTAAGCCATTGGTCCTTAGCCATTTTTCGTGTGGGCGTCTTTTCCTACCTTTAACTCTTGCCAGTCGAACAGTTGATTCTGCGAGCTGCGACTTTTGTCAAGAGAGGGCTTAGGTGTTGGCACACTACTTGTCTGACTGCAGGTGGTACTTCACATAATTCAAGGCAGCAAGTCCCCGGGCCGACAGGTCGAACCCGGTGCTGGACAGAAGAACAAATGTAGTGACACATTCATAGGCATGATACTCATCATATAGATAAAAGAGGGTAGTCCCCGAGTGCTCCTCGGGGGCCTCGATGTCTTGTACTTAATACAAAAGATAGCATGATACATACTACATTTTAACTGTAAAATCTTCGAAGGAGATTGGCGTTCCATGGTCGTTCCGACTCCTTGCCGGAATCATCTCTCTTGTGCGCCTTGGGCTTCTGTGTGTTGATCAGGTAGTAGGAGTCGTTGCCCAAGGCCTTGCTGATGAAGAAGGGTCCTTCCCAAGGGGCCGAGAGCTTGTGCTGGCCGGCAGTTCGCTGGATCAGCTGGAGCACAAGATCGCCCTCTTGGAAGGATCTTGGCTTGACCTTCCAGTTGTGATAATGGTGCAAACCCTGCTGGTAGATGGCGGACCGGTTGAGTGCTAATAGCTGGCCCTCTTCCAGCAGGTCAACACCGTCTTCTCCCACTTCCTTTGCCTCCGCTTCCATGTACATGGTGACTCGAGGTGAGTCGAACTCGATGTCAGTTGGGATGACAGCCTCGGCACCATATACAAGGAAGAAAGGAGTGAAGCCAGTTGACTTGTTTGAGGTGGTATGCAAGCTCCAGAGGATGGCCGGCAGCTCCTCGAGCCAGCAGCCGGCCGAGCGTTCCAGTGGCTCAACTAGTCGGGGCTTGATGCTGAATAGGATGAGGCCGTTTGCTCGCTCGACTCGGCCGTTTTACTGTGGATGGGCAACGGACGCTAAGTCCAGTCGGATGCCCTGTGTCACGCAGAAACGTGCCAATGCTCCTTTGGCAAAATTTGTGCCGTTGTCGGTGATGATGCTGTGTGGTATGGGATACCGGGTGGTGATATTTGCGATGAATGTCACAGCAGTCAGCCCTTTCAACTTCTTGATTGGCTTTGCTTAAATCCACTTGCTGAACTTGTCTATGGCAACAAGCAGGTGTGTCATGCCGCCACGTGTCGTCTTGAATGGGCCCACCATATCCAGCCCCCAGATGGCAAAAGGAGAGGTGAGGGGGATGGTCTTGAGTGCGAAAGCCAGCAGGTGTTGCTTGGAGCTAAAAAGTTGGCACCCCTTACAGTGTTTGACCAATTCTTTGGCGTCTTCCAAAGCAGTCAGCCAGAAGAACCCATGGCGGAAAGATTTGGCGATGAGTGATCTTGAAGCCGCGTGGTGGCCGCACTCGCCTTGGTGGATGTCCTTGTGGACTGCAATGCCCTTCTCTGGCTCGACACAGCGCTGGAAGACTCAAGTGACACTGCGCCTAACGAGCTCTCTATCCACTATGGTGTATGCTCTGGCTCGGCGTTGAACTTGTCTTGCCGAGATCTCATCAGTCGGAAGCTCTCTGTTCACTAGAAAGTTGAGGATGGGCTGGGCCCATGATGGAGCTGTGACTTCTTCTATTGCCAACACGGCTACTGCGACTAGGGAGGGTGGGTTGGGTGGTGAAGAGTTGGAGTCGGCCACCGCCTGTTGTGTCGTTGTAGTCCCCGGGCCGACTGCTGCAGTCCCCGGGCCGAGTTCTGAAGTCCTCGAGCCAGGTGCGACTACAGTAGTCCCCGAGCCGCCTGCCAAAGTCCCCAAGCCGCCTGCTGGGTTCCCCAAGTCGGATCCGACTTCATCAGGGTCAGGTGGCACGAAGATGGAGTCTGATTCTGGAGACGGCTTAACATACAGCTTGAAGAGGCGTTGGAGGGATACGCCGGTTGGTATAGCTTGCCAGGTGGAGCCGATTCATGCCAAGGCATCTGCTTGCTCGTTGTCGGCCCGTGGCACGTGGAGAAACTTGCACCCTTCAAAATATCCACTGACTTGCTGAAGGAGGAAGTAGTAGCTCTCCATGTTTGCGTCCTTGGCATCCGAATCGCTAGATGATTGTTGAATCACCAAGTCCGAGTCGCCATAGCACAGGATCCGGCGGATGCCGAGTTCTTTGGCCAGCCGAAGCCCATGTATGAGCGCCTCGTACTCGGCCACGTTGTTGGAGGCGGCAAAATGAATTTGCAACGTGTATCTGAGCTTGTTGCGCTTGGGAGAGGTGAGGACGATGCCGGCTCCCAAGCCGGTGCGCATCTTGGATCCGTCGAAGTGCATCCGCCAATGAGTAGAGTCGGGTGGTGGTGGCAAGTACTGGGTTTCGGCCCAGTCGACAAGGAAGTCGGCCAGGACTTGGGACTTGATGGCGGTGCGTGGTTGGTAGAAGATGGTGTAAGGAGCCAGCGCAATGGCCCACTTGGCCACCCGGCCAGATGCATCTCGGCTGCCTATGATCTCGGCAAGCGGGGCAGTGCAAACGACCGTGATGGGGTGCTCTTGAAAGTAGGGCTTGAGCTTCTTGGCGGCAAAGTATACGCCACAGCACATCTTCTGGTAGTGGGGGTAATTCTTCTTTGAGGTTGACAATACTTCACTCAAGTAATACACCGGCCTCTAGACCAGCTGAGCTCTGCCTTCCTCTGGGCACTGAACCATGATGATAGTGCTGACCACCCGGCTAGTTGTGGTAATGTAAAGGAGCATGGGCTCTTTCTCAGTCAGTGCCGCCAGGACAGGCGGCATGGTAAACATCTTCTTCAACTTGTGAAAAGCTTCGTCCACCTGACCGTTCCACTTGAAGTGAGTGGATTTCCTCATGAGTTGATACAGGGGGAGAGCCTTCTTCCCTAGCCGACTGATGAAGTGGTTAAGGGAGGCCAGGCACCCGGTGAATTTTTTGACATCTCGAAGCCGGATGGGAATCTCCATCCTCTCTATGGCCTTGATCTTCACTAGGTTGCACTCGATGCCACGTTCAGAGACCAGGAAGCCTTGGAGCTGGACGGCTGGTACTCCGAACACGCATTTCTCAGGGTTGAGCTTGATCCGAAATCGGTGCAAGTTGTCAAATGTTTCCTTTAGATCTTCTAGCAGGGTGTCATGCTTCTCCGTCTTCACCACAATATCGTCTATGTAGACGTGGGCATTTCTGCCGAGTTGCTTGAGAAGGCATTTCTGCATGCAACACTGAAATGTGGCACCAGCATTTCTCAAGCCGAATGTCCTAGTCAGGTAGTAGAAAGCTCTGAATGGTGTGATGAAGGCGGTCTTCAGGCGGTCGGCTGGATCCAACTTGATCTGATGGTAACCTGAGTAGGCATCCAAGAAACTCAACAGCTTGCATCCAGTTGTGGAGTCTATCACTTGGTCAATCCGGGGCAAAGCGAACGGATCTTTGGGGCAAGCTTTGTTGAGGGTAGTATAATCTATAAACATGCGCCGTTTCTTGTTCTTCTTCAGTACAAGGACCGGGTTGGCAAGCCATTCTAGAAAGAACACCTCCATAATGAAGCCGGCTGCCAGAAGCTGGGCTATCTCTTCACCAACAATTCTTCTCTTCTCCTCCGATAGTCGGCAGAGGGCTGTTTGACTGGTTTTGCATCCGCTCAGACATGTAGCTTGTGCTCGGCGAAATCCGTCGGAACACCCAGCATGTCCTTGGGGGACCATGCAAAGATATCCCGATTCTCATGGAGGAAATCGACGAGCTCGCTTTCCTATTTGCTGTCTAGGTTTGCTGCTAGAACAACAAACCTCTCTGGGTGCTCTGGGTCTAGAGGTATCTTCTTTGTTTCCTTGGCTAGCTGGAAGGAGCCCTGAGCTTCTGACTCCTCGGGGTCAGGCGATAGGTCCGGCTGCTTGCCGGCCATGGCCACAACCCGGTCAAGGATCTTCTTCTCAGCAGCAATCACGACAGACTCGGCCAGCCGACTGCTGGCTGTAGCACAGGCAGAGGATTTCTTGTAGTCTCCGACTATGGTGATGATGCCCTTGGAGCTCGGCATCTTCATCTTGAGGTAGGCATAGTGGGGCACAACCATGAACTTGGTCAGGGCAGGTCAGCAAAGTAAAGCGTGGTACGGGCTCTCTAGATCCACTACCTCAAACCAAACTGCTTCACGGTGGAAGTGATATTTGTCTCCGAAGAGGACATCTATCTTGATCTTGCCGATTGGTGAGCATGACAGGCCGGGTACAATGCCATGGAACACGGTCCGGATAGGCAAAAGTTGCTTCGTCTTGATGTTCAGCTTCTCCATGGTGTCGCGGTACAGGATGTTGATGCTGCTCCCGCCATCAATCAGAACTCGGGAGAAATGAGAAGCTCACCTTTCTGTTGCGAAGGTGGCATCCAACACCAATGCATAAGAGCCTGGAGACGGCATTACCTCTGGGTGATCAGCTTGGCTCCAGCTGATAGGCTTTTCAGACCAATGCATAAACTCTGGATCTTTGGAGGCGATTGCATTAACTTCTTGGTGCTGTTGGCGCCGACTGCCTGTCTTCAGCTTGGCTTGTAAATATGATGTACGCTGCATGCTCATCAGGAAACTTGTCTTGAACGGCTCCGACTGCTGGGCGAGCGGCCGGCTGCTGAGAAGTCAGAGGCGGCTGGCCAGTAGGTGGAGGGGGCAGCAGTCCTTCGCCCTTGGAGATCCATGTGAGCCAATGGCACTTCCGGGTTGTGTGGTTGGACGGCTTCGCGCCGCTGTGGAACTTGCAGGGGGCATGAAGGGTTTGCTCATAAGAGAACGCCGGCTGCCAAGCCGGCCTGCCGCCTTTCGAATGTTTGGGAATAGGCTGCCCTTAAGGCTGCTCGTCTTCGACCCTGGCCACCTGCCGACTGGTGGAAGGTGGCATAGGAGCCTTGCGCTTGTCGTTGTTCTGATGTGGGTGTCGATTGGAGTCTCCAGCCGGCGTGTTTGGAGCCGGAGGAAGCACCTTTCCAGAGGCGTCCACTCGGAGCTCAGTCTTCATCGAGGAGTCGGCCGTGGCGTATTTGTCTGCTATGATCAGTAGCTCGTCGAGTGTAGCCGGCTCGTCGCAAAGAAGTCAGTGCTTGAGGAGGGTGCCCTCTCTGCACCCGGTGGTGAAGTACTCTATTGCTTGCACCTTGTGCACCCCTTCGCAGGAGTTGCAGAGCTCGGCCCAGCACGTCATGTAGTCGCGGCTGGACTCGGTCGGGCCTTGGACACAAAGGGAGAGATAACATGGCTTGGGCGCTCGCTTGTACGTGCTGGTGAAGTTGCGGATGAAGACTTCCATGAAGTCTAGCCAGCTGTTGACGCTGTAGGGCTTGAGGTTGTTCAGCCAAGTGCGTGCCATGCCTTGAAGCATGAGAGGGACGTACTTCACGGCAATACACCTGTTACCGTTTGCTATGCTGACTGAAGTGGAGTAGTCTTTCAACCAGTCTTCCGGCTTCACTGAGCTGTTGTATTTCGGCGTGTCTCTTGGGAGTGACAACCCCTTGGGGAAAGGCTCGTCGCAGATGCGGGGGCCGAAACAAGGCGGGCCGACATCGTCTTCTTCTTCTAGCGCCAGGGATCACGCCAGGCGGTTGATCCGATGGCGGGCATCATTCTCACTGATTCCTTCGCGGCAGCCCCAGTCGGTCGCTGAGCGTCGGGTGCATGATAGGCGGCGGGGTGGGATATCTCTCCCTGCGAGGCGGAGGGGGAGGCAGGTTGTTGCCTCGTCGCTCCATGGCTCGGGGGCCGCCTTCTGCATCATGCTCGATGGTGAGGCGAGTCCGACGGCGGCTAGTAGTCGACTCCTTGTCTTTTTGCTCGCGGGCGCCGCCTGCAGTCGATGTCCGGGATGTCGCGCCGTGCTCTCGGCATGGTGGGGACTCTCGGCGCGGAGGCCGGCTTCGTGCTGCTCTGTGGCCGTGTCGATCAGTTGCTGGACGCGTCTGGTCATGCAGTGAAGCTCGTCGCCCTCCAGCCCTTCCAGCTTGTTTATGGACGCCTGGGCAGCACGCAGGTTCTCGAGTGGCGTGGCGTAGACTGGGCGGTCAGCACCCAGCATGCTGGCGATGGCCGCACTGCGCTTCTTGATAGCGCCAATCTGGCTGCGTCTTCCAACGGGCGGCATGCCAACGGCGGCATGATTGACCTCGCGCTGGTAAGCCTCGGTGAGGCGTCTCATGGAGGCTATCTTCTTGCCATTCTCGATGAGGGCAAGGCAGTGGGCCTCTAGCGTGTCGGCGTCGGCATCGGCCAGGATGGGAGCAGACAGCTCATGCAGCACCATCTGCAAGGTGTCGTGGACGTTTCCGCTGGAGGCGGCGCTGTGGCTGATGACAAGCACCTCAGTGATGGTGCTGCCGCTGCTGTCGGCTCGAGGAAGAGGGTCGTCGATGACCACCATGTTGGTGGGGAAAGCGTTAAGAGATGTCGTGTCGGAATCGACAAGCATTGGGTCGGTGGAGCCGATCAACTCCAGGTCGGAGGTGCGCTCCTTGGTGATGTCGAGCTTGCCAAGGAAGTCGACAAGGCAGCTCTCGGAGCTGGTGGCACCCGCGCCTGGCGCGGGCTCGTCGGACAGGCAGACATCACCGAGAAGATCGGTGAGGCAGCTCGCTGCGCTGGCATCGTCGATGCCATGCAGCACGTCGGGGCAAGCGCCATCAGGCATGTCGGGCTGGCTACGCTCGCTGGGGAGGAAGAGGGTTCCCGTCCAGAGCAGGTCTCCGGATGATGGTGCACCTGGCCCCATGCTGGGCGCCAAATGTCGGGTGGTAGGTGCGACATATGCCAACGGGTGGCTAATCATTGTGGGAACCAGTAAGACATCGCCGGTGCCTGGAAACGGGATAAGGCGAAGACATGCACGCTGGTGAATCTTACCCAGGTTCGGGGCTTTCCTCGGTGATAACACCCCTAGTCCTGCTCTGCAGGGTCTCCGCATGATCACTAGATCAACAAGTAGCTACAAGAGGCTCATTGAGCTGTTTAGCTAGAGGAAGAAGAAGGGCAAGGATAGCTCTCCTCTTCTCTCAATGGTGTCTAAAACTCTCAGAGATCAACCCTTTGCATGGGTGCTCTGGGGGGTTTATATAGGCCTACCCCCAGGGGTACAATGGTAATCCGACTGGATATGGGTCCAAACCGTCAATGTCTGTAGTCGCCCGCTTCTCCGCCGGCCGCTGGGGCTTGCCAACTGGTGGGTCCCCCCGGCTACCGGCATCTTGGCCGACAAGTTGGGCCCACCACCCGGGGGTCTTGTTGGCTACTGGTTACTGTAGCCTTGCTCTTGGTGACGATAACTTTGTCGGGGTAAGCATGGCTACAGTGCCGCGGCCTGGCGGGCGTTCGCTATAGCCTTACCCCATCTTATCTTCTTAATGGTGCACAAACTTCCAAGGTGGGGGAAGGCCGACTGCTGGGTGCCGGCCTCCCCCCGGGCCGATTGGTCAAGCTCGGCCGCCTTCTGGTGTCTCTCTGGCAGGAGGGGCCTGCTGCCTGCGGGCTGTACTGATAGCCTGCCGTGGGCGATGTCATGGTCAACTTGGCAACAGTGCCACGCCGGACGGGGAGTTACCGCCCCGTACGATGCACTATGGCCACGCTCGCTCCGGGATTCGGGGGTGGCAGGCTTTACTACAGCAATGCCCCGTCTTATCACTGTTATGTGGGTGCAAATTTTGAGGGTATGAGCCAGGCCGCCTACTAGGAGTCGGCCACTCTGGTGGCCGGCTGCTAGGAGTTGGCCCTCTTCGAGAGAGCTCTTAGAGCCTTGCCGCCTTCCAGCAGCCGGCCGATGGGACAGCCGGCCAAGAGAAGGCGGCCCTACGTCTTGGATGTTCGAGGGCTCACTCGGCCCGATATTTTTTGAAGAGCCAGGGGAGCTGGTTAGGCTACCCGTGGTCATTTACTCCGACATCGACTACAACTCCGAAGACATCGACGGTATGGACGATGATGCCGGAGAGGAGCAGGCACAAAAGCGACCGCTTACAGGGCGCTGGACATCTACCTCCTCGTATGACGTATACATGGTGGATACACCCAAAGAGAACAACGGCGACAATGTAAATCCAGTCCATTATAGGCCACGCCGTGGTAAAAACAGTAATACCGTCACAGGAGAAAACAACACTCCGGACGATGCCGAAGACAATGAAGACCCCGCTAAGCCAACCTCCGAATAGGACGAACGGGAAGATGGGCGAGTTAGCCCTGACGAACAGGACACGAACGAAGACTCGGAGGACAGTAACTACCTTCCACTCTACAAAGAGAAGGTGAGCCTCGGCGACGAAGACTTTATCGTGCTTGAGGAGCCCGTCGAACAGGAGCTCTTTCAGCACTGGCTAATAGCCACTGCAAGGAGCCTGAAAAACAAGGATCAGCAGCTTCAAGCTGATCAAGATCTGCTCAATGATAGATGGACTAATGTCCTGGCAGCCGAGGAATACAGCCTCGAGCGCCCAACCAAAAGCTACCCGAAGCGCAAATTGTCACCCCAATTTGAATACGAGGCGCTGGAGCCTGTCCTACAAGTGCATAATGCGGCTGACCGACCACCACGTGGCCGGGACAATGCGGCAACCCGAGCCGAACACCAGCCCGCACCACCTCGCCATAAAAACAGAAATACAACAGCTTGGGGATACACACATGACCTGCGCATGCCCTGGAAAACAGAGCAGGCCAGACCAGATCGATCTATGGATCGCAGGGGCATGCCCCGATGCGCGATGATGGCCATCCGGCCGGACGTGACAAATATAACCCCGCCCGGACCGAAGACCGTAGACGAACTCCATCAGAACTACGTCACGACATGGCCCGGTATAGAGGCGCCACACACCCCCTTTGCTTCACTGATGAATTAATGGAACATGAATTCCTGGAAGGGTTTAAACCCGTGAACATCGAATCATATGATGGGACGACAGACCCCACAGTGTGGATTGCGGATTTCCTCCTCCATATTCATATGGCCCGCGGTGATGATCTTCATGCCATCAAATACCTCCCGCTAAAACTCAAGGGACCAGCTCGGCACTGGTTGAACAGTCTGTCCGAAAACTCCATTGGCGGCTGGGAAGACCTGGAAGATGCCTTCCTCGACAACTTACAAGGTACATATGTCCGACTTCCGGATGCCAATGACTTAAGTCACATAGTTCAACAGCCCGGAGAGTCAGCTAGGAAATTATGGACTAGGTTCTTACCTAAAAAGAACCAGATCGTCGACTGCCCGGATGCCGAAGCCCTAGCAGCTTTTAAGCACAACATCTGTGACGAATGGCTCGCCCACTACCTCGGACAAGAAAAACCGAAGTCCATGGCAGCCCTCACGACGTATATGACCCGCCGACGCCACCGCCGCTGCCGCAGCCGCCCCGCCTCGCGGAAGCCTCGCCGGAGGTAGAAGCCGCCGCCGTTTCATTTTTTTGAAAACCACGTTGTTTTTTTAGAAACCTAGTTTCGTTTTTTTGGATAGATCAGTTCATTTTTTTGGTTTTGTTATATAGCGGACGTTCGTCCGTACGTTCGTTTTAATGAATGGTGTTCACCCATTAGCCGCGGACAGCGAACGTTCGTTCGTTAGCCTGTCCGTCACTTTTTCTTTTTCCAGGGTTTTCCCACGATTATTTTCGATCACGATTTCTGCCCTGATTTTTTTTTCACTTTATCTTTTCGCTCTTTATCGGAATCAGGCGATTGAAGCACCCAGATCTTTCTGTTTTAACAACTTGAACAAGATTTTGGTACTGTAAAATTTGACTTTAGTCCAGATTAGTAAACGGACCTTGTCTCTTTCGCGGTTTGAGTTTCGTTGCTTCGTTTGATTTGTTTATTTTTGCAAACCGGAGTTCTTAAGTTGAACTTTCTGGTTAGATCTCTTATTTGAGTTTTACCCGTGCTTCTAGATGAGTGCTTATTGTATGTTTGTTTATTTGCGATAGAGTACCCGGAGTGCGAAGCGTGCAACTACGAGTCTCTAGGTTTCAAGGATCATCAGCAAGGCAAGTAACACTTTGATCATACCTATTTACTACCCAGTTTTATTGCATTAGATCAACCCTCAAACATTGCTTGGTTAGGATCTGATTAACATGTGGGTTTTGGGAAGTAGATGATGAGGTAGAACCTATTGCCATGTTTATTACCAAACCTTTGGGAGTTACTTCTGCGTTATGCTTATTTGCTATGCTATGCTCGTAGACGTGGTTTGGGTGAGTGTATCCATGACAGATGTGAGTATTGTTACTTAATGGTTAACTTCAGATGGCTACTTAAATACACATCTGGGTGGATTGCTTGAGGCACCCTGCAGTACCCAGTGGTTGTCAGGGCACCTGGAGAATCCAGTGTTGTCCTAGGATATCCCGGAGTACCCATGTGATCATCCTATTGTCCGCCTCCTAGGCTCCAAGGGATCATAAGATTATTCATTCTAGAAACTTCTGTGTGCAGCCACAAGCCAACATGGGCTCTGGCATAGTTGAGTAACTTGTGTGAAGCTCTTAAAGAGGTAGACTAGCAGATGTAGTGGGTTGTAGGTGGTACTGTCTATCCAGAATAGAGAGTTAATGCTTCAGAAAGACTGTTTCTCGAATCTCCAACCATGGATGTATTCAAGTCTTGTGGGGAAAAGTGCACAAACCTCTGCAGAGTGTACAAACTAATCATGGTTAGCCGTGTCCCCGATTATGGACATCTTGAATATCTGGTTCTTGGATTATCACGTTGATCTTGTCACTCTAAATGTAATTTGATTGGGTTAATGATGATGTTTAATTGGGATTGAGTTGGAGGAACCTTCTCAATGTTTAACAACCACCATGACGGAAAAAATGGCCTTATGCAAAACTGTAACCATAGAGCTTTCCACCAGCCATATATGCATGTAGTAATAGCATTTATTCTGTTGATTACTCTGTGTGTTACATTGCCAGCATATTCCATGTGCTGGCCCGTTTCGGGTTGCAACGTTCATGTTGCAGACTTTTCAGACGACGAGTAAGGTGCTATAGGTCGTTGTCTTTCACTTAGCTATGCCGTTGGAGTAGATGGACTCACTTTATCTTCTAAGCCTTCCACTGTTATCGTGTTTAGATGGCCTTAAGCCATATTTTTGTAATAAGTTCTCTTTTGAGACATTCGATGTAATAAGTGTGTGATTGAAACTCTGTTATAAATCCTCTAGTACTGTGCATGTCAGCATTACTGATCCAGGGATGACACTGATGCACAGAGATCAGACTATTTGAGGTCTGGTCGCTACAAGATGGTATCAGAGCCCACGTTGACTGTAGGACGCGACCACTAAGCTAAAACCATAGGTCACTACTCTCTTCTCATTTCTAATTCCTCTCCTTTTCTACTCTGTAGGATGGCGGATGCAAGGAACAAGTTCACCCAGCCGAATGAAGATACACCTTTTGGACGACACTTGAAGGAAGTTACTAGGTACCTGAACATCATAATACCAAGCTTCACCGGGACCTACATAGCCACTTTACCCGAAGAGGAACGTTGGATGATTCGAGTTCAAATTCCAGGAAGGACGTTCATGCCAGTCACTGAGCCCATAGAGTTTTCCTTTGATGCACCAACCTGGAGTCTAGGAAAGAGCATGGCAGCCCACATCACCATGGGACGCATTGGAGAAGTTTACCACAAAGACCTCAAGGATACAATCTACCAGATTTGTGGGTGCCGAGATGAGCAATGGGAGATGATCAGCACCAGGAGGGACAAGTCTATTGCAGCTTTCATCCAGGAGTTAAACTAGCACATTCATCGCCAGGAGAACCAGATGTGCGCAGGCATGATAGATCTGAAGAAGGCAATGACCAGGATCACGGAGCTGGAGGAAGAACTCAAGTCTACACGCGATGGATATGAGGAGGAGATGACGATACTCATGGAGAAGAATGACGATTTGACGAGGAAGCTAGGAGTATTCATGGGAGACCCCGCGCCAGGAGGAGAAGATGACGATTGCACTTGTCCGGAGAACTACATCATCATGGACGACACCGATTCAGATCTCGACGATAGCGATGATGACTACGTTGATGAAGCTAGAGCAGATATCATGGAGTCTTCCACCGATTAAAACTTCTAGTCGACCACCATATCAGTAGTAGTATTCCCCCATGTATATAGTATAGTCCAAGCACTGTTGTAATGATAGTTAGACCGCTTGTATGCCCTTGTTTGAATTGATTGGAGTGATATGATTGCATTTGTCTCATGTGCATATGGGTTGTGTTTTCCCTCTAGACCTCATTCTATTCTATTTTCTCATCTTTTCTAAACCCTCAGATGCCTTCGAGACGCGACAATGGATTTGCTTTCCCGCCGGAGCTCACTCAGTTGATCCCACAGCAGAACACCCTGATGCAGCTACTAGTCCAGAACCAGAACCAGGGGAACAACAACAACCCACCACCACCACCACTTGTTGATCACTTAGCCCGTTTTCTAAGGCTGAATCCGCTGGTGTTATCCAGTAGCACCGAGCCGATTGTTGCAGATGATTGGCTCCGAAAGATTGGAAGGGAGTTGACCACTGCAGGATGCACAGATGCGGAGAGAGTGCGATTTGCCGCACATCAGCTTGATGGACCCGCAGCATCATGGTGGGCGAATTTCACAGCCACTTACCCCATCGACACTATCACATGGAACCAGTTTCAGCAGGCTTTTCGCACTGCCCATGTTTCAGCAGGAGCAATGGCCATGAAGAAGCGCGAGTTTCACAACTTGCGCTAAGGAGGACGCACAGTGGGCCAGTTTGTGGATGATTTTAGTAAGTTAGCACGTTATGCCCCGGATGATGTTGCATGGATGCAGCTAAGCAGGAGAAGTTTTTGGAAGGACTGAATGATGAGCTGAGCATGCAGTTCATGGTGGCAACCTTCAACAACTACCAGGAGTTGGTAGATAGAGCTCTCATGATTGACGGGAAGCAGCAGCAGATTGAAAACCGCAAGAGGAAGTATGGACAAGGGAAGTACATTTCAGGAGCTTAGCAGAGGCCCCGGTTTTCCCCGAACTCAGGAGGACACCTTCACCATAACCATGGAGGCCATAATTCCAATGGAGGAAGTTCGCATAACCATAGTGGCCCCAAGAATGGGAATGGGAATGGAGGAAGTAACGGCCAGAACCATTCCAACCCAGCAACGCCCGCCAAGAAGGATCTAAGTCACATTACTTGCTTCAAGTGCGGGAAGAATGGACATTACGCCACGGAGTGTTCTGAAGCAAAGAATGGAAATGGCAATGGAAGCTCTGGGAAGAAGCCCAAACCTTTCAATAGGGGGCAAGTGAACCACGTTAGTGTGGAGGAGGTTGAAGCGCAACCCAATGCAGTAATAGGTAAGTTTTTGGTTAAGTCATTTACTGCAATTGTTCTTTTTGATACTGGTGCATCGCATTCATACATATCAAGGGGATTTGTGGATAAGTTTAACCTGCCAACCCAAGCCCTTAGGTCACCCATGTTAGTAACCTCGCTAGGAGCAGAGTATATGGCTAGCCTATGGTGTGATCGGTTACCATTAAGTATTGGTAACTACATGTTCCCCTCAGACCTAATAGTATTGGAGTCACAAGGACTAGATGTGATATTTGGCATGGATTGGTTATCGAAGTATGGAGGGAACATTGACTGCGCCAGTAAGTCGATTATGCTCACCACCCCAGAAGGAAGGAGGATTAAGTATGTATCCCGGCATGTGCCAAAGAGGAATCAAGTGAATTCCTTATCAGGAGTTGTACAGGAGGAAGTACCAGTGGTGAAGGATTTCCCTAATGTATTTCAAGAAGAGTTGCCAGGCATGCCATCGGATAGAGACACTGAGTTTTTGATTGAGCTTTTGCCAGGTATAGGGCCAATATCTAAGAGACCGTATCAGATGCTCGCAAAGGATTTGGAGGAAATTAAGAAGCAGATTAAGGAGTTACTGGATAAAGGCTATATTCGCCCAAGTTCGTCACCTTGGGAATCACCAGTGCTTCTAGTGGAGAAGTAGGATGGATCGTTGAGGATGGTTGTTGATTATCGTAGATTAAATGATCAAGAACAAGTACCCACAGCCGATGATCAATGATTTGTTTCACCAGTTGCAAGGAGCTAAAGTATTTTCCAAGATTGATTTGCGATCAGGATACCACCAGCCGAAGATTCGAGAGCAGGATATACCTAAGACAGCTTTTACCACAAGGTACGGGCTATATGAGTATACCATTATGTCATTTGGTCTGACTAACACACCTACCTATTTCATGAACATGATGAACAAGGTGTTTATGAAGTTTTTGGATAAGTTTGTTGTGGTGTTCATTGATGATATTTTGGTTTACTCTAAGAATGAAGAGGAGCATAAGGAGAATTTGCGTTCAGTACTTGGGAAGCTCAGAGAAGATTAATGATATGCCAAGTTCAGCAAGTGTGAGTTTTGATTGAAGGAAGTTGGATTCCTCGGACATGTTATATCCGGAGAAGGAATAGCAGTAGACCCCACCAAAGTTGTCACTATGACAAATTGGGAAGAAGCACCCACGTCAGTTGGAGAGATCCGGAGTTTTCTTGCACTTGCAGGGTATTATAGGAGGTTCATTGAGAATTTATCGAAGATTGCAAAGCCCATTACGGAGTTAATGAAGAAGGACACCAAGTTCAAATGGACTGAGGAATGTGAGGCCAGTTTTCAGGAGTTGAAGAAACGTTTGGTTACAGCTCCATTATTGATTCTTCGAGATCAACACAAGGATTATCAAGTGTATTGCAACACTTCTCGTCGAGGACTTGGAGCAGTGCTTATGCAGGAGGGAAGAGTTGTATCATATGCCTCACAACAGCTTAAACCCCATGAGTTGAATTATGCTACACATGATTTGGAGTTAGCAGCTGTAGTGCATCCGTTGAAGACATGGAGACATTTTCTCATCAGAAACCATTGTGAGGTGTACACGGATCACAAGAGTTTGAAATATATCTTCACGTAGAAGGAGGTAAATCTCAGGTAGAGGAGATGGTTGGAGATCATTAAGGGTTATGATATGAGGTTACATTATCATCCTGAAAAGGCTAATGTAGTAGCCGATGCGTTGAGTCGCAAGAGTCATGTCAATACACTCATGACCGGAGAATTACCTAAGGAGTTAGCAGAGGATCTTCGCGAGCTATGTTTGGAAATAGTTCCGAGAGGTTATGTAGCAGCATTGGAAATTCAATCTACTTTGATGGATAAGATTAGAGAAGCTCAGAAGAACGACAAAGAGATTGCCGAGATAAAGGAAAGGATGAGCAAAGGAAAGGCTAAAGGATTTCGTGAGGATGAGCACAATACCTTATGGTTTGAGGACCGCGTATATGTGCCTAATGACCCAGAGATCAGGAAGTTGATTCTGCAGGAGGCTCATGATTCGCTGTATTCGATTCACCCAGGAAATACCAAGATGTATCTGGATTTGAAGGACAGTTTCTGGTGGACCGGAATGAAGAAAGATATTGCGGAGTATGTAGCAGTTTGTGATGTATGTCAGAAAGTGAAGGCGGAGCATCAGAAGCCAGCAGGATTGCTATAGCCATTGCCGATACCCGAATGGAAGTGGGATAAGCTAGGCATGGATTTTATCACGGGATTGCCCAGGACTTGTTCAGGCTATGACTCGATATGGGTTGTAGTCGATCATTTGACAAAAGTAGCTCATTTCATCCCAGTGAAGACCACTTACACCAGTGCTAAGTTGGCCAAGATATACATGACCAGGATCGTATGCCTACATGAAGTTCCGAGGACCATTGTATCAGATAGAGGAACCCAGTTTACCTCAAAGTTCTGGAATCAGTTGCATGAGACTTTGGGTACCAGGCTAGAATTTAGCACAACCTTTCATCCACAGACAGATGGACAGACTGGGAGAGTCAATCAAATTCCGGAGGACGTGTTGAGAGCTTGTGCACTAGATTATGGATCTAGTTGGGCCAACAATTTGCCATATGCAGAGTTCTCTTACAGCAACAGCTATCAAGCCAGTTTGAAGATGGCCCCTTTCGAAGCTTTGTATGGAAGGAGGTGCAGGACACCGTTGTTGTGGGATGAAGTTGGAGACCGTCAGTTGTTTGGACCAGATTTGATTAAAGAGTCTGAAGAGAAGGTTAAGCTGATTCGCGATAGACTCAAGATAGCCCAATCCAGGCAGAAGAGCTATGCAGATTCTAAACGCAAGGAGACAAATTATGAAGTCGGAGATAGAGTGTATCTTCATGTGTCCCCACTTCGAGGAGTTAAACATTTTGGAGTTAAGAGAAAGTTAGCACCATGTTTTGTGGGACCATACAAAGTTTTGGAATGTATGGGAGAAGTTGCTTACAAGTTGAAGTTGCCCGAAGGATTGTCAGGAGTTCACGATGTGTTCCAGGTTTCCCAGTTGAAGAAGTGCCACACAGAGATGGCTGATATTCCATTGAGAGATACAGTGCCCCTGGAAGAAAATCAGTTGGATAGTGATCTGACTTATGAGGAGAAACCAGTCAAGATTCTCGAGTTTGCCAGCCGAGTTACCCGCAGCAAGGTTATAAAGTTTTTGCAAAGTTCAGTGGAGCCACCACACCGAGGATGAAGCCACCTGGGAACGAGAGGAAGATCTATGGAAGGACCACTCGCACCTATTTTCTAGCCAACCCGAATCTCAACGGCGAGATTCATCTTAAGGGGGGTAGGTTTGTAACATCCCAAAATTTTAAAATTTGGAATGTTATACTTAGATCATTCATTCATATCATATTTTATTGCATTTTGTCTCGTGATCATCGAAATTCTAAGCAACTCAAGGACCCACGGAGAGAGTTGGGGATTTCATCGTTTTCATATTTGATTTTTCTAAAATATCAAAGCAAGGATGATTTCGGTTTTAATTATTTTTCCCTCTCAAAAATATTTCATATTAAAATATATGTGAGGAGATAATATGACTTCTCCAAAATAAATGAAATATTCGAGGAAAAATATTAAAATCAAATAAATAGTTTTATTTGGGTTTTATTGCAATTTTATTTGAATTAGAAAAATTGCACATTTTCAAAAATTGCATTTTTAGGCCAAGAAAATGTTCATCCTGTTCTAAATATTTTATTTAGACGGTAAAAATTTGTTTTGGTATTTTAGATTTTTATTTTATTTTCTAGGATTTGTTCTGCTCGGCGAATTTTTTTTTTAAATGTTCGCGCGCCCGACTCGGCCAAAGGCCCAGCCGAGCAGGCCGGCCGCCTACCGTCGTCGCCCCGCCGTGCACCCGCCGGACTCGGGGACTCCGACCCCAAGCCGCCTCGCTGCCACCCCCTTGCCCAAGCAGCCACTGCCCCGCCCCCTCTTAAATACCGCCGCCCGCCGCCTCCTCCCCACCTCGCCTAGCCACCCGACACCACAG
>NC_041389.1:372059212-372111010 GCF_002162155.2 Triticum dicoccoides | reverse complement strand
CACAGCCGCCGCACCGTGCCGCATGCCGCTGTCGCCTGCACCGCCGTCACCCAGCGCCGCCGCCACGGCCCTTGCCACCCGCCGCCGCAGCCGAGCCCCGCCAGAGCCGCCCCGCCTCGCTAGAGACTCGCCGGAGGTAGAAGCCGCCGCCGCCACCACCATTTCGTTTTTTTAAAACCACGCGGTTTTTTTAGAAACCTAGTTTCGTTTTTTGAATAGATCGGTTCATTTTTTCTGGTTTAGTTATATAGCGGACGTTCGTCCATACGTTCGTTTTAACGAACGGTGTTCACCCGTTAGCCGCAGACAGCGAACGTTCGTTCATTAGCTTGTTCGTCAGTTTTTGTTTTTCCAGGGTTTTTCCGTGATTATTTTCGATCATGATTTCTGCCCTAATTTTCGTTTTAGTTTATCTTTTCGCTCGCTTATCGAAATCAGGCGATTCAAGCGCCCAGATCTTCGTCTCGAAGCCCTCTTTCTGTTTAAATAACTTGAACAAGATTTTGGTACTATAAAATTTGAATTTTGTCGGCATTCTAGGAACGGGGGTCCCCAGACTTGCCTGCCTGCGGCCTACGGCGTGGCTCATGTGGTGGCCCAGTACGGCCCGTCTTCATCAGCACAAGACTCAAGACCCTCACGAGGGGCCAAGCCTCGTGGGGCGGACGATGCAAGGCTTCCTCAAGGATGGCCTCGCCAGGCAGGCTCGCGAGGAGGAGGAGAGATCAAGGTAGGGTACCTCGTGAGGTGCTCGTGACGCAAGCCATGATGATCGAGGCCAGGCGGGCACCGGCCTGCGCAGTGTCCTTGTTTCCTCTTTGGTGCAAAGGGGGCAAGCACAGACGTGGAGTACCGAGGCATCAGGCAAAGGTTGCCATTTCAGTGCAACGAGACCAAGACCAGCGGAACGACAGGATGGAGATCACCGTGGAGCCCAAGACGGTGTTATCACCAGTGCTTTTGGCAGCCGAAGACCAACTTTAGTCAGGATAACTTGTACTAGATGTTCCCCTTCGAAATGGCCATTGTTGGCGCCCTTCCCACTCAATATTTGGGGAGAGGCCCAGGGCCTCTATAAATAGAGCTAGCCACCACAGAGTAGAGGCATCTGGAAGGGACGTTCAGCTGAGAGAGAGAGAGAGAGAGAGAGAGAGAGGCGATCGAACTCACCCAAGCAGTTCATCGCATCAGCTCAAGAACACCTCTCGCGAGGTCGTTCTTCCCTTGTACTGTTCATCATCAGCCCCAGAGGCAATCCACCACACCACACACTGGAGTAGGGTATTACACCACATCGGTGGCCCGAACTAGTATAAATCTCGTGTCCCTTGTGTTGTTCATCGTTTCCAGCTTAGATCTCACGAGGCGATCGGACGTAGATTGGTAGGGGAGAGATCTTCGTGCGCACCCTAGTGTTCGAACCTTAAGGGTCTGCCGGAACCCAACATCCGACATTTGGCGCGCCAGGTAGGGGTGCACCAGAGCTCTCCCTTCCGTCGACCCGTTCCCCATCAACACCATGCTCTACCCTCATGGCGGCCAAAGCACCGCCCGCTCCAGCTGTCGACGCCGGCGTGGAAACCAAGGGACTCCGAGCCATGGCCCCCGCCTTGCGACAGGTGTAGTGGTCGCGCAAGTTCAAGCCGGACATGCCACCGCGCTATGACGGCACGGCCGACCCGCAGGCCTTCCTGCTGACATAAGAAGAAACTATCCTCAAGGCCGGGGGCGACGACAAGGTCATAGCAAACTGGCTGCCCATGGCCCTCACCGGCGTCCCGTGCATGTGGCTGCTCCACCTGCCAGCGGCTTCTGTGGCCTCCTGGGAGGATTTGCGCAACCTCTTCCTCGCCCATCATGCTGTGTCGGCACCCCCAGTCGTCGCAGCCATCCTGGGCGGATCGCAGGCACCACCTTCGAGCCGCCACATCAAACTGTTTGTCCGCCAGATCGGCGCCACCCTCAAGCATCGAGAAACTCCCCCGGGCTGGGTGGCACCCAAGGCCGATTTGACCTTCAGCTCGGATGATCACCCCTCCAACACCGCCTGTTCGGGCGCGCTCCCGATGCTATGAACCCCCACCATCTGCCAAGTTGCCGTCACCAGGACCCTCATTGATGGTGGTGCCGGCCTCAATGTGCTCTTGGTGGAGGCCTTCAGCCTCCTCCACGTGCCGCTAGAGCGGCTTCAACTCAGCTGGCCCTTCTCGGGCGTCAGAGGCGGTTCTGCCGGCTCCCTGGGGCAGATCCGCCTCCCGGTGACCTTCGGCACCCATGACAACTTTCGCACGGAGCTGATCGACTTCGACATCGCCCCCATCGGCCTCCCGTACAACGCCATCCTCGGCTTCCCAGCATTGGCCCGGTTCATTGCAGTGACTCACCCGACGTACAACCTCATGAAGATGCCCGGGAGCAGCGGCGTCCTTACCATGTCTGGGGACACAAGGGATGCGCTGCAGGCGCTCAAGCTTGCTTTCAAGGCGGCCGTGGTGGCGCATCCCGCCAGCACAGATGTCCTCGAGCCCAAGGGGGCTGCACCAGCTAAGAAGAAGCAGCTATTTAGCCAAGACAAGCCGGAGACCAAGCAGGTACCGGTCGACGAGGATGGATCCACTGGCGCCACCTTCACCATAGGCGCCAACCTCGAGCCTGAGCAGGAGGAGGCCTTGGTGAAATTCCTGCATGCAAACAAGAAGGTGTTTGCATGGGAGCCTGATCAGCTGGCAGGAGTCCCAAGGAATGTGATTGAACACCATCTTAACGTGTGCCCCAACATGCGCCCGGTGAAGCAGAAGGCAAGGCAGCAGTCCACCAAAAAGCAGGCCTTCATCGTCCAAGAAACCCACAAGTTAGAGGTAATAGGAGTCATTCGCGAGGTCCGCTACCCTGATTGCCTAGCCAACCCTACTGTCGTGCCAAAGAAGGGAGGAAAGGAACGCATGTGTGTCGACTTCACCAACCTCAACAAGGCTTGCCCGCAGGATCCACTCCCGCTCCCTCGCATCGACCAGATCGTCGACTCTACCGCTGAGTGTGACCTATTGTGCTTCCTGGATGCCTTCTCGGGCTATCACCAGATCAAGATGGTGGTAGAAGACGTGGAGAAAACGGCCTTCCTGACCCCGTGCGGAGTGTACTGCTATACCTGCATGCCGTTTGGGCTGCGCAATGTAGGAGCGACCTTTCAGCGGCTGATGCACATCGCCTTGGGCCGGCAGCTTGGGAGAAACGCTGAAGCTTACGTCGATGACATTGTGGTGAAGTCTCGGGAGGCGAAAACCCTGATACAAGACCTGGAAGAAACCTTCACGAGCCTTCGTGGAGTAGATCTGCGGCTCAATCCGGAGAAGTGCGTATTTGGAGTCCCTTTGGGCAAGCTCTTGGGCTTCCTAGTATCCCACAGGGGCATCGAGGCTAACCCAGAGAAGGTCAAAGAGGTTGAAGACATGAGTCCACCAAAGACCCTCAGAGAAATGCAGAAGCTCACCGGGCGTGTGACCGCGCTAGGACGCTTCATCTCCAAGCTGGGGGAGCGGGCACTGCCCTTCTTCAAGCTGATAAAGAAGAAGGGCCCGTTTGAGTGGACTGAAGAGGCCGACCAGGCATTCCAAGATCTTAAGAAGTACCTTACTAACCCACCGGTGATGGTAGCTCCGTGCCCTCGGGAGCCCATGGTGCCTTACCTTACAGCCACCCCCTATTTCGCCAATGCAGCCTTGGTGGCGGTTAGAGAGGAGCGTCGGGCCAAGGCTGCAGCCGCCGTCCTAGCCGTGGCAGAGCAAATCCCGGAAGGCCTCGTGAAGACCACAACCGCAGCAGAAAAGGATCAGCCTCAGCACGGGAGCGCACCTAGAGAGGAGGAAGCCTATCCAAGCAACCAAGCGCTGGGGGCTCCGTCGTCTCAAGAGGTGCTTCAACCTCCGGAGGATGCAGGTTGCGCCAGCACCCTCAACCTTGTCGAGCACCCCGTCTACTTCGTCAGCACGGTGCTATGGGATGCGAGGGCACGGTACCCCATGCCCCAAAAACTCCTCCTCGCACTGTTAGTGGCCTCGCGCAAGCTGCGGCATGATGACCCACAAGTATAGGGGATCTATCGTAGTCCTTTCGATAAGTAAGAGTGTCGAACCCAACGAGGAGCAGAAGGAAATGATAAGCGGTTTTCAGCAAGGTATTCTCTGCAAGTACTGAAATAAGTGGTAACAGATAGTTTTATGATAAGATAAATTGTAGCGAGCAATAAGTAACAAAAGTAAATAAAGTGCATCAAGGTGGCCTAATCCTTTTTGTAGCAAAGGACAAGCCTGGATAAACTCTTATAATAGGAAAAGCGCTCCCGAGGACACATGGGAATATCGTCAAGCTAGTTTTCATCACGCTCATATGATTCGCGTTCGGTACTTTGATAATTTGATATGTGGGTGGACCGGTGCTTGGGTACTGCCCTTACTTGGACAAGCATCCCACTTATGATTAACCTCTATTGCAAGCATCCGCAACTACAAAAAAGTATTAAGGTAAACCTAACCATAGCATGAAACATATGGATCCAAATCAGCCCCTTACGAAGCAACGCATAAACTAGGGTTTAAGCTTCTATCACTCTAGCAACCCATCATCTACTTATTACTTCCCAATGCCTTCCTCTAGGCCCAAATAATGGTGAAGTGTTATGTAGTCAACGTTCACATAACACCACTAGAGGTTAGACAACATACATCTTATCAAAATATCGAACGAATACCAAATTCACATGACTACTAATAGCAAGACTTCTCCCTTGTCCTCAGGAACAAACATAACTACTCACAAAGCATATTCATGTTCATAATCAGAGGGGTAATAATGTGCATATAGGATCTGAACATATGATCTTCCACCAAATAAACCAACTAGCATCAACTACAAGGAGTAATCAACACTACTAGCAACCTACTAGCACCAATCCCGGACTTGGAGACAAGAATTGGATACAAGAGATGAACTAGGGTTTGGAGATGAGATGGTGCTGGTGAAGATGTTGATGGAGATTGCCCTCTCCCGATGAGAGGAGCGTTGGTGATGACGATGGTGACGATTTCCCCCTCCCGGAGGGAAGTGTCTCCGGCAGAACAGCTCTGCCGGAGCCCTAGATTGGTTCCGCCAAGGTTCCGCCTCGTGGCGGCGGAGTCTCATCCCGAAAGGTTGCTTCCTATTTTTTTCTCATCGAAAGACTTCATATGGGAGAAGATGGGCGTCGGAGAGCCACCAGGGGGCCCACAAGGTAGGGGCGCGCCCAGGGGGGGCCCACCATCGTGAGCAGGGTGTGGGCCCCCTGGCCTTCATCTTTGGCGACGATTTTTCTTTATTTATTCTAAGATATTTCGTGGAGTTTCAGGACTTTTGGAGTTGCACAGAATAGTCCTTCAATATTTTCTCCTTTTCTAGCACAGAATTGCAGCTGCTGGCATTCTCCCTTTTCATGTAAACCTTGTAAAATAAGAGAGAATACACATACATATTGTGACATAACGTGAAATAACAGCCCATAATGCAATAAATATTGACATAAAAGCATGATGCAAAATGGACGTATCAACTCCCCCAAGCTTAGACCTCGCTTGTCCTCAAGCGAAAAGCCGATAACAATGAATATTCCCTCATGTTTAGAGGTAGAGGCGTCGATAAAAATAAAATACGGACATGAAGGCATCATGATTATTTCATAACAGCAACGTATAAGAACTTTGTCATATGATTACTTATGTACTAGTAATGATCTTTTCACAAAGCCAAAATATGAATTAGAAACTTTATTGGCCACCAACAATTATAATCTCAGTCATTGAAGCAATTGCAATTTATCATAACATCGGAAAGAGTCTATGTCAGAGCTTAAAAGCAAGTCCACATACTCAACTATCACTTAGTCCTTCATAAATGCTAGCACTCATGCGATATTTGTGGTTACGGAGTTTTAATCGGACACAGAGAAAGATAGGGGCTTATAGTTTTTGCCCCACAACCTTTTACCTCAAGGGTAATGTCAACAATAATAATTCACGCTCCCCCACATCCAATTATATATATATATCATGTTCTTTCCAACATGCTGAGCTTGCCAAAGGATAAAATGAAAAAGGAAGGTGAAGATCAACGTGACTCTTGCATAAAGTAGAGGACAATAATAAAAGATAGGCCCTTCGCAGAGGGAAGCAGAGGTTGTCATGCGCGTTTAGGGTTGATGCACAAGATCTTAATGCAAAAGAACGTCACTTTATATTGCCCCTTGCATGTGAACCTTTATTATGCAGTCCGTCGCTTTTATTGTGTCAACAACAAGTTCGTACAAAGCTTATTTCTCCGCACTAATAAGTCATGCATATTTAGAGAGCAATTTTTATTGCTTGCACCGATGACAACTTACTTGAAGGATCTTACTCAATCCATAGGTAGATATGGTGGACTCTCATGGCAAAACTGGTTTAAGGGTATTTGGAAACACAAGTAGTATTTCTACTTAGTGCTGAGAATTGGCTAGCATGAGGGGGAAAGACAAGCTCAACATGGTAGAGGAACCATGACAACATACTTTACCTCAGATGTAAGAAAACATAACTCATTATGTTGTCTTCCGTGTCCAACATCAACTATTTAGCATGTCATATTTTAATGAGTGCTCCCAATCATAAAAGATGTCAATGATAATATATCTATATGTGATACCTCTCTTTCCTTTTTTTGAGGAATTGGACAGTGGGAGAGGCTCCCACTGTGTTTGTATTACTCAAAAGAAGGATACAATGTACAAAGTGGAGTTACATGGTGCCTGACCTCCACTTGTGGAGGTTGGTCTACTACTTGATAAGGGGAGGCGTTCAAGGGGGTTCTATGCTATTTACAAAGGAGAGAATAAAGTCTCTCACATCTACTCTGGTTCTATGTTGGAGCAGGCTAAAGTCATGTTTGAAACGTTCTAGCCAAGAGCGAATAGTTGGTGTGATGCTTCTGAAATGTTTGTTATTTCTCTCTTTCCAAATGCTCCAAGCCGCTTGAAGGAAGACATCCATGAACATGGGATTGTTCCAATCATGAGCTGCCATGCTGATCCATCGAAGCCTTGAACCGGTGTGCTGCCAAGTTATCCCTAGAATGAACCAACAACGTTGACTAAAAGGGCATTGGAAAATCATGTGTTCGACAGTCTCTCTCTTTCCTTATTACTTCCTATTAATTGCAACGATGACCAAAGCTATATTTGCCAACTCCAAACAACTTTAAATCATCATACTCTTTCTATGTGAAGTCAGTACTTTCAATAAGATCAATATGAACTCTTGACTCTTTTTATTCTTTTTCTTCTAATCACCCAAGATCATGGCAAAATACTCAAGCCCTTGACTCAACACTAATCTTTATTATATAGCTCACGGACTCAATTACAAAGAAGGATCATAAAGCAAAATTTGAAACTAAATCATGCCATGACATTATTCTACTAAATCAAGATACTATTAATAAGATCGAACTAAGAAAAACAGTAAAGATAGGAGTTGTGATGGCGATACGGTACTAGGGCACCTCCCCCAAGCTTGGCAGTTGCCAAGGGGAGTGCCCATACCCAGATGATTATGTCCTCAGAGGTGATGGAGGTGGTGATGATGACGGTGGAGTTTTCACATTTTTCTTCTCTAGCTTGCGTCTGAGGCTAAAATTTTCATACCCCAGATCCTCATTCTCGAGATCGAGTTTCATTATCTTTTTGCATAGTGCTGCCTTGTTGTCCTGCAAAAAACGAGGTGGGATAGATTGAACCTTATGGAGACTTGACTTCTTGAACTCCACATGCATGACACCAGGTTGAGGTAGGGGATAGTCTTCTTCGTTGGAACTCGTTTCCTCCTTCCTCTTTGGATCAAAATCTTCTTCTTCCTCCGTGGTCCAGCCATAATGCTCCACGTCACCATATACCTTGGGATTTGCAATATAATCAGCCATGTAGCTCTCTCCCTCTGAATCTTGGGAAGACATCTTGCTCTAGTCTGCAGCAGCAACAACTCGAAACAAAAACAGAGGATAATTGCGTGATACGAGAGTCAAAACCTCCGGGAGTATATATAATGAATTTTTACCGACCAAAATACGTATCATGCAAGGAAATGGAGTCCGGAGGGCACACGAAGTGCTCACGAGGTAGGGGGCGCGCCTAGGGGGGTAGGGCGCGCCCTCTACCCTTGTGGAGGCCTCGTGTCCTCCCCGGACTGCTACTTATTTTTCTATTTTTCTAAATATTCCAAAATGGAGAAATATTGCCTTAAAAATTGTTTTGGAGTCGGTTTACTTACCGTACCACATACCTATTCCTATTCGGAGTCTGGAACGTTCTGGAAAGTGTCCATTATGTATTCCTCCGGGGTTACGGTTTCAATAATATTAGTTTCAACATTTATAGGATTACCTGAGATATAGTGTTTGATCCTTTGGCCGTTTACCACCTTCGGATTTGTGCCTGGGAAGTTGTTGATTTTTATGGCGCCAGAACGATAGACCTCCTCGATAACGTAAGGACCTTCCCATTTGGAGAGAAGTTTTCCTGCAAAAAATCTTAAACGAGAGTTATATAGCAATACATAATCACCTACATTAAACTCAAGCTTTTGTATCCGTTTGTCATGCCAACTTTTAAATTTTTCCTTAAACAACTTGGCATTTTCATAAGCTTGGGTTCTCCATTCATCAAGTGAGCTAATATCAAATAACCTCTTCTCACCGGTAAGTTTGAAATCATAGTTGAGCTCCTTAATAGCCCAATATGCCTTATGTTCTAGTTCGAGAGGTAAATGATATGCCTTTCCATAAACCATTTTATACGGAGACATACCCATAGGATTTTTATATGCAGTTCTATAGGCCCATAATGCATCATCAAGTTTTTTGGACCAATTCTTTCTAGACCTATTGACAATCTTTTGCAAAATTAATTTGAGCTCTCTATTGCTCAATTCTACCTGACCACTAGACTACGGGTGATATGGAGATGCAATCCTATGATTAACGTCGTATCTAGCAAGCATCTTCCGGAAAGCACCATGAATAAAATGTGAACCACCATCGGTCATTAAGTATCTAGGGACGCCAAACCTCGGAAAAATAACTTCCTTAAGCATTTTAATAGAAGTGTTATGATCAGCACTACTAGTTGGAATAGCTTCTACCCACTTACTAACGTAATCAACAGCACCTAGAATATGAGTGTAACCATTAGAGGCAGGAAAAGGTCCCATATAATCAAAGCCCCAAACATCAAATGGCTCAATAACAAGTGAATAATTCATAGGCATTTCTTGACGTCTACTAATATTGCCAATTCTTTGACATTCATCGCAAGATAAAACAAAATTACGAGCATCCTTGAAGAGAGTAGGCCAATAAAAACCGGATTGTAATACCTTATGTGCAGTTCTATCCCAAGCGTGGTGCCCTCCATAAGCTTCAGAGTGACACTTGCGTAGGATCTGTTCCTGTTCATGCTCAGGTACACAACGTCTAATAACACCGTCTACTCCTTCTTTATAAAGATGTGGGTCATCCCAAAAGTAGTGTCGCAAGTCATAGAAAAACTTTTTCTTTTGTTGGTATGTGAAGCTAGGCGGTATAAATTTAGCAACAATATAATTAGCATAATCAGCATACCGAGGAGCACTACGAGAAGTACTTATGACATTTAATTGTTCATCAGGAAAACTATCATCAATAGGGAGTGGGTCATCAAGAACATTCTCTAGCTTAGGCAAGTTATCTGCAACGGGGTTCTCAGCTCCCTTTCTATCAACAATATGCAAATCAAATTTTTGAAGCAAGAGAACCCATCTAATGAGTCTAGGTTTTGCATCTTTCTTTTCCATAAGATATTTAATAGCAGCATGATCTGTATGAATAGTTACTTTAGAATCAACAATATAGGGCCTAAATTTATCACAAGCAAATACAACCGCTAAAAGTTCCTTTTCGGTAGTAGCATAATTTCTTTGAGCATTGTCTAGAGTCTTACTAGCATAATGGATAACATTCAATTTCTTATCAACTCTTTGCCCTAGAACAGCACCTACAGCATAATCACTAGCATAACACATAATTTCAAAGGGTAAATTCCAATCAGGTGGCTGAACAATAGGTGCAGAGACTAATGCTTTCTTAAGTATTTCAAATGCTTCTACACAATCATCATCAAAGACAAATGGTACATCTTTTTGTAATAAATTAGTCAGAGGCCGAGAGATTTTTGAGAAGTCCTTGATGAACCTCATATAAAATACGGCGTGACCAAGGAAACTTCTTATACCTTTGATGTCCTTGGGACATGGCATCTTTTCAATAGCATCAACTTTGGCTTTATCAACTTCAATATCTCTTTCAGAAACTTTGTGCCCCATGACAATACCTTCATTAACCATAAAGTGGCACTTTTCCCAATTCAAGACAAGATTAGTTTCTTCACATCTCTGCAAAACTCGAGCGAGATTGCTCAAGCAATCATCAAAAGAGGAACCATAGACGGAAAAGTCATCCATGAAAACCTCACAAATTTTCTCACATAAGTCAGAGAATATAGCCATCATGCATCTTTGAAAGGTAGTAGGTGCATTACATAAACCAAAAGGCATACGTCTATAAGCAAAAGTACCAAAAGGGCATGTAAAAGTAGTCTTTGATTGATCTTTAGCCGACACAGGTATTTGAGAAAAACCAGAATAACCATCTAGAAAGCAATAATGTGTATGTTTGCATAGTCTCTCTAACATTTGATCAATAAAAGGTAACGGGTAATGATCTTTCTTAGTAGCCTTATTTAATTTGCGGAAATCAATTACCATCCTATAACCCGTGATAATTCTTTGCGGAATCAATTCATCTTTATCATTAGGGACAACAGTAATACCTCCCTTCTTAGGGACACAATGGATAGGACTTACCCACTGACTATCAGCAACGGGATAAATTATACCCGCCTCCAGAAGCTTGAGTATTTGTTTTCGTACCACTTCTTTCATTTTAGGATTCAAACGTCATTGAGGATCACAAACTGGTTTGGCATCCGCTTCCAAATTTATTTTATGTTGACATAGAGTGGGACTGATGCCCTTAAGATCATCTAGAGTATATCCAATAGCGGCACGATGCTTCTTCAGAGTCTTCAATAATCTTTCTTCTTCATGCTCTGAAAGGTTAGTGCTAATAATAACAGGATATATTTTCTTTTCATCAAGATAAGCATATTTAAGATTATCAGGCAACGGTTTAAGCTCAAACACAGGATCACCCTTGGGTGGAGGGGGATCCCCTAGGATTTCAACAGGCAAATTGTGTTGCAGAATAGGTTCCTGTTTAAAGAATACTTCATCTATTTCCCGTCTTTCATTCATGAACATATCATTTTCATGGTCTAGCAAATAGTGTACTAGAGGATCGCTAGGAGGTACAGCAATAGAAGCAAGACCAATAATTTCATCCTTACTAGGCAATTCTTCCTCACGATGTTGTTTACTAAATTTAGAGAAATTAAACTCATGGACCATATCGTCCAAGCCAATAGTAACAACATTCTTTTTGCAGTCTATCTTAACATCTACAGTATGCAAGAAGGGTCTACCAAATATAATGGGACAAAAGCTATCTTGTGGAGAACCAAGAACAAGAAAATCAGCGGGATATTTGGTTTTCCCACACAAGACTTCAACATCTCTAACAATTCCCATTGGAGCTATGGTATCTCTATTGGCAAGTTTGATTGTAACATCAATATCTTCTAACTTAGAAGGTGCAATCTCATGCATAATTTCTTTGTATAAGTCAAAGGGTATAAGACTAGCACTAGCACCCATATCACCTAAGCCATGATAACAATGATCTCCTATTTTAACAGAAATAACAGGCACGCCTACCACATGTCTATGTTTATCTCAATCACAAGGTTTAGCAATTCTAGCAGTTTCACCAGTGAATTGAATAACATGCCCATCAATATTATCAGACAAGAGATCTTTAACAATAGCAATATTGGGTTCTACTTTGACTTGCTCAGGAGGTGTATAAGTCCTAATATTGCTTTTACGAACAACAGTTGAAGCTTTAGCATGATCCTTCATTTTAACAGGGAAAGGGGGTTTCTTAACATAAGAAGTAGGAACAATAGGATCATTATAAGTGACAATCTTTTCTTCAACTTTAATAGGTGCAGCTACTTTTACTTCTATGGGAGGATGATATTTAAACCACTTCTCCTTGGGGAGACTGAGGGAGTCCCGGATTAGGGGGTGTCCGGATAGCCGGACTACCATCATCAGCCGAACTATCATTGGCCGGACTATCATCATCGACCGGACTCCAAGACTATGAAGATACAAGATTGAAGACTTCGTCCCGTGTCCGGATGGGACTTTCCTTGGCATGGAAGGCAAGCTTGGCGATACGGATATGTAGATCTCCTACCATTGTAACCGACTCTATGTAACCCTAGCCCTCTCCGGTGTCTATATAAACCGGATGGCTCTAGTCCGTAGGACAAGAATAACAACAACCCTTACAATCATACCATAGGCTAGCTTCTAGGGTTTAGCCTCCTTGATCTCGTGGTAGATCCACTCTTGTAAACATCCACAATATCAATATCAATCAAGCAGGACGTAGGGTTTTACCTCCATCAAGAGGGCCCGAACCTGGGTAAAACATCGTGCCCCTTGTCTCCTTTTACCATCTGCCTAGACGCACAGTTCGGGACCCCCTACCCGAGATCCGCCGGTTTTGACACCGACATTGGTGCTTTCATTGAGAGTTCCTCTGTGTCGTCACCGATAGGCTCGATGGCTTCTTCGATCATCATCAATGACGCAGTCCTAGGTGAGACTTTTCTCCCCGGACAGATCTTCGTATTCGGCGGCTTCGCACTGCGGGCCAACTCACTTGGCCATCTAGAGCAGATCGAAAGCTATGCCCCTGGCCGTCAGGTCAGGTTTGGAAGCCTAAACTTCACGGCCGATATCCGCGGGGACTTGATCTTTGATGGGTCTGAGCCACAGCCGAGCATGCCGCGCTGTCACGATGGGCACAACCTAACTCTGCCGCCGGACAGCACCTTGGAGGCCGCACACGAATCCGCTCTGACCCATAGTCCAGAGCCGATCGCTCAGATCGAGGACGGATGGCTAGACACCGCCTCGGGAGCTGCAACTTCTACGGTGATGGAGCCGAACACTTACCTTGTCCCGCATAAAGCTCATGACTCCGAGGTGCCGGACTCTCTGCCAGACTCCGAACCTCCTCCGCCCCTGCCAGTCGAATCCGACTGGGCGCCGATCATGGAATTCACCGCTGCGGACATCTTTCAGCACTCACCCTTTGGCGATATCTTAAATTCGCTGAAGCATCTCTCGCTCCAGAGAGCCCTGGCCGAACTACGGCCAGGATGGTTGGGACGCGGACGACGAAGAAATTCGGAGCCCACCCACCACCCACTTCGTAGCCACCGTTGATGATCTAACCGACGTACTCGACTACGACTCCGAAGACATCGATGGTATGGACGACGATGCCGGAGACTATCAAGAACCAGTGCCTACAGGACACTGGAAGACCACCTCGTCAAACGACATATATATGGTGGACACCCCAAAAGATGGGGACGGCGAAGAAGCAACGGAGGCCGATTCCTTAAAGAAACAGCCCAAGCGCCGACGTCAGCGGCGCCGCTCTAAATCCCGCCACAGCAAGAATGGAGATTCCGGCACAGGAGATAATAACACCCCGGAAAGTGCCGAAGACAACCCCCTCCAGCACGATCCAGCACAGGAGGAGGCAGAAGCAAGCCCTCACGAGAGGGCGGCAGACGAAGAGTTCGAGGATGATAATTACTTACCTCCCTCCGGAGACGAGGCAAGCCTCGATGACGACGAATTCGTCGTGCCTGAGGATCCCGTCGAACAAGAGCGTTTCAGACGCAGGCTAATGGCCACGGCAAACAGCCTAAAGAAAAAGCAGCAACAGCTTCAAGCTGATCAAGACCTACTGGCCGACAGATGGACCAAGGTCCTCGCGGCCGAAGAGTATGAACTCGAACGCCCCTCCAAAAGTTACCCAAAACACAAGCTGCTCCCCCGACTAGAGGAGGAAGCATACAAACCTGCATCACCAGCGCACAATACGGCAGATCGACCACCTCGTGGCCGCGACAGAGAGGCGTGCAAGCCCTCCACCAAAACCGTACCCCGGCATCGCTCAAAAAGCATGAAGCCACAGGGGAACGCGCCGGACTTGCGGGATATATTGGAGGACAAGGCAAGACAATCCAGATCTATCTATGGATCACGTGGGCGCCCCAAGACCCACGACGAATACCGTCGCGCCGGATACAACTACTCCGGTCGGGCCGAACACAGCAGACAACGCTCTCTCGAGCTACGTCGCGACATTGCTCAATATAGAGGCGCCGCACACCCACTATGCTTCACTGACGAAGTAATGGATCATCAAATCCCTGAAGGGTTTAAACCCGTTAATATCGAATCCTATGATGGCACAACAGACCCCGCGGATTGGATTGAGGATTATCTCCTCCATATACATATGGCCCGCGGCGACGATCTTCACGCCATCAAATATCTCCCACTCAAGCTTAAAGGACCAGCTCGGCATTGGTTTAACAGCCTGCCCGCAGAGTCAATTGGATGCTGGGAAGACCTGGAAGCCGCATTCCTTGACAACTTCCAGGGCACGTATGTGCGACCACCGGACGCAGATGACCTAAGCCACATAATCCAGCAGCCAGACGAATCGGCCAGGCAATTCTGGACACGGTTCTTAATAAAGAAAAATCAAATCGTCGATTGTCCGGATGCAGAGGCCCTCGCGGCCGTCAAACATAACATCCGCGACGAGTGGCTGGCCCGGCACCTAGGACAGGAAAAGCCGAAATCCATGGCAGCCCTCACATCACTCATGACCCGCTTCTATGCGGGAGAGGATAGCTGGCTAGCTCGCAGCAACAAGCTCAGCAAAAACGCTGGCAGTCCGGATACCAAGGACCCCAATGGAAGGTTGCGTCGAAACAAAAACAAACGCCGCATTAACGGCGACAACAATGAGGATACGGCAGTCAACGCCGGATTCCGAGGCTCCAAGCCCGGTCTACGGAAGAAGCCATTCAAAAGAACCACTCCGGGCCCGTCCAATTTGGACCGAATACTCGACCGCTCCTGTCAAATACATGGAACCCCCGAAATGCCAGCTAACCACACCAATAGAGATTGTTGGGTATTCAAGCAGGCAGGAAAATTAATCGCCAAAAACAATGACAAGGGGCTACACAATGATGACGAGGAAGAGACCCGGCCGCCGAACAACAGAGGACAAAAGGGATTCCCCCCTCAAGTTCGGACGGTAAACATGATATACGCAACGCATATACCCAAGAGGCAGTGGAAGCGTGCACTAAGGGACGTATACGTGATGGAGCCAGTCGCCCCAAAATTCAACCCATGGTCCTCTTGCCCGATCACTTTCGATCGGAGAGACCATCCGACCAGTATCCGCCATGGCGGATCCGCTGCATTGGTTTTAGACCCAATCGTCGATGGATTTCACCTCATGAGAATCCTGATGGACGGTGGCAGTAGCCTGAACCTGCTTTATCAGGATACAGTGCGGAAGATGGGCATAGACCCTTCAACGATCAAACCTACAAAGAAAACCTTCAAAGGCGTCATACTAGGTGTCGAGGCCAGTTGTACAGGCTCAGTCACACTGGAAGTGCTCTTCGGATCCCCGGATAATTTCCGAAGCGAGGAGTTAATCTTCGACATAGTCCCGTTCCGCAGTGGCTATCACGCTCTGCTCGGACGAACTGCGTTCGCAAAATTCAACGCGGTGCCACATTACGCATACCTTAAGCTCAAGATGCCAGGCCATTGTGGAGTCATCACGGTCAATGGAAACACGGAACGCTCCCTCTGAACAGAGGAACATACAGCGGCTCTCGCGGCAGAAGTACAGAGCAGCCTTTTAAGGCAATTTTCGAGTCCGGCCGTTAAACGACCGGACACGGCCAAACGCGCCCGGAGCAACATCAACCAAGACCACCTGGCACGTTCCGAGCACGCGTAGCAATGCGGCCTCAACCCCAGCCCTCGCACAATTGTAAGACAAACTCTCCGCGTACATAATTACGCCTTGGAGATACCATGGGCATAGGGGGAGAGGCACAACCACAACAGACCCAGAGTGCGGTTCGACCACACCAGGGGCTCCCAAGTGTGTCGCTCTTTTTTTTACAGAACTCTGTCCGGCGGCGAACCTACCGAACTCATGATGCAACAGCCAGGGAGGGACAAAGGCCGCGACGAACACTCAGGTGGTCTCCATTACGAGCATTAAATTTGTTAAATACACCATTCCGCGGCCTACCCCTGGGGGGAGACGCCTTTAATTCGTCCAATCCCTTGCTTTCCCCACTATTTGTATCATTCCGCACTCATAGCAGATCTTCTTGAATAAAATGCAGCACTTTTTGCCCATAATTGCATTACCTTATATATATATATATGTTCATTTACGACATGTTGCATCCGTACGTTTGGGTACGGCCAAATACACCAGGGGCTTATGTTCCCCGCATTATGGTGTGATAAAGTCCGAACACTTTCACAAGTGCGGCACCCCGAACTTATAGCATTATATGAATCAGCTCCGAATCATGTCTTGGGTCAATAGTTGGGTTTGCCCGGCTCCCATGTTTGGCACCTTACATTCCGTTCTATTGGCTAAGGTAGCACTGGGAGAACCACTGCGATTGCGCCCCGGTTGAGCCGGGTTAACGCCTCAGTGGAGAAAGCTAAAACTGACTGTCATGATAAGGCGAGAGACTGGTCGCTATTCGAGAGGTCCTTTCGGGTCCTTAAAGACCTACGCCGCTTCGAGCGAAGTTCCGGATAATGTTCGACGAAGGCGTGGATAGCGCCCCTAATTCGGTCTTCCGAATACTAGGGGCTTCGCCGAAATTTAAAATTATAGAATTCTATGGCTAAGTGAGAGTGTTCAAGCACTATAAGTCCGGTTGCCTTGTTCGTTGTGTTGAGCGCCTCCCTAGATGGACCCAAAAATGGGAACAAGAATGCTCAAGTTTATCCCGAACACCCCAGCACTCGTGGCATGGGGGCTGAAGCCGACGACTTGCCATCTCTCAGATTTAATAAATGGCCGCACAGAAGGTAATATTTTAAATTAAAAAGCGTTGCTTAGCGCATATGAACAAAGTTTTCAGCGCACAAGATAACACATTGCGAATTTACTCAATAATTACATCCCTGGGGCACTCATCCGCAACCTTGCGGGCACCCTTCAGAACAGTCTTATAGTACATCTCAGGCGTACGATATTCCTTGCCCACTGGTGGCGCGTCAGTGATTAGCTTCTCCGCATCCAGCTTGCCCCAATGCACCTTTGCGCGGGCGAGGGCCCGACGAGCACCTTCAATACAGGCGGAGCGCTTGATAACCTCACCCAGGGGCACGCATCCACCAACCGTCGCACGAGGCCAAAGTAGCTCCCAGGCATGGCCTCTCCAGGCCACAGCCGGACTATGAGGCCCTTCATGGCCTGCTCGGCCGCCTTGTGGAGCTCGACCAGCTGCTTCAGCTGGTCGCTAGGGGGCACCGGATGGCCGGCCTCAGCATACTGAGACCAGAAGACCTTCTCCGTCGAGCTCCCCTCCTCGGCTCAGTAGAATGTGGCGGCATCAGACACGCTGCGAGGCAGATCTGCAAACGCCCCTGGAGAGCTCCGAATTCGGGTAAGTAACACGTAATTTACATTCACATGCTTGCTTTGCATGAAAAATGCCTTACCCGCCGCTATCTTCCTCACCAACTCAATCTCCTGAAGGGACTTCTGGGCATCGGCCTTGGCAGTCTCGGCACTTTTGAGAGCCGAGGCAAGCTCGGACTCTCGAGTCTTTGAGTCATGCTCCAAACTCTCATGCTTTTCCATGAGAGCCTGGAGCTCTTGCTGAACCACCGCCACCCGCGCCTCCTGCTTTTCTCGCTCTGCCCGTTCCGCGGCCGCATTGCGTTCAGCCGCAGACACGGCCTCCTTCAGGGTCGCCACCACGTTCGTGGCCCCTGTAGTACCCACGTTATCCTTGTTATTTTTTGTTGCAACCTAAATCCTTTTCTGTAAGGTACAAGTCCAAAGTGGTGTTACTCACCTTCTTTGTCCTGGAGCTGCTTCTTGGTGCGGCCGAGCTCTTGCTCGGACCGCTCGAGCTCCTGCTTCAAAGCACCGACCTCCGCAGTAAGTGCGGCAGAGGTCAGCAGCGCAGCCTGCAACCCATATTGACATAATTTTTTAGCAACCCTGCGTATATCTTCTTTTTTTTCAGATCCTCAGTCCGGCGTTTCTTTCCGAACACTGAACCGAGCATCAGGGGCTACTGTCTATGCGGTATTACATTGCATATTTTTATCTTCTTACCTCAAAGCCTGATAGAAGGCTACTACAGGCTTCGGTCAGCCCGCTCTTGGCGAGCTGTACCTTCTGAATCACCGCACTCATAATAGTGCGGTGTTCTTCCTCGATGGAAGCGCTCTGGAGCGCCTCCAACAAATTGTCCGGAGCCTCCGGTTGGACGGAAGCCGCCGGCGTCACGGTCTTGCCCTTCGTGCGAAGGGGCCGCTGGCCGGACTCCGGAACCACTGCGGGTTCTGATGTGGAGTCCGGCGCAAAGTCCGGGAGGCTGCCTTGTGGCGCCTCCGGAGCCTCCCCCTGATGGGTCCCTTCTTGGGATCCCACCTAGGCGTCCTCGGTGTCGCGAGGGGTGAAGGCGGTCGGGATGGAGTCTATATCCGACGGAGCCAACGACCCGCTTGATGAAGCGGGGAGATCATCATTGGCCGGACTACAGGCAGCATGCGGCATCACAATGACACTATGTGATGCAGAAAAAGAAATCATAAATCATTCAGGAATCCGGATACTTACGATCTCGCCGGAGGCCTGGCCCTTGAAGGCCATTCTTCCTCGCCAACGTTGATGTTGGCGGAGCTGTCCGGGGGAATAGTCCTTCCCCTCTTGGAACCTTCGGCCTCCCCTGTTGGGGAAGCCTTCCTCTTCCTCTCTCCCTCCTCTGGGAGGGAGTCCTCTTTCTCCTCCTCGTTTTCGGGGGAGGAGTTCGCGCCGGAGTCGTCAGACACCTGAAAACGGGAACTCTTTTGAGCACCCGTGGCCTCCTTCTTGGCCTTCTTCTCCGGCACCACGTGCGGTGCCGGAACCAGCAGCCTCGCTAGACGGGCGTCTACTGGGTTTTCTGGCATAGGAGCCAGGCAGATAATCTGCTCCGCCTTCCTCATCCAGTCCTGTCAAAGGAAAAGGGGAAATTAAAACCCGCATAGAGTCAAACTATGAAAAGCAAGTGTCCCGTAAAGGGGTAGAATCACTTACCTCGTCGTCTTGGTGCTGCGAGCGAAACCTGCGATCTTCAGTCGCGGATGCGGGGGCTTTGACGCCCTTAAACAGCACCCTCCAGGTGCCTTCGTACGTCGTGTCGAAGAGCCTGCTCAGCGCCTGGTGCTGTTCCGGATTGAACTCCCACAGATTGAATGCCCGCTCTTGGCATGGGAGAATCCGGCGGACGAGCATGACTTGGACCACGTTAACCAGCCTGAGCTTCTTCACCAGCTTCTGGGTACAGGCTTGGAGTCCCGTCACCTCCTCCGAACTACCCCACAGCAAGCCCTTCTCTTTCCAGGAGTGAGCTGCGTGGGAATACCAGATCTGAACTCGGGGGCCGCCGCCCACTTAGGGTCGCGCGGCTCGGTGATATAGAACCACCCCGATTGCCACCCCTTGACGGATTCCATGAAGGCCCCTTCAAACCAAAGGACATTGGGCATGTTGCCCAACATGGCGCCTCCGCACTCCGCTTGAGTGCCCTTCACTACCTTCGGCTTGACATTGAAGGTCTTGAGCCACAAGCCGAAGTGGGGCTGGATGCAGAGGAAGGCCTCGCACACGACGATAAACGCCGAGATGTTGAGGATGAAGTTCGGCGCCAGATCATGGAAATCCAGGCCGTAGTAGAACATGAGCCGCCAGATCATGGAAATCCAGTCCGCGGAGGAAGTGGGGAAGAAAAAACGACCCTCTCATGGGGCCTGGGGGTGGGGATGAGCTGCCCCTCGTCGGGCAGCCGGTGCGCGATGTCGCCGGACAGGTAGCCGGCGCTGCGCAGTCTTTCGATGTGCTCCTCCATAACGGAGGAGGTCATCCACTTGCCTCCCGCTCCGGACATAACTGGGGAAGGTTGAGACGAGATGTGCGGGCTTGGGCACTGGAGTTCGAGTGCGCGGAGATGGATAAGCAAAGGAGGAAGAAGGCGTAGGTGAAAAGGTGAATCCTTATCCGTTATATGGGCGGGCGAAGTCTACGCGTCCCCCACCGGCCTGGTAAAACTCGCTTATCCCCCAAGCGTCACCATCAATGGCGCGGTTGGGTTACCCACGTCCGTATTAATGAGAATCCCGGATTAAGGGGGAACACGATCTCTGCTTCGACAAGACGTGCCAAGGAAACCGCTTCGCTAAATGCACTGAGGTGGTAGAGTAAAAAACGATTCAAGTAATGGCTTGGTAGTGGCGTGATGTCATGCCACAAAAAAGGTCAGCAGATTGAACTTGTGTATATATTATTCTCTCTATGGTGGAATGTGGAATTTATTTTGCAGAGCCGGACACTATCCTGGTGTTCACCATCTTCTATCATTCGGAGGAGGAACCCGCCTTGCAATGTCAAACAATATACGCGCCGGACTTATCGTCATTGAAGCCTGGTTCAGGGGCTACTGAGGGAGTCCCGGATTAGGGGGTGTCCGGATAGCCGGACTACCATCATCAGCCGAACTATCATCGGCCGGACTATCATCATCGACCGGACTCCAAGACTATGAAGATACAAGATTAAAGACTTCGTCCCGTGTCCGGATGGGACTTTCCTTTGCGTGGAAGGCAAGCTTGGCGATACGGATATGTAGATCTCCTACCATTGTAACCGACTCTATGTAACCCTAGCCCTCTCCGGTGTCTATATAAACCGAATGGCTCTAGTTCGTAGGACAAGAACAACAACAACCCTTACAATCATACCATAGACTAGGTTCTAGGGTTTAGCCTCCTTGATCTCGTGGTAGATCCACTCTTGTAAACATCCACAATATCAATATCAATCAAGCAGGACGTAGGGTTTTACCTCCATCAAGAGGGCCCGAACCTGGGTAAAACATCGTGCCCCTTGTCTCCTGTTACCATCCGCCTAGACGCACAGTTCGGGACCCCCTACCCGAGGTCCCCGGTTTTGACACCGACATAGATCAACATAAGTAGCAAAAGATTCACAGAAAGAAGCTACAATCTCAGAGTCAAGTCCATATTTACTGCTAAACTTACGGAAAATATCGGTATCCATAAAAGATTTAACACAATCAAACGTAGGTTTCATACCTGACTCCTTACCTTCATCGAGGTCCCAATATTCAGAGTTGCGTTTAATTCTATCCAATAAATTCCATCCAAATTCAATAGACTTCATCATAAAAGAGCCAGCACAAGAAGTATCGAGCATGGTGCGATTATTAGCAGAAAGCCGAGCATAAAAATTCTGGAGAATTGTCAATTTTGAGAGCTCATGATTGGGGCATGAATATAACATTGATTTAAGCCTCCCCCAAGCTTTAGCGATGCTTTCTCCTTCGCGAGGCCAAAAATTATATATATAATTGTGATCACGATGAACAAGATGCATAGGGTAATACTTTTGATGAAATTCCAATTTCAATCTTTTATAGTTCCATGATCTCGTATCATCACATAGCCTGTACCATGTCAATGTGTCTCCCTCCAAAGATGAAGGGAAAGCCTTCCTCCTAACGGCATCATCGGGTATACCTGCAAGCTTAAATAGTCCATAAATATCATCCACAAAGCATAGATGTTCGTCAGGATGCTTTGTTCCATCTCCTGCGAAAGTGTTAGCTAGCAGTTTTTCCATCATACCCGAAGGAATCTAAAAAGCAGTTTCATTTTCAATAGATTCAGCAGGTTAAGTAGGTTGAGGAGCAACTCTTGGCTCAACTGGACGGGGTGAAGATACCCCGGACAAGCCCCTCAAACAATTACTTTCCATGGTAACAAGTGACAGAAAATTTCAGCACACTAAATAAATTTTTCCTTACCAAATTCCACCTACCAAAGGCGATTCACTCCCCAGCAACAGCGCTAGAAAAGAGTCTTGATGACCCGGCGCTGCCCTCAAGCATCGAGAAACTCCCCCGGGCTGGGTGGCACCCAAGGCCGATTTGACCTTCAGCTCAGATGATCACCCCTCCAACACCGCCTGTTCGGGCGCGCTCCCGATGCTATGCACCCCCACCATCTGCCAAGTGGCAGTCACCAGGACCCTCATGGATGGTGGTGCCGGCCTCAACGTGCTCTCGGTGGAGGCCTTCAGCCTCCTCCACGTGCCGCTAGAGCGGCTTCAACTCAGCAGGCCCTTCTCGGGTGTCAGAGGCGGTTCCGCCGGCTCCCTGGGGCAGATCCGCCTCCCGGTGACCTTCGGCACCCACGACAACTTTCGCACGGAGCTGATCGACTTCGACATCGCCCCCATCGGCCTCCCGTACAACGCCATCCTCGGCTACCCAGCCTTGGCCCGGTTCATTGCAGCGACTCACCCGACGTACAACCTCATGAAGATGCCCGGGAGCAGCGGCGTCCTTACCATGTCTGGGGACACAAGGGATGCGCTGCAGGCGCTCAAGCTTGCTTTCAAGGCGGCCATGGTGGCGCAGCCCGCTAGCGCAGATGTCCTCGAGCCCAAGGGGGCTGCACCAGCTAAGAAGAAGCAGCTATTTAGCCAAGACAAGCCGGAGACCAAGTAGGTACCGGTCGACGAGGATGGATCCATTGGCGCCACCTTCACCATAGGAGCCAACCTCGAGCCTGAGCAGGAGGAGGCCTTGGTGAAATTCCTGCATGCAAACAAGAAGGTGTTTGCATGGGAGCCTGATCAGCTGGCAGGAGTCCCAAGGAATGTGATTGAACACCATCTTAACGTGTGCCCCAACATGCGCCCGGTGAAGCAGAAGGCAAGGCGGCAGTCCACCGAAAAGCAGGCCTTCATCGTCCAAGAAACCCGCAAGTTAGAGGCAGCAGGAGTCATTCGCGAGGTCCGCTACCCTGATTGCCTAGCTAACCCTGTTGTCGTGCCAAAGAAGGGAGGAAAGGAACGCATGTGTGTCGACTTCACCAACCTCAACAAGGCCTGCCCGCAGGATCCACTCCCGCTCCCTCGCATCGACCAGATCGTCGACTCTACCGCTGAGTGTGACCTATTGTGCTTCCTGGATGCCTTCTCGAGCTATCACCAGATCAAGATGGTGGTAGAAGACGTGGAGAAAACGGCCTTCCTGACCCCGTGCGGAGTGTACTGCTATACCTGCATGCCGTTTGGGCTGCGCAACATAGGAGCGACCTTTCAGCGGCTGATTCACATCGCCTTGGGCCGGCAGCTTGGGAGAAACGCTGAAGCTTACGTCGATGACATTGTGGTGAAGTTTCGGGAGGCGAAAACCCAGATACAAGACCTGGAAGAAACCTTAACGAGCCTCCATGGAGTAGATATGCGGCTCAATCCGGAGAAGTGCGTATTTGGAGTCCCTTTGGGCAAGCTCTTGGGCTTCCTAGTATCCCACAGGGGCATCGAGGCTAACCCAGAGAAGGTCAAAGCGTTTGAAGACATGAGTCCACCAAAGACCCTCAGAGAAATGCAGAAGCTCACCGGGCATGTGACCGCGTTAGGACGCTTCATCTCCAAGCTGGGGGAGCGGGCACTGCCCTTCTTCAAGCTGATAAAGAAGAAGGGCCCGTTTGAGTGGACTGATGAGGCCGACAAGGCATTCCAAGATCTTAAGAAGTACCTTACTAGCCCACCGGTGATGGTAGCTCTGTGCCCTCGGGATCCCATGGTGCTTTACCTTGCAGCTACCCCCTATTTCTCCAATGCAGCCTTGGTGGCGGTTAGAGAGGAGCGTCGGGCCAAGGCCGCAGCCGCCGTCCCAGCCGGGGCAGAGCAAATCCCGGAAGGCCTCGCGAAGACAACAACCGCAGCAGAAAAGGATCAGCCTCAGCAGGGGAGTGCACCTAGAGCGGAGGAACCCTCTCTAGGCGACCAAGCGCTGGGGGCTCCATCATCTCAAGAGGCGCTTCAACCTCCGGAGGATGCGGGTTGCGCCAGCACCCTCAACCTCGTCGAGCACCCCGTCTACTTCGTCAGCATGGTGCTATGGGAAGAGAGGGCACGGTACCCCATGCCCCAAAAACTCCTCCTCGCACTGTTAGTGGCCTCGCACAAGCTACGGCATGATGACCCACAAGTATAGGGGATCTATCGTAGTCCTTTCGATAAGTAAGAGTGTCGAACCCAACGAGGAGCAGAAGGAAATGATAAGCGGTTTTCAGCAAGGTATTCTCTGCAAGTACTGAAATAAGTGGTAACAGATAGTTTTATGATAAGATAAATTGTAGCGAGCAATAAGTAAAGGACAAGCCTGGATAAACTCTTATAATAGGAAAAGTTCTCCCGAGGACACATGGGAATATCGTCAAGCTAGTTTTCATCACGCTCATATGATTCGCGTTCGGTACTTTGATAATTTGATATGTGGGTGTACCGGTGCTTGGGTACTGCCCTTACTTGGACAAGCATCCCACTTATGATTAACCTCTATTGCAAGCATCCGCAACTACAACAAAAGTATTAAGGTAAACCTAACCATATCATGTAACATATGGATCCAAATCAGCCCCTTACGAAGCAACACATAAACTAGGGTTTAAGCATCTGTCACTCTAGCAACCCATCATCTACTTATTACTTCCCAATGCCTTCCTCTAGGCCCAAATAATGGTGAAGTTTTATGTAGTCGACGTTCACATAGCACCACTAGAGGTTAGACAACATACATCTTATCAAAATATCGAACGAATACCAAATTCACATGACTACTAATAGCAAGACTTCTCCCTTGTCCTCAGGAACAAACGTAACTACTCACAAGGCATATTGATGTTCATAATCACAGGGGTAATAATGTGCGTATAGGATCTGAACATATGATCTTCCACCAAATAAACCAACTAGCATCAACTACAAGGAGTAATCAACACTACTAGCAACCTACTAGCACCAATACCGGACTTGGAGACAAGAATTGGATACAAGAGATGAACTAGGGTTTGGAGATGAGATGGTGATGGTGAAGATGTTCATGGAGATTGCCCTCTCCCGATGAGAGGAGCGTTGGTGATGACGATGGTGATGATTTCCCCCTCCCGGAGGGAAGTGTCCCCGGCAGAACAGCTCTGCCGGAGCCCTAGATTGGTTCCGCCAAGGTTCCGCCTCGTGGCGGCGGAGTCTCGTCCCGAAAGGTTGCTTCCTATTTTTTTCTCATAGAAAGACTTCATATGGGAGAAGATGGGCGTCGGAGAGCCACCACGGGGCCCACGAGGTAGGGGGCGCGCCCAGGGGGGTGCCCCCCACCCTCGTGAGCAGGGTGTGGGCCCCCTGGCTTTCATCTTTGGCGACAATTTTTCTTTATTTATTCTAAGATATTCCATGGAGTTTCAGGACTTTTGGAGTTGCGCAGAATAGTCCTTCAATATTTTCTCCTTTTCTAGCCCAGAATTCCAGCTGCCGGCATTCTCCCTCTTCATGTAAACCTTGTAAAATAAGAGAGAATAGCCATAAGTATTGTGACATAATGTGAAATAACAGCCCATAATGCAATAAATATTAACATAAAAGCATGATGCAAAATGGACATATCACGGCACTACTTTCAAGGCCATCCCATCAAGGTCGTCTCATCATACCCCTTGGAAAGGGTACTCAGGAGCCCCAACTCAGCTGGGAGAGTCGCTGAATGCACCATCGAACTGCAAGCGTCTCAGCTGGAATTTAGCACGACCAGGGTCATCAAGGGAGCCGCACTTGCAGATTTCATGGCAGAATGGACAGAGGCACCGGGGCTCAAAGCGGGCGAGGACCGGTCGCTTTCCCCAGGAAGTGAAGCACCGGACGGCTGGGTCATGTACTTCGACAGAGCGTTCTCGCGATAGGGTGCGGGGGCTGGCGCAGTGCTCATATCCCCCACTCAAGACAAGCTCTACTATGTTGTGCAACTCTGCTTCTAGCATGGAGAGAAGGTCTCCAACAACATAGCAGAGTACGAGGGCCTGATAGTGGGATTGAAAGTTGCACTCGCCTTGGGGGTAAAGCGCTTCATCATCAAAGGCGATTCACAACTCCTCAACTTCTCCAACAAGGTATACGAGCCGAAGGACGAGCACATGGAAGTGTGTCTCGTGGAGGTCCGCAGGATGGAGAAACAGTTTTGGGGGCTGGAGTTGCAACATGTGCCTCGCGGCACCAATCAAGAGGCTGATGACATCGCCAAGAGGGCATCCAGGCGGCTGCCTTAGGAGCCTGGCGTCGTCGAGGAGCGACTATTCAAACCCTCGACGGCGCCATCACTATCAAGCACAGCGCAACCTAGGGAGGAGCTCCCTCAACCGCCTGCCTCGGGAGCCCCGGCCTGTGGCCCCACCCCAGGGGCATGCTTGCTCCTGGCGCTGGAACCCCAGGAGGGGTGTTGGACCACGGAGTTCAAGGATTACTTACTGCAAGGGACCTTGTCGGAGAAGGAGGAGGACGCGGAGCGCCTGGCGCGGCAGGCCACGGCCTACTGCATCCAAGATGGAGAGCTCTACCGAAAGCGGCTGAATGACGTTACTCTACATTGCATCTCCAGGGAGCAAGGAAAAGAGCTGCTGGCAGACATTCACGATGGAGACTGCAGGCACCACTCGTCTTCGCGCACACTCGTTGGCAAGGCATTTCGCAGCGGTTTCTATTGGCCGACAGCACTCAATGATGCAACCGAGCTGGTGAAGGCTTGTGAAGCCTGTCATTTCCATGCCAAGCAGATTCACCAGCCAGCTCAGGGCCTTCAGACCATTCCCCTCTCGTGGCCATTCGCTGTTTGGAGACTGGACATCCTTGGCCCGTTTCCTCGGGCGCCAGGGGGCTATTGCTACCTTTACGTCGCCATTGACAAATTCACTAAGTGGGCTGAAGTGGAAGCTGTCCGCACCATCCCGGCTGGCTCAGCAGTCAAGTTCATCAGGGGCCTCGTGAGCAGGTTTGGGGTACCCAATCGCATCATCAACGACAATGGTTCGCAGTTCACCAGCAATCTCTTCAAAACATATTGTGCTAACCTTGGAACGCAAATATGCTATGCTTCGGTGGCGCACCCTCGGAGCAACGGCCAAGCTGAGCGTGCCAACGCGGAGCTCCTAAAGGGCCTCAAAACCTGAACCTTCAAGAAGAAGCTGGAGGCCTGCGGCAGGGGCTGGCACGACGAGCTCCAGTCCGTGCTATGGTCCATCCGTACTACCGCTAGCAAGTCGATCGGCGAAACCCCGTTCTTCCTCGTCTACGGTGCTGAGGCGGTCCTTCCTCACGAGGTCAGGCATCACTTTGCGTGGGTCCTGGCTTTCGACGAAGCGCAGCAGGACGCCATGCGGGGGGTGGACCTCGTGCTTGGGGAGGAATGTCTTCGGGAGGCTGCGCTTCGGGCTACGAGATACCAACAAGCACTGCGGCGGTACCACTGCCGCAGCATCCGCCCCAGGACCCTTGAGGTAGGTGACCTCATGCTCAAACAGGTGCTCTCTAGGGAGGGGCTGCACAAGCTCTCATGCATGTGGGAGGGCCCGTTCAAGGTTGTTCATGTCTCTAGGCCCGGTGCTGCATGCTTGGAGACTCAGGAGGGGGTGCCCATCCCGAACGCGTGGAACATCGAGCATCTCCGGAAGTTCTACCCCTGAAGAAAGGCCCAGAGCCTGTAAAGAAGGCCCGGCGCCTGTGAAGCTAGATGAACCAAGAAAGGCCCGGTGCCTGTGAAGAAGGCCAATGCCTGTGAAGCTCATTCCCCCGAGAAAGGCCCGGAGCCTGTGAAGAAGGCCAATGCCTGTGAAGCTCGCCACCCGTGACACTCCCATGTAATAATGAGTTAGGGCTGTACACGCCCCGGAGTCTCCGGAGAGCCGCCCTCGGGCCTCGGGGGCTCCTGCCCACGCCCAGTGGCAACACTTAGCTCCATGCTGGTGAGAAGACGTCGAAGACTAGATTAGGTGACGGACACGGCTTTTTCATTTGCTTTTTGCAGTTGGCATGTTCGTTCCTATTTGAAGTTTTATTGGAGTTGTCACCGTCCTTAGCTTGTGACTCTTTGTCTTTTTCGCTCATTTGCCTTGTTTTCTCTCGCGCAAGTCTCGCGAGGGGGCTATGTGGGCACCCTCGCGAGTGTTTTCTGCCCCAGTTGTTTGAGGTTTTCCCTATCCAAGTCCACTACGGGAGCACCCCTCCCAGTCCATGCCCCACGGGCATTGCGACGCGAACACAGGACCTGGGTCGGTCGCCTCCACAACTGAGACCGGAAGCTACCCCTCCTGACTAATCCTTGCAGGACATGAAGCACACGGCGGGGCCTCAACCTCGGGAAGCGAAGACTACGGCAAATCCTCCTGAGCTAAGTAATTCCTGCATGCAGGCATGCGGCACAAAAATACAGCACAGAAATAGCAGAAACAACATGGTAATTAACAGCAACAGTTTAACACGCCCCCACGGGGCCCTACACTACTTTCTCTTTGCGCAGGAAAGGGAGAAAAACAAAATAGACACGACTTGCTCGGCACCCACTCGCCGCGAGGACTCATCTGCCTCCGGAGCTCAGTCAGACTCCTCCTCGCACTTCACCGAGGCGCGACGGTGGACTGACCCACTACCTCCCTTAAGGCGGGTGCGACGGCGCGGGGGCTGGTCGCGGCCCCCGCTGGAGGAGCTGCTGTCCGAAGGGGAGCCGCCGAAGCTTGGAGAACCACGAGCGCCGCCGACCGCGCGCCTGCCGTCATCTTCATCCAGATCATCGCCGGGGCTGGGTACCCGGCTGCGGTCATCGTCTTTGGGGAAGCACCCGGCGCGGCGACCGTCTTATCCGAACACCCTCACGTAGAGGGTGACGTCGCCATCGAACTTGAAGTGCAGGGTGCACCGCTAGCTCAGGCCACGCGCGCGGGAAAACATTTGCCAGCCGCGGGTCAGGGCCACATTCTCGGCAACGGAGACCTCCGGCGATGCCCAGGAGGCCCTGCTGCAGCAACCGTCTGCTTGAAGCCAGAGGCCGCCCGGAGCGCCAGCCGGAAGTTCACCTACAAAGAAGCGGGGAAGCTGGAGCCAGGTGCTGGTCGGGTCCGCTGACCACACGACGAACTCCGGCAGCACCTCCGCTGAGTGGAAGCGCGGCCTGGGGGGCCACACAGTCATGGCGCGCCTCCCCTCCACAACCTGGCGCACATAGCCGCACAGGGGATCGCCTCCACGACCGCGAGAAGCCACCACGGGAGCCACAAGATGCTTGCGTGGACGGCCTCGGCTGCGCTTGGCCGGGGGAGGGTCGAGCCTTTCCCTTCTCTACGGCCGACAACCTCTTCGACGACGCCATGGGAGATGGCGAGTAGCTGGGATGGGTAGAAAGAAGGAGGCAAGGAGGGAGATGCACAGCGGAGGCCTGCGCCCTCCCGCATTTATAACCGGAAGGAAGCCAACCATCGGCCTCCATGTTCGAAGGTAATCATGACCCATTTCTGCATGCAGGGACATGTCAAGTCGAGCGGTTGCCGAGGCAGCATGGGGAAGCGGAGACGCCCACGTCCAATCAACCACCACGCGGCGCCCAAGGCCGCAGGCTGATGGGGCCTGCGGCACTCCGCACTTGCCCCTTCGCTTCTCCGCTAAGCCAAGTCCGAGCACGCCTTGGGCCCGGGGGCTACTGTCGGCGTTCTGGGAATGGGGGTCCCCAAACTTGCCTGCCTGCGGCCTGCGGCGTGGCTCAAGTGGTGGCCCATTACGGCCCGTCATCATCAGCACAAGACTCAAGACCCTCGCGAGGGGCTAAGGCTCGCGGGGCAGACGATGCAAGGCTTCCTCAGGGATGGCCTTGCCAGGCAGGCTCGCAGGAGGCGGAGAGATCAACGCAGGGTACCTCGCGAGGTGCTCGTGATGCAAGCCATGACGATCGAGGCCAGGCGGGTGTCGGCCTGCGTAGTGTCCTTGTTTCCTCTTTGGTGCAAAGGGGGCAAGCACAGACGTGGAGTACCGAGGCATCAGGCAAAGGTCGCCATTTCAGTGCAACGAGACCAACACCAGCGGAGCGGCAGGATGGAGGTCACCTGGAGCCCAAGACGGCGTCATCACCAGTGCTTTTGGCAGCCGAAGACCAACTTTAGTCAGGATAACTTGTACTAGATGTTCCCCTCCGAAGCCGTTGTTGGCGCCCTTCCCGCTCAATATTTGGGGAGAGGCCCAGGGCTCTATAAATAGAGCTAGCCACCATAGAGTAGAAGCGTCTGGAAGGGACGTTCAGCTGAGAGAGAGAGAGAGAGAGAAAGAAAGAAAGAAAGAAAGAGAGAGAGAGAGAGAGAGAGAGAGAGAGAGGGAGAGACGATCAAACTCACCCAAGCAGTTCATCGCATCAGCTTAAGAACACCTCTCGCGAGGTTGTTCTTCCCTTGTACTGTTCATCATGAGCCCCAGAGGCATTCCACCACACCACACACTGGAGTAGGGTATTACACCACATCGGTGGCCCGAACCAGTATAAATCTCGTGTCTCTTGTGTTGTTCATCGTTTCCAGCTTAGATCTCACGAGGCAGTTGGACGTAGATCGGTAGGGGAGAGATCTTCGTGTGCACCCCAGTGTTCGAACCTTAAGGGTCTGCCGGAACCCAACATCCGACAACTTTAGTCCAGATTAGTAAACGAATCTTGTTTCTTTCGCAGTTTGAGTTTCGGTGCTTTGTTTGATTTGTTTCTTTTTGCAAACCGGAGTTCTTAAGATGAACTTTCTGGTTAGATCTCTTATTTGAGGTTTACCCGTGCTTCTATATGAGTGCTTATTGTATGTTTGTTTGTTTGCAATAGAGTACTCGGAGTGCGAAGCGTGCTACTACGAGTCTCTAGGTTTCACGGATCATCAGCAAGACAAGTAACACTTTGATCATACCTCTTTACTACCCAGTTTTATTGCATTAGATCAACCCTCAAACATTGCATGGTTAGGATCTGATTAACATGTGGGTTTTGGGAAGTAGATGATGAGGTAGAATCTATTGCCATGTTTATTATCAAACTTTGGGAGTTACTTCTACGTTATGCTTATTTGCTATGCTATGCTCGTAGACGTGGTTTGGGTGAGTGTATCCATGACAGATGTGAGTATTGTTACTTAATGGTTAACTTAAGGTGGCTACTTTAATACACATCTGGGTGGATTGCTTGAGGCACCCTGGAGTACCCAGTGGTTGTCAGGGCACCTGGAGAATCCAGTGTTGTCCTAGGATATCCTGGAGTACTCGTGTGATCATCCTACGGTCCGCCACACAGGCTCAAAGGGATCATACAATTATTCATGCTAGAAAGTTCCATGTGCAGCCACAAGCCAATATGGGCTCTGGCATAGTTGAGTAAGTTGCGTCAAGCTCTTGAAGAGATAGACTAGCAGATGTAGTGGGTTGTAGGTGGTACTGTCTATCTAGAGTAGAGAGTTAATGCTTGAGAAAGACCGTGTCTCGAATCTCCGACCAAGGATGTATTTGAGTCTTGTGGGGAAAAGTGCGCAAACCTCTGCAGAGTGTACAAACTAATCATGTTTAGTCGTGTCCACGGTTATGGACATCTGGAGTATCTGGTTCTTGGATTATCAGCCAGAAACAGCCACGGCAAGCCCCAACGCAATAGACACAAGCGTCGAAGCAACGGTGACAATACCGAAGACACGGCGGTCAACACCGGATTCAGTGGCTCTAAGTCTGGTCAGCGGAAGAAGCCATACAAAAGAAACAATCTAGGCCCGTCCAGTTTGGACCGCATATTCGATCGTCCATGTCAAATCCATGGCACTCCTGATAAACCAACAAATCATACCAACAGAGAGTGTTGGGTTTTTAAACAGGCCGGCAAGTTAAATGCCGAGAACAAAGAGAAGGGGTCACAAAGCGTGGACGGCGACGAGGAGCCCCGACCACCGAACACAGGGGGACGAAGTCCCCCACCCCAAGTTAAAACAGTAAACATGATATACGCTACCCATATCCCCAAGTGGGAATGCAAGCGCGCGCACAGGGACGTCTACATGATGGAGCCAGTCGCCCCAAAGTTCAACCCATGGTTGTCCTGCCCGATCACCTTTGATCACAGGGACCATCCGACCAGTATCCGTCATGGCGGTTCATCCGCACTGGTCCTCGACCCAATCATTGATGGATTCCACCTTACGCGAGTCCTCATGGACGGTGGTAGTAGCCTAAACCTGCTCTATCAGGATACAGTGCACAAAATGGGTACCGATCCCTCAAGGATCAAGCCCACCAAAACAACCTTTAAAGGTGTCATACCAGGTGTAGAGGCTTGTTGTACAGGCTCAATCACACTGGAAGTGGTCTTCAGATCCCCGGACAATTTCTGAAGCGAAGAATTGATCTTCAATATCGTCCCCTTCTGCAGTGGCTATCACACACTGCTCAGACGAACCGCATTCGCTCGATTCAATGCGGTGCCACACTACTCTTATCTCAAGCTCAAGATGCCCAGACCACGCAGTGTCATAACAGTCAATGGAAACACGGAACGCTCCCTATGTACCGAGGAGCACACCGCGACCCTTGCAACAGAAGTACAAAGCGGCCTTTTCAGGCAGAACCTTAATTCGGCTGCCAAGCTCCCGGACACTGTCAAACGAGTCCGAACTGCCCTGCAGCAGGATAGTCCAGCTCATCAAGAGCTTGACTAGCAATCCAGCCTCCATCCCAGTCCTGACGAAGCGGCGACATTAGTACCGCGCGTACATAACTACGCACTTAAAATACCATGGGCATAGAAGAAGGCATAACTAGATCGTGGTCCATAGTACGGCTCAACTGCTCCTGGACCCGCACACTTTTGCTTTTTCTTTTTATTTTGTGGTCTCTTTTCTTTCCCAGGTCCTTCCTGGTGACCTGATTGACGGACCTATAGAGGGATGGATACACCAAGACGGCAAGAAGCATTGGCATATGGGTGAATTTCCAGGTGGTTTCTTTAAACGATCGCTATATCTATTTTTGAGGACCCGCACACAGCTCTCCCTTGGTTGTGGCATGTTAAATAGCCCTGTTGCTTATCGCACTATTTGTACAAAATATGTTTTGACGTATTAATCAAACTACAATGAAAAAATAGTTTGCGGCCCAATTTTTGCAGCATTAGCCTATTATTTCATTCTTTTCTTGATATTTTAATCAAAACTGCACCTGTACACTCTGGTACGCCTTAATTTGCCAGGGGCTTGATTACGCTCCATAATACGACAACAAAGTCCAGAGACCTTTTTCATATTGTAGTTTGGCACTCCGAACTTATAGCATTACATGCATCGGCTCTGAATCATGTCTTTGGTCAATAATTCGGTTGCCCGGCTCCTGTGCTTGCTACCTTACATTCCTCTATATCGGCTAGGGTAGTAAAGGGAGAACTACTACGATTGTGTCCTGGTTCATCCGGATGAGCACCTCAGTAGAGAAAGCCGTAAACTGACTGTCATGATACGGCGTGAGCGGGTCAGTTGTTCGAGAGGTTACAAATCTTTAGCGATTTTTCTGCATTATGTGATGAATTGGTTTTTATCCGATCAGGCGTTTACAACAACCCAAGTTCGGACTTACGAATACTAGCGGCTACGCCTAAACTTCCATTGTCGAACTCCTATGTCTAAGTGAGAGTGATAAAGCCACATAGTCCAATTGCCTTGTTCGTTGCGCTAAACACGTTCTTTAAGGACCAAACTTTGAAGTAAAGAGTGTTTAGATTTATCCCGAACACCGGTGTACTATCTACGTGGGGGCGGAAGCCGACGACTGTCCAACTCTTAGATTTAATAATACGGCCACACATGAGGTAAAATTTTAAATAACTAGCATTATATTACATAACGATCTTGATTCATAATACAGGATAGGATAACATGAATGTATTCAGGGAAACATAACATCCTTTGCACATTGCTCCGCCACAATGTGGGACCCCTCCATGACATTGTCAAAATATAGCTCAGGGGTGCGGTGCTCCTTGCCCGTGGGCGGTCCCTCGGTCATAAGCTTTGCGGCGTCCATCTTCGCCCAATGCATCTTGACTCGGGCGAAGGCCATTCGTGCACCTTTGATGCAGACCGACCGCTTGATGGCATCCAGCCGGGGACATGCAATAACTAGTTGCTTCACGAGCCCAAATTAGTTGTTGGGGATGGCTTCGGTAGGCCATAGATGGATTATTAAATCCTTCATGGCTAGTTCGGCCGCTGAGGGAGTCCTGGATTAGGGGGTCCTCGGATAGCCGGACTATGTACTTATGCCGGACTGTTGGACTATGAAGATACAAGATTGAAGACTTCGTCCCGTGTCCGGGTGGGACTCTCCTTTGCGTGGAAAGCAAGCTTAGCAATACGGATATGTAGATCTCCTTCTCTGTAACCGACTCTGTGTAACCCTAGCCCCCTCCAGTGTCTATATAAACCAGAGGGTTTAGTCCGTAGGACAACAACAATCAGAATCATAGGCTAGCTTCTAGGGTTTAGCCTCTACGATCTCGTGGTAGATCAACTCTTGTAATACTCATATCATCAAGATCAATCAGGCAGGAAGTAGGGTATTACCTCCATCGAGAGGGCCCGAACCTGGGTAAACATTGTGTCCCCCGCCTCCTGTTACGATTTGCCTTAGACGCACAGTTCAGGACCCCCTACCCGAGATCCGCCGGTTTTGACACCGACATTGGTGCTTTCATTGAGAGTTCCATTGTGCCATCACAGTAAGGCTTGATGGCTTGCCTTGTTGTCAAGGACAACATCACCTCTGGGGGAGCCCTGACTATAGGCCAAACTCTCCAACTAGGCGGCTCCGTCATGACCGCCCGTTCGGCCGCCGCACCGACGATGACTTCTCGGGTCATCAAAAACGGCCTCCATGTCAGCTCAGAATTCGCTGAGCAGATGGATCCAATGGAGCTCTTCTTCCTGAACAAGCTCTTAGATTGCATCGCCGCCCTGGGAGTCGCTACGGACTATGATCGGATCGGGCTTAAACCCGACCAAAGGGAGATTAACTCTTCGCCGGTCACCCATCAGATAGCGGTGGTGGAGGAGCAATGCAGTGATTCTTCCTCTATTTTGAGGATGAACTATGTCCGGATTCCCGAGCTCTCCGAGCCGGATACCTGTCCACGGGAGGACGTGGCCCAAGCTCCGAACCTAGAATCGGACAGCGGGCCAGAAAAATTGGGCAACATCCCGAAGCCCGAACTTCCAAGCTCGGAAGCTCCTCTTCCCCTGGTCTCAAATCGGGTCAGGGTTTGGACTTAAATCTACCCACCCACCTAGATACAAGTGATCTGTCCCACATTAGACAAGATCCCCAAGAGATAGTATATCACTTCTGGGCCAGATTCCTACTTGTAATGAGCAAGGTCAAGGACTGTCGCGAGGAAGACGCAATTTCATTCTTTTGTGAAAATTGCACAGACAAGGTAATCCTTAACGCCATAAGTCGCCGTGACATAGAACACTTTGCTGACTTGGAGGCCATAGTACAGAAGTATTGTGTGATGGAAAGTGCCTTGAAAACCCAAACAAAATTCTGGGATCCTCCGGCTCTCATTAAACCCCTCGTACGAACTAAAAGGGTGCGCTCTCGCAAGTCACTCGATCCAATTACAAAGAAACCAAAGCCCACTACATGGCATGGAACCGTACTGGAGGGATGCTTCAATGGGCCATGCAAAATTCACAGTACACTGGATACCATACCAACACACAGCCTTAGAGCATGTGGGATACTCCGGCAGGTGGCCAAGAGCAGCGAGGATCTCCTTGATGAAGTCACATACCTAGGGTAGGGTCATGAACCTGACCAAGGTACCCTCCCCAAGGACATCCTTTAGAAGAAGCCATCTTCCAGTCGACCAAGAAGAACTCCACTCGACGAACCTGAAGACACTCGACGAACCAGAAAAGGAAGGCCATTGGCGAGGAAGTGGCTCGGCTCCTAGCAGCAGAGTTTATCCGAGAGAATTACCACTCCGAGTGGCTCGCCAATGTCGTCATGGTCCCCAAAAAGGACAATTCGCTTCGCATGTGCATCGATTTTAAGCATATCAATCGGGCCTGCCCGAAAGATCATTTTCCTCTTCCCCGCATCAACCAAATTGTCGACTCGACTGCGGAATGTGAGCGACTGTCTTTCTTGGACGCTTATTCCGGGTACCATCAGATCCGTCTGTTTGGGCCCGATGAGAACAAAACGGTTTTCATCACCCCATTCGGGTGCTTCTGTTATGTCATCCTGCCATTCGGCCTCAAGAATGCCGGAGCCACGTTCATGAGGATGATTCTGAAGTGTTTGCTCACTCAAATCAGTCGGAATGTGGAAGCGTACATGGATGCCATTGTGGTCAAGTCACGGAAAGGTTCCGACCTGCTGACTGACCTCGCTGAAACATTTGCCAACCTCAGGAGGTACGATATCAAGATTAACCCATCCAAGCGCACATTCGGAGTTCCTGGTGGAAAATTACTCGGTTTTCTCGTTTCCGAACGGGGAATCGATGCAAACCCAGAGAAAGTAGGCACAATACTCCGAATGAAACGACTTGTGCATGTGCACGATGTTCAGAAGCTTACTGGTTGCTTGGCCGCTTTAAGTCGATTCATCTCTCGTCTCGGTGAGAAGGCATTGCCTCTTTACCGACTGATGAAGAAGTCAGACAAGTTCGAGTGGAATCCTGAAGCTGACGCAGCGTTTGCAGAGTTAAAAACCCTGATTTCCACCCAGTCGGTGCTTGCTGCTCCAATCAGCAAAGAGCCTTTGCTGCTTTACATTGCAACCACAGGACAAGTCGTTAGTACTGTACTTACGGTCGAGCGGGAAGAAGAAGGGAAAGCCTTCAAAGTTCAGCGCCTAGTATATTACATTTCCGAAGTCCTGACCCCATCCAAGCAACGATACCCTCACTATCAGAAGCTTGTATATGGGATTTATATGACCACGAAGAAAGTTGCTCACTACTTCTTTGACCATATCATCATAGTCGTCACCGACGCCCCCTTATCAGAGATTCTGCACAACAGAGACGCAACTGGTCGAGTGGCAAAATGGGCGATTGAACTTCTTCCCCTAGATATAAGATTTGAGGCAAAGAAAGCTATCAAGTCCCAAGCAATAGCAGATTTCCTCGCCGAGTGGACTGAACAGCAGTTACCGACCCAAGTTCATTCGGAGCACTAGACTATGTTCTTTGATGGCTCCAAAATGCTGAATGGTTCCAGTGACGGAGTGGTCTTGGTTTCCCCCCGAGGAGATAAGCTCAGATATGTACTCCAGATTGACTTTGATTCCTCCAACAATGAAGCAGAATACGAAGCACTCTTGTACGGGTTGCGTATGGCCATTTCACTCGGCGTCCGTCGCCTCATGGTCTACGGTGACTCAGACTTGGTGGTCAACCAAGTGATGAAGGAGTGGGACGTCAGAAGCCCAGCCATGACTGGTTATTGCAATGCAGTCAGAAAGCTGGAAAAGAAATTTGAGGGATTAGAGCTCCATCACGTCCACCGACTGAAAAATCAAGCAGCCGATGACTTGGCGAAGATAGGTTCCAAGAGAGAAGCCATTCCGAGTGGCGTGTTTTTGGACCATGTTCACACGCCGTCGGTTTAAGAAGATCCTTTAACTGAGGAAGCCCCGGATCCAAAAAGCGCCACAGATCCGACTGAAGTTGAGGTCCCAGCTGTGGTCGACTTAATCATGGAAGTTCTGGTCATCACTCCCGACTAGACAGTGCCCTATATCGCCTATATTCTGAGGAAAGAGCTCCCTAAGAATGAAGAAGAGGCTTGAGAGATCGTCCCCGATCCAAAGCCTTTACCGTCATGAGGGGACAGTTGTACAGAGAAAGTGCGACTGGAGTCAGCCAGAAATGCATAACACCGGAACAAGGTCGAATGATTCTCAACGACATCCACTCAGGGACCTGTGGCCATCATGCGTTCTCTCGGACCATCATGGGTAAAGCATACCGAGCGGGTGTTTACTGGCCCAGAGCAAATGAGATGGCGAAAGAGATAGTCGACAAGTGTGAAGGATGTCAATTCTACTCCAATATGTCGCACAAACCCGCCTCAGCCTTGAAGACCATTCCACTCGTCTGGCCTTTCGCTGTATGGGGTTGGATATGGTTGGACCACTGAGAACAGGCAGAAACGGCTACACCCATGTATTGGTAGCAGTCGACAAGTTCACTAAGTGGATTGAGGCTAAACCCATCAAGAATCTGGATGCCGGCACCGCCGTCAGCTTCATCAGGGAGTTGGTATTCAGATATGGAGTTCCCCACAGTATCATCACAGACAATGGGTCAAACTTCGACTCTGAAGAATTCAGAACCTTCTGCGCATCTCAGGGTACACGAGTCGACTATGCTTCAGTCGCCCACCCTCAGTCGAATGGACAAGCAGAATGAGCAAATGGCTTAATTCTCAAAGGGTTGAAACCCTGACTGATGCATGACCTCAAGCACGCAGCTGGCGCATGGGTCGACGAACTTCCGTCGATGCTTTGGGGATTAAGGACCACGCCAAACCGGTCGACTGGGAGGACTCCGTTCTTCTTGGTCTACGGAGCTGAAGCAGTCTTGTCGAGTGACCTACTTCACAACGCACCCCGAGTCGAACTCTACACCGAAGCTAAAGCAGAGCAAGCCCGACAGGACGCAGTCGACCTTCTAGAAGAAGAAAGAGAGATGGCTTTGATCCGATCGACCATTTACCAGCAGGACTTGCGTCGGTTCCATGCCAGAAATGTGAAGAGTCGAGCTTTCCAGGAGGGAGATTTAGTTCTCCTAGTGGATCAGCAGAAACCACACAAGCTTGCTCGTACTTGGGAAGGTCCCTTCATCGTCACCAAGGTTCTCCATAATGGGGCATACCGCCTTTACAATGTCGAGCACCAGATTGACGAGCCCAGAGCATGGAATGCGGACCTGCTCAGCCCTTTTTATACTTAAGTTTTTCACTCGGATGAGTTGTAATAAAAGTACTCCTGTAGTGTATTCATCAAAGACAAGAGTTTCATAATTTTTGCAGTAATTGTTATTGCTTTTGTTCTCATAAATCTGTCCCCCAGTGGGTGGCTTAGCTGTGAACCCGTTTCGCCTAAGCTTGTAAAAAAACCTACCGAGTGATAAGCCAGCCTTCTACTCGGAGGCTTAGCTGCGAATCCGTTTCGCCTAAGTTAAACGAAATCCTACCGAGTGGTAAGCCAGCTTTCCACTCGGAGGCTTAGCTGCAGTCCAAGTACTCGCCTAAGTAAACAAAATCCTACCGAGTGGTAAGCCAGCCTTCCACTCGGGGGCTTAGCTGCGGCCCAGTGCTCGCCTAAGTTTTTGAAAATCCTACCGAGTGGTAAGCCAGCCCTCCACTCGGAGGCTTAGCTGCAGCCCAGTGCTCGCCTAAGTTTCTAAAAATCCTACCGAGTGGTAAGCCAGCCTTCCACTCGGAGGCTTAGCTGCAGCCCAGTGCTCGCCTAAGTTTTTGAAAATCCTACCGAGTGGTAAGCCAGCCTTCCACTCGGAGGCTTAGCTGCAACCTAGTGTTCGCCTAAGAATAAAAGACATCGTACGCTTCGCAAGGAGGACGAGGCGCAGGTCGACCCCTGCTTCCTCCCTCCGAGCTACGTCACAAACACAACATGCATTCCGCAAGGAGGAGGAAGCGCAGGTCGACTGCTACCTTCTCCTCCAAAGCCGTGCCACGAAAATCCTACCGAGTGGAGAGCAAACCTCCCACTCGGGGGCTTAGCTGCAGCCCAGCGCTCGCCTAAGTTTCTAAAATCCTACCGAGTGGAGAGCAAACCTCCCACTCGGGGGCTTAGCTACAGCCTAGTGCTCGCCTAAGTTTCTAAAATCCTACCGAGTGGAGAGCAAACCTCCCACTCGGGGCTTAGCTGCAGCCCAGTGCTCGCCTAAGTTTTTAAAATCCTACCGAGTGGAGAGCAAACCTCCCACTCGGGGGCTTAGCTGCAGCCCAGTGCTCGCCTAAGTTTTTAAAATCCTACCGAGTGGAGAGCAAACCTCCCACTCGGGGGCTTAGCTGCAGCCCAGTGCTCGCCTAAGTTTTTAAAATCCTTCCGAGTGGAGAGCAAACCTCCCACTTGGGGGCTTAGCTGCAGCCCAGTGCTAGCCTAAGTCTCTAAATCCGGTCGAGTGGAGAGCAAGTTTTCCACTCGGAAGCTTGGTTGTAGCCCAGCACTCAGCCAAACATGACGAGCACAAGTCGACTGCCATTTTTGCTTCACAAATACCTGCAAAAGAGCATTACAGATGCTAGTATATACTCCAATCCAAAGAAGATGGTTGTCCGAAAGAAGCAAATGTATTTCGACGGCAAATCAAGTTCGGATAACGTCCTACGGACCCAGAAGTACTCAGGCGTCAAGCCTGTTAAAGTTTGTCGGTTACAAAAATCACTTAGCATTCCGAGGAAAATTCAAATCATCGAGCATAGAAGTTTTTTACCCCTCCTGCGGAGGGCTGGAAGGCGCAAAAAACTCGTCCAGGTCGATCCCATCTGCGATCCGAGTGGCAGCCGCGATGAAGGTCTCCATGAAAGAACGGAAGTCATGCTTCCTAGTGTTGGCCACCTTGAGAGACACCAGCTTGTCTTCTCTGGCTTCCTTGCAGTGGACGCGGACCAAGGACAGAGCGACATCAGCACCGCACCTGGCAGAAGACTTCTTCCATTCTTGCACTCGACTCGGAACTTTGTTCAATCCAGTCATCAGCGACTCAAGGTCGTTCTGAAGCGTTTCTTCTGGCCAGAGCGATGTGTCGATGCGCGACGTTGTGGCCTTCAGTCTTGCAAGGTAATCGATCACTGCAGCAACGTGAGACTCAAGGTGGAGCACGTTCATAGCGGTTTCATCCTTCACCGGAGAATTGATGGGATCCAAGCCAGTCTCCACTCGCTAGTCTCCTCTTCAAAGTTTTGGTAGAATTCTGTGGACACAATTCAAGGTTAAGCTAATGCCCTTACAGCAAGTCAGTAATTACCAATCGGGGATAAGGGGTTACCTTCTAGCATGAGGAATAGCTTCTTGGTGAGTCCTCCCAGATAAACCTCCAAGTCATTCTTCTTTCCTGCCAGTTCGCCAGCTATGTCGCTCAGGACCATATTGGCGTTCTTCAGTCGAGTGACTTCTTGGTTGGCCATGTCGAGAGCAGCTTTCAGATTAGTGTTTTCCTCTTCAAGTTTGTTAACAGAAGCCAACTTCTCTTCTGCAAGTTTTTTTGTCCGAAGCCGCTTTCTGCGCCTCAGCGAGGTCAAGGTCCTTCTTCTTCAGAGCATCCCTCAGTTTTTGTGCAAAAATCACAATAAGATCAGACTCGGAGACAGGCAAGAAGCAAGGACAGTCGTCAAGATTCTCACCAAACATACCTTTTGCCTCCTCCTTCGACTTTGTAAAGTTCTCTTGGACAAGCTTCTGGTCAAGTTCAAGCTGGATATGCTTGTTCTCCAATTCGGTATAACGAGAAATAAGGTCACAAGATTTCTGCCAAAGATCAGTCGACAGACATCAACGACAGATCACTTCCGAGTGATTAAAAGAAAAATCGTAGTATTTCTAAGACTACAACTGAATCTAAACATTTAACTGTAGTCTCGGGGACTACACCCAGTAGGTGCACTCAGCGTGCCCCCACTAGTTCTATCAGCTAGACTCAGAGTCGATCAGTCGATCGGAAGCAGTTAACTGTCAGTAGTAAAAAAAATCAGACCATAGTCGATTGCCAGCAATCGACCACGGTCTCGGGGACTACACCCAGTGGGTGCACTCAGCATGCCCCCACCAGTTTTATTGTTCCACTCGACCAAGCTCGAGCGAAACAAGTAAAGTGAGAAATCTCAAGAAACAAGGACTACAATCGACTGCCAGCAGTCCACCGTAGAATTGACACACCCAGTGGGTGCATGACAAATTTCAAGATTTCCAGTCGATGTTTAACTAACCTGGACATTACTCTGGAGAGTTGAACTCGCGTCATAAGCTGCTTGGCTGGCGGTTCGGATCGCCTTCACCTGCTCCATCATAATCCCGGCCTGGCGTATGGCTTCCTTGGCAGCGCTTGCTTGGTCCTCCGGGATGTGGTAGGTGGAGAAGAGAGAAGGCGGGTCAGCACTCGATGACGAAGGGCGGGCAACCGTCAACGGCTCCGCAAAGGACACGGTAGCCCGAGCAACATTGCTCCCCTCTGGAATCAGTGGTCCAGGTGCTGACACAACCTGAGCAGCCTTGCCAATAGTTGCCTTCCTGCTCCTCCTCTGCCTCAGTGGTGCTTCATCGTCATCGTCAGGAAGATTGATGACAACGCTAGGTGGAGCTGTAGAAGAAGTTCAAAGTCAAAAATAAAGATTCAATCGACCGAAAGAGAAACCGCGCAGATCATACCAGGATGAGAAGTAGCAGCATCTTCCATTTCTTGATCCTCATGCCTGGCTAAAGTCTCAGAAGTAGCAGCACTGCGATTTTCAAATATCAGTCGGTCAGCGATTGAGTCGACCAAGAATGAAAAAAATGCCGTTACCCAGAAACAGCCGGAATCTCCATCCTCATCTTCGGTAGGGACTTCGCCGGTTTTGTCGGGGCCGCTCGGGGTTGCTTTGACGGCTTTTCAGTCGGCGCATGTGAAGTTGTCCAAGGGCGTTTCATCGACTGCCTAGCAGGCACGACTCCCTTGCCGCGTTCGGCCGCAGGGTCGTGGGCGAGCTTGGACCTCCTTTCGGAACGAGGAGGCACAACTTCCTCCTCCTCTTCCTCCTCATCGGAGCCTGCATCTTCATCACCCTCATCGGCATCCGACTCCCACTCCTCTTGACTTTCGCTTCCACTTCCTTCCTCCTCTTCGTCCTATGCTTGCGCCCCGTTGGGCATCGAGTACAACTCGATGGTTTCCTGAAAGACAACAATCAAGAAAAAAAGTCAATCGACTGGTCCGCGACGAAATAGAATGGACGGAACGAGAATACAATCGGAGAAAAGTGATCATACCTTCTCTGCCTCATAAGATTGGTCGAGTGGCGGGATCCTCCTGGCTCCATGAGGGTTGTCCTTGTTCCTTGTGATGGCAGTCATCCACCTCTCCAGTGTGGCATCGTCGACCTCTTCGGGGTGGACCCGAGTGGTGTCTTCAGTACCAGAATACAACCACATCGGGTGGCCCCGGTACTGGAGTGGTTGGGTGCGCCGCCGAAGGAAAACATCCAGAAGGTCCATGCCAGTCACGCCATCACGAATTAACTGGACTACTCGCTCCATAAACATTTTAACTTGAGCCTTCTCCTCCGGAACTACTTTCAAAGAGGATGGCTTGTTCACTCGACTCATAGAGAAAGGAGGGAGCCCAGTCGACTGCCCTGGCGTCGGCTGGTCTTGGCAGTAGAACCAGGTCGACTGCCACCCTCTGACTGACTCGGGAAGGGTCATAGCTGGAAAAGCGCTCTTACTCCTCATCTGGACCCCGAGACCCCCACACATCTGGATTACCTGAGTTCTCTCGTCATTGGGGCTGGCCTTTTTCACCGTCTGAGAGCGACAGGTGAATATGTGCTTGAAGAGGCCCCAGTGCGGCCGACAACCCAAGAAGTTTTCACACAAGGACACAAAAGCGGCGAGGTAGGCAATGGAATTGGTGGTAAAGTGGTGAAGCTGAGCCCCAAAGAAATTCAGAAACCCTCGAAAGAAAAGATGGAGTGGCAGAGAGAACCCTCGATCTACATGAGTCGCCAAGAGGACACACTCACCCTCCTGGGGCTGTGGCTGCCATTCCATCCCCGGGAGCCTCGCCGCCCCGTTCGCAATCAGGCCTTCGTCGGCCAGGTCGTCGAGATCCTTTTGGGTGATGGTCGAGCGGATCCAATCACCCTGGATCCAACCTTGCGGCAAGCGGGACCGTGACGAGGATCCCCCTCGACTGGTCGCTCTCCCCTTCACCTTCGCCGTCGCCGTTGCCTTCTTCGCCCGCTCCAAAGCCGTCGTCTTCTCTTTTACCATTGTCGCCGACGAGGCTGGAACGGAGCAGCGGCGTCGGGCAAGTTGGTGGGCGCAGTGGATGAATCTGGAGGCAAGGGAGGAGAAAATGAGGAGGCACTGTTCAAAAAACCTCCGCCAGTTTCCTTATATGGGGTCACTTCCGAGTGGCCGACAGGTAGGCCCAGGCGATCCTGTCAAATCCCGAAACAGTCGCGCAGGCGATACGTGGCGAAAAAGGCAACGCGGGAATCGAGGCATCCCTGCCTTATCCCATGCGAGTACCACGGTCTTCTCCGCTTCACGTGCTTCCCAAAATTCGGATCCCACTAAATACGCTAACCGCAGGGTAACTTGTAAGACGGAAGATCTCCTGCGATCCGTCACTCGGAAATCTCCAAGTTCATAAAGTTCACTCGACAGATATAAAGAATGGATCAAGGCGACTGAACGAAAGTTGACACCCTCACTTGAAAGTAATTGATGCAGAGCAAAACACCTTTACAGCACCAGAAAGCAGGTCAGAAAGATTGCCAACTCCTTCCTCACTCAAACCTCGATCCATTCGGGGGCTACTGATGAAGTCACGTACCTAGGGTAGGGTCATGAACCTGACCAAGGTACCCTCCCCAAGGACATCCTTTAGAGGAAGCCGTCTTCCAGTCGACCAAGAGGAACTCCACTCGACGAACCTGAAGACACTCGACCACCAGAAGTTCAAGATCTACTCTATACCCAAACGGTCTCTAATTAAGTAGTCTTAATGGTCATGATGACACTTTATGTAAGGCGTTACCAGTAACGCCAGACCTTAATGTACTTTAACCCTCTGCTACGTGGGCTGGCTGGGTCTTGGCGTCCTCTATATAAGCCACCCCCCTCCAATGATAGAAGGGTTCGCACCCCTGTAACTCTCACACACATAATCCAGTCGACCGCCTCCGGGCTCCGAGACATAGGGCTGTTACTTCCTCCGAGAAGGGCCTGAACTCGTAAAACACTTGTGTGCACAACTTCTCCATAGCTAGGATCTTGCCTCTCCATACCTACCCCCTATTCTACTGTCAAACTTAGAACCACGACACTCCTCATCAACAATACCGCAGAGCATCATCCCACGGAAAATAACAATACAATATTGATAGTCTTCGAGACCTTCGCCTCAAAAAATAGGCGCAAGCGAGCACTCCGCAGCCTCGCCAAAGTCTGCCACGTTGCAGCAATAAATCGATGGAACGACACGGCAATAACCTTCAATGCCAGTGATGAACCTCAATTTCGAACAGTTCGAGCACCAGCCTCTTTGGTCCTTAGTCCAATTGTGGACGGCTTCCGGCTTACCAAAGTGCTCATGGACGGTGGCGGCGGATTAAACCTCATCTACGAGGAAACTCTTAACAAAATGGAAATAGACACAAGCCGCATTGAGCAAAGCAGCACGACCTTCAAAGGAATTATCCCTAGTCGGGAGGCACGATGTGCGGGAAAAATCACACTAGATGTGGTATTCGGCACGCCAGAGAATTATAGGTCCGAAGAAATCACAATCCAAGTGGCCCCGTTCAGTAGCGGATACCACGCCCTTTTAGGGCGGGATGCATTCACGAGCTTCCAAGCTATACCACATTATGGGTACATGAAGCTCAAGATGCCCGGGCGCAATGGAATCATCACTCTAGCTAGTGATCCGGACGTAGCACTCCGTGTCAAAAATAAAACTGTCGCACTGGCCCTTGAGGCATTATCCGAAGCCCTCGCGGCTGAAGAATTAACTGTGCTGCACTCCACAGTGGACAGGGACAGCGTGATACTCGATAAACGACAAAGTCCACATCTTTAAAACCAGCGGATGAAATAGTCAAATTCCAGGTCCACCCAACGGACCCTACAAAAACAGCATCCATCGGGGCAAAGCTGAACCCCACAATAGATGCCGCACTACGGGAGTTCTTGCGCGAGAATTGGGACATCTTCGCCTGGCATCCTTCAAACATGCCAGGTATCCCATGCAGGCTAGCCGAGCATAGCCTAAACATACTAAAGGGATACAAGCCGGTCAAGCAGACTCTTCGGCGTTTTTCAGAACGTAAGCGACAAGTCATGGGAGAGGAGCTAAACAAGTTACTCGAGGCCGGATTCATTAGAGAAATAAAACATCCGGACTGGCTAGCAAACCTGGTGATGGTACCAAAGAAGGACAAATCCTGGCGCCTATGTGTCGATTTCAAGGACCTCAATAAGGCTTGCCCAAAGGATCCCTTCCCCCTCCCCCGCATCGATCAAATAATCGACACTACCGGAGGACACGACTCATTGTGCTTCCTCGACGCATACTCCGGATAACATCAAATCCAGATGGCGGAGTCCGATCAAGCCGCAACGGCATTTATCTCTCCATACGGCCCCTTCTGTTTTAACACCATGCCTTTCGGGCTCAAAAATGCCGGTGCAACCTATCAACGCATGATTCAGACATGCCTGGAAACACAAATCGGCAAAATAGTGGAGGCATACGTAGACGATGTGGTCATCAAAACCAGACATGTCGAATCTTTAATAGACGACTTGAGGCTTACGTTCGACAATCTCCGAACATATGACATCAAGCTCAATCCGGAAAAATGCGTTTTTGGCGTGCCTGCCGGAAAGCTCTTAGGCTTCATCGTTTCCAATAGAGGAATTGAAGCAAATCCGGCTAAAATCCGAGCTATGTCATACTTGGCTACCCCAACAGACCTCAAGCAAATCCAGAAATTAACTGGATGCATGGCTGCCCTAAGCCGCTTTATCTCCCGATTGGGAGAAAAGGCACTACCTCTTTATCGCCTTCTTCGACGCACCGAGCACTTCGAGTGGACGGATGCGGCCACGGCTGGACTGGAAGAAACAAAGGCCCTCTTGGCCAGCAATCCAATCCTGGCCGCGCCAAATATCGGCGAACCCATGCTATTATATATAGCTGCAACACACCAGGTTGTAAGCGCAGTGCTCGTCGTCGAACGAGAGACGAACGGACATAAGTTCCCGCTTCAAAAGCCGGTATACTACGTATCCATTATCCTCACTCCATGCAATTCGCGGTACCCACATTATCAAAAGATAGCATACACAGTCTTCATGGCATCCCGGTAGCTATGACACTTCTTTCAAGAGTGTTCAATCACTGTGGCCTCTGAAGTACCACTCAACGATATAATAAATAACCGCAATGCCATGGGCTGAATTGCTAAGTGGGCTATCGAGCTCCTCCCGTTCGACATCATGTACAAACCATGGAGAGCCATTAAGTCGCAAGTACTGGCTGACTTCGTCGCCGAATGGACAGAAGCTGAACTCCCTAAAGAGTACGGTGTGTACTCCAATTGGATCATGCACTTTGACGGCTCTAAGATGCTGGCTGGTCTGGGAGCAGGCGTTGTCCTGACATCCCCCACCGGAGACACGGTCCAATATGTACTCCAAATATTATACACAGACTCCAACAATGCAGCCGAATATGAAGCTCTGTTGCATGGTCTTCGGATGGCAGTCTCCATGGCATTCGAACCTCACAATATTTCAAATAAATGGAGACTTTGACGCCAAGGACCCAAAAATGGCGGCTTATTGCAATGCCGTCCTCAAAATGTCAGCTCGGTTCGAGGGGCTCGAATTCCAACATGTGGTCCGAGAAAACAATCAAGCAGCGGATATCCTTGCCCGCATCGGCGCTAAGCGCGACCCCATACCACCTAATATCTTCTTGGAAAGGCTGTTCAAGCCATCTATGGTGTGGGAAGGGCAGACCGGCAATAACAGCCCGGATCTGATCACAACCCGAGATCCCGAATACTCTGACATAATCGGAGGCTCTGCCACTGAAATAACACCTTCGGCCCACGTGATTATGGCTGTCATCGCCCCGTGGACAGAACCCTTCTTAGCCTACCTAAATATGCAAGAACTCCCCGAGGACCAAAATGAGCCACGTTGCATTGTGCGATGCTCTAAAGCCTACAAGGTTCACGAGGGAGAGCTTTATAAGAAAAGCGCTACCGGAGTACTCCAAAGGTGCATCTCCAAAGAGGAAGAACGACAACTTTTGGCCGAAATTCATGCTGGACTCGGCGGCCACCATGCCGCAGCTCGGGCCCTTGTAAGCAAGGCCTTTTGTACAGGTTTCTACTGGCCAACAACCCGAGCAGACGCACAGGACCTCGTCCAACATTGTGTCGGTTGCTAGCTTCTTGCAAATCAAAGCCATATGCCACCTACCTCTCTCCAAACAATCCCCATAACTTGGCCCTTTGCGGTCTGGGGGCTCGATATGGTTGGACCCCTTAAAGGAGGAAGCCATAAGAAAAAATACTTGTTGGTCATGGTGGATAAATTCACCAAATGGATAGAAGCCAAACCAGTTAAAATGGCCGAATCTGGACCAGTGATAGACTTCATATCAGGGGTCGTACACCGTTACGGTGTCCCCCACAGCATCATCACCGATAATGGCTCCAACTTCACAGCCGACGAAGTGAAAACTTGGTGCCGCAACATGGGCATCAAGCTTGATTACGCCTCCGTCCATCACCCCCAAACAAACAGTCAAGTCGAACGAGCAAATGGTCTTATTATGAGAGGCATCAAACCCAGACTAGTGTGATCCTTGAAGGAATCAGATACGCACTGGGTTGAGGAGCTCGACTCCGTACTATGGGGGCTACGGACCACGCCGAGTCGCACTACCGGATACGCACCATTTTTATGGTGTGCGGCATAGAGGTGGTATTGCCCTGCGACATCATTCATGACTCACCTCGAGTGCGTATGTACGAAGAGAAAGGAGCCGAGCTTGATGGGAAGGATAGTTTAGATGCCATGGAGGAGGAGCATGATGTCGCAAAATCCCGCTCCGCATTCTATCAGCAATAGGCTCGAAGGTATCAAAGCAGAGAAGTACGGACCAAAACTTATAACCTTGGCGAACTCGTTCTATGCCTACCGGAGAAGAAAAAGGACAAGCTCAAGCCCAAGTGGAAGGGTGTAATGCCCCGAGACCGACGCTCCAGACGCCTTCCATGTTCTTCGTGATTGATGTGTGTTTTATTTGCTTGTTGCATCTCATCATTGCATCATTCGCATTGCATCGGCACTTCGTTGCCGTCATTTTTCAAAATTTGCATCCATTCGTAGTTGTCATGTTCCCCCTTGCCTCGTTGACCGTTCCGAGACCAACCGGGTTTTTCGAGTCCCTCTTGTCTGGCCGCTTAATCTCTTTGCTCAATGCTCAGACCCCTCCCGCGCGTCCAAAAGTTGTCCCGAACCCGAACCGGTCTGTTGTTACCATTAGATCCGGATCATCCCCTAATATCTATAAAACATCTCTATTTTCTTATTTGGACTCCCTAACCTATCTATTCTCGGCCGCCCGATTATGATCGGATGGACCAGATTAGCCCTTAACCAAAATACATGCTATTTAAACAGATCAAACCCTAGTCGCTAGTTGTCCCATCCATCCATTCCCTCACCTGCCGCCGCCACTCCCTTCCTCGGGATCCCTCCCGATCCAGCAGCCACCCACCTCAGAGTCCTCTCCACCCAACCAGATCGCACCGGACCAGCAGGACTGTGCCCTTCCTCTCCATCCTCCCCTCTGTTTTCCTCTTGCTCCCCGGTAACGCTCTCTCTCAGATTCTCTCATCTCTCTCGTTTCCTCTTCACAGGGACCGACGCCATGGATGCCCATGCTCTACCCCGAGTCCACCACCGCTGCCGTTTCACGTCAAATCCGGCCGGGGACCGCCGGATCTCGCCGCCTCCGCCATGGACCTCCTCCGCGCCGCCTTGCCTCGGACGCGCCCCATCTGTTGCGCCTTCGCCATGTCCCTGCCGCTGCGTCCAAGCCCCAGCGGTGCCGTGGTCTCGCCTCTGCATCAAACAGCGAACGAAGCTGCCGCTGCCTGCTTCGTCAGTTTCAGGACGGGAACGCTTGACCCATCGTGTTGACCGCACCATGCCAGCGCATGGCCCAGCGCCCCTTCCAGCCTCCCTCTCCACCGAACCGGGCCGAAGCCCATGGGTGAGCTACCCCCCAGCACCTGCTCCTGTTCGGCCCTGTTCAAGTTTCGGCCCGATGTAGTTTTTTTCCATGTCTGTGATTTTAGCTGTTTTTCCAGAGAGTGCTGTTTTATAGAAAAACCCTCATGCTTCATACATTTAATAACTCACAAACCATGCATCATATGTAAATAATTTAAATATGTAAAATGCTTAGAATTTTGCGTAGATTATTAATTTGCCACTTTCATCCATGTTAAAATGTTTAAAATGTTGTTTGTTTAAATTTGCTCAAATGCCATGTTAAAATGATTTATTTCATAACTAAATAACCGTAGCTCCAATTTTAATAAACTTTATATGTAAATGGGGTGGAAAAATGCCTAGTTTAACATGGTGTACTTTATTTTGCTGTTTAACAACATTAAAATATATTTTAGGGTAGAACAGTAGCTAATTCAAAATATGGACATGAGGATTTTCCGGAATTGTTGTTTGTTATTCCGGCCTCATTTAAACTTGCCCAAATAGTTAGTTTTCATATGCTTCACCCCTTGCCATGTTTAACAACATTTAATATTGATGAGTAGCATAAACGAGAGCGAACTAAATGATTGAATGTGGTGTTTCGTCAATATGCAACTCGTTGCATATTGAGCTCCACTTAACTTGTAGTATTGTTTGTTGCACTTTGTCATGCTTCGCCATGCTTTTAAACCGGACATGCATCATACTTGGTTGTGCATCATGCCATGATTATGTGATGGTTGTTTACCATGTCGTTTTCTTCTTTCTGGTTGCGCTCCTCCTTGATCGTTCCGGTAACGTTGCGTTCGTGAGGAATTGTTCGACTACGTCCGTTGTCTTCTTCTTGGACTCGTTCTTCTTCCTTGCGGGATCTCAGGCAAGATGACCATTACCCTCGATATCACTTCTATCTTTGCTTGCTAGTTGCTTTGTTCTATTGCCATGCTGCGCTACCTATCACTTGTTTACCATGCCTCCTATATTGCCATGTCAGCCTCTAACCTTTTCACCCTTCCTAGCAAACGGTTGCTTGGCTATGTTACAGCTTTTGCTCAGCCCCTCTTATAGCGTTGTTAGTTGCAGGTGAAGTTGAAGATTGCTCTAGGGTGGAACATGATTATGTTGGGATATCACAATATTTCTTATTTTAATTAATGCATCTATATACTTGGTAAAGGGTGGAAGGCTCGACCTTATGCCTGGTGTTTTGTTCCACTCTTGCCGCCCTAGTTTCCGTCATAGCGGTGTTATGTTCCTTGATTTTGCGTTCCTTACGCGGTTGGGTGATTTATGGGACCCCCTTGACAGTTTGCTTTGAATAAAACTCCTCAAGCAAGGCCCAACTTTGGTTTTACATTTGCCTACCTACCACCTATACCTTTCCCTTGGGTTCTGCAGACTCAAGGGTCATCTTTATTTACCCCC
>NC_041389.1:371974199-372059107 GCF_002162155.2 Triticum dicoccoides | reverse complement strand
CGGGTGCTGGTCCAAATCGAGCGATGTCCGACGCCCCCTGGACAACCAGGGTCTATGCCAACCCGATGTCTAGCTCATTAGGTGTGCCCTGAGAACGAGATACGTGCGACTCCTATCGGGATTTGTCGGCACATCGGGCGGCTTTGCTGGTCTTGTTTTACCATTGTCGAAATGTCTTGTAAACCGGGATTCCGAGACTGATCGGGTCTTCCTGGGAGAAGGAATATCCTTCGTTAACTGTGAGAGCTTGTGATGGGCTAAGTTGGGACACCCCTGCAGGGTATAAACTTTCGAGTGTCGTGCCCGCAGTTATGTGGCAGATGGGAATTTGTTAATATCCGGTTGTAGAGAACTTGACACTTGACTTAATTAAAATGCATCAACCGTGTGTGTAGCCGTGATGGTCTCTTTTCGGCGGAGTTCGGGAAGTGAACACGGTCTTTGTGTTATGGTTATGCGTAAGTAGTTTCAGGATCACTTCTTGATCACTTCGAGCTTCTCGACCATTCCGTTCTTTCTCTTCTCGCTCTTATTTGCGTATGTTAGCCACCATATATTTCTTAGTGCTTGCTGCAACTCCACCTCATTACCACTTCCTACCCATAAGCTTAAATAGTCTTGATCTCGCGGGTTTTGAGATTTTTGAGTCCTCGTGACTCACCAGATACTATCATAACAGTTGCAGGTGTCAATGATACCAGTGCAGGTGTTGCAACCGAGCTCAGATGGGAGCTCAATGAAGATCTTGGTCGCTGCTATGTTTTGTTTCATGTTGATCAGTAGTGGAGCCCAGTTGGGACGATTGGGGATCTAGCAGTTGGGTTATCTTCTTTTCTTTTGGCTTCGTCCGTAGTCGGACTTTGTGTGTGCTCTGAATGATGTATGAATTATATGTTCATTGTGTGAAGTGGCGATTGTAAGCCAACTCTTTATCCCATTCTTGTTCATTATATGGGATTGTGTGAAGATGACCCTTCTTGCGACAAAACCACCATGCGGTTATGCCTCTAAGTCGTGGCTCGACACATGAGAGATATAGCCGCATCGTGGGTGTTACAAGTTGGTATCAGAGCCATCCCCGACTTAGGAGCCCCCTTCTTGATCGAATCACTAGCGTTATTGAGTCTAGAACAAAAAAATTTTGAGTCTTAGGATTATATATATCGGAGAGTAGGTTTCTTTTTACTCCTCAGTCCCTTCGTCGCTCTGGTGAGGCCTCCTGACATAGATATTTTGTCTTTCCTCGCCTCAAATTTTACTAATTTTTTTTAGGATCACGCGGGTATCTTGGGATCGTTCCGATATTCTTATGACGAGAACATTGTTCTTGGTGCCTCCAGACATTTAGGGGTTGTGGTAGTGTCCCGGGGAGTTGAGCTCCGAGGTGTTGTCGTCATAATTTTATCGTTGCAGTTCTGGAATACCTGAGTTTCGTCGACATCGAAAATCTCGTTTATACAGCTAGTGGTAAGATAACCTCGACGCCACCCAGTACTGGGGAGTTCGGGAGTATTGCCATAACTCGTATAATGGATGCTTTTCCAAGGTTGAGGTACACGATTTCCGAAGGTTTCTTGGTTATGTGTTGACGGATGGATACAGCTTGGATGTAGGAATTGTTAGTTTTGGGTGAGATATATATTGATTCCCCTGTATCCCCAACACCAGATTGCATAACCAGAAAGTTTCGGGAGTTTTATAGGTGGGAATTCAAGTAGCTCTAGTTTTTTTTCTGACAGATGCATGATATGAGATTGGGGTTCGACATCTAGTGGTCCACCTATCCACGGTCGTTTTTTACAGTGGTCTCGTTGTGTCTTAAAGAGCCCTTGGCTATGCTGGTTCGGGGACACTTCGTATGTCATGTGCACTGCCTTGTACATGATGGTTATGTACGGTCGAGCCCGTGTGGGCCCCACCACGAAAACTTCGGACGAAATCTCTATCATATGTTTGTTTCCGGCTTATTCTGCAAGCCAAATCCTTTGTTTTATTTCGAGTTGTGGTATTCGAGTTGCTTCGAAGTCAAATGTCGAATCCATACCTTTCCTAAAAGGTGTTCTCATATTCCTATGTGAATACTAATCCTTCTTGTTTACCTAGTTTGTCATCCCAATTCTATTTCCAACCGGTGTGCTTCTCTTTGAGATGATCCCATCATTCTCCCCATCCGCAAGATCATTTCTAAGTTTTCTTCAAGGACTCAGATTTCTCAGTCAAGTACCCATTTATTCATGTGAAGTCTCTTCACTCTTTTCCGTGAATGTTCTTATCCAGTGATTCTCAGGAAGATACTAACGGACCTCCAAGTTTATTATTCTTCGTTCTTTTTTTTCTTCTCCGGTGGATCCAATTCAAGCTTTCAGTTTTGATCATATTCTTTTCCTCGTGTCAAATGCTTTCTCATGCCGGTGCACCTCTTAATCTTTCACTTCTCGCTATTCATTTGTTTTGGAGTGCTGAAGATATCTCACAAGACTTGTGTTTCCATTCTCAATCCGTTCAAATTATTTTGAGGTTGTTTTCTCATTTAGGCCATTTAATTCAACCGGTGCAATCCCCCCTTTTCACTCAATCGTTCAACGGTGTTTCCTTTTGAGTGGGCCCTAACCCAAAGGTCTTTTTCTAGGATCTTACCTGACTCTCCTAATTTTCTCGGAGCCATTCCCAAATTCATTTCCATGTTTGACGTAAGAATGAATTATCATCAGTCATATTCCTTCTCCAAGATCGCTTTTAAAACATTTTCATCGTTGGTTCAACATTTCTATTCTTCATTGCTCCGGAGTGTCTCATAAATTGTCATGGTGGTTCTCATCTTCATTCTCAACATTTTAAGACCGAAGAAGGATTTCTCTTAAATCTTGCTCCATTCTCTTCAAGATTCATGGTTCTAGCTTGATGCCATCCTGTCATAATTGTTTTCGATTGTGAGAATTCTTTCACCCATCTGGAGCAATTTAGGAGTCTTTTCAGTTTGATTCTTCGGAGCCAATCATCTCAGAATTATTCATTCTCAGCGTGTAGCTTTCGTTCTACAAATCTTACCGGTGAATTGTTCAAATATCCTCTAATCAGCTCATGATCTCTTTGTTCTCATGTATCTAAATCCCTCAAGTATCTTCATTCATTTTCCAATTCTTCCTGGTGAATTGTGCCTTTGCAACATTCATTGTCAATTCTTACGGTGGTTCGTTCAAAATTTCACTTCCTTCGTTATCAAATCAATTTATTCATTGTTTCCAAATCCCACCGGTGGTTCCATCAATACCTTCTCAAGTTTGCGATATATCTCTCTTAGTCCTTTCTACGAGAATAAGTAGTATGCCAAATCCACTGCTTATCATCAATTTAATTTGATGAAGGATAAGCATACAATAAATCTTATTCTTATTTTCTCGAGGTGATTCAATTCTTTTCTTCCGGAGATTGTTCCTGATGAAGTAATTCCCGCTTCTAGTGTTTCATCTTTTCTTTTCCGGAGTTCCAATGTCACATCCCTAACTTCTGGCATTGCACTAGGCTAACTTCATGTGTGCGTCATGTTTAAACTTTGAAAGAAAATTGAAATGGGGATTGCCTAAACCCGAGCATCAAAGGAATTCACTAGGTTCAACTAAAATATTCTCAATGAATCCAAATGGCTTTCAAAAATGTTCATATTTTCTGGAAAATGCTAGAAACAATAACCAGAGGTGATGCACATTTTTCCATGACACATTTGGGCTCTAGATTAAATCATACTCTATTTGCATTTGGGCATTTAAATGCTATTAAATATTTTAAATGCTCAAATAATCATAAACTAAAATGTTTACTGTAGGATATATTCCCAATAGTGATCATGAGTAGTTTCATGATTTTTGGAAGTGTCTAAGTATTTTTAATAAAGCCCTAAAGACTACAGAGTAATAGAAAAACAAAAACAATTAGAAGAGAGAGAGAAGGACTTACCTGGCGCCACCAACTGGCCCAGCTCCTGTGCTGGCCCACCTGCTGGCCCAACCCATCCCCCTCCTCCCTCTCGTCTTCCTCCCCTGCCAGGAGGACGAAGGCGCGTGCTCGCCGCGCGCGTCCATGCGCGAGCCACGTCCTGCTTCCCCGAGCCGCCCTGAGCCTTCCGTAGCGCCACGCCACCCCCAGACCCGTACGGACCGATCTCTCCCTCCCTTGCTCTTCCCCTCGCCCGTTCCCCGCCATGGCCGAAGCCTCCATGGACGCGTCACCGTAACTCCGTGCCCACAGCCACCCCCTCATCCTTTGCCAATGACCACGAGCTCCGTTGGATCATCCTAGTCATCTTCACCAAGCCAATCAGGCCGGGAGGCCTTTCTTCCTCGCCTATGCCGTCGTCTTCAACCTTCGGCTCCGAGATCACCGGAGATGCTCTGACGCGGTCCGTACCTCCCCGAGGTCAACGACCGCACCAGAAGACTCGCCGTGAGCCCCGCCATCTTCCCCCCCTCTCCCGCCTTCATATGCATGCTCTAGCCGTGCTAGCCACCGGACCCGAGAGCTCACAGCCGCTGCGCTCGTCGTCGCCGGCGAATAGGCTAGCCACCGTCGCGTACAAGCACTGCTACGTGCTTAGCATATTCCCAGAAACCCAACACCACCATCCTCTAGTCTTCCCGCGCACCGCAGCGTCGTTGCCTAGCTTGTCCGAGCTCCGGCCGCCATGCTTGCCATCCCCGCCATCATTACGGTCCACTCCGGCGCGAGCTGATGGCTCCATTGGATGCGGACGAGCATCAGCTTCTCGCCAAGCCAAACCGCCGCTCGTTTCGTCGCCTGTGCTGCATTTTTGAACTGCGCCACCATCTCGGGCCTCGCCGGCGTCATGTCGCCGGTGGGTTTGACCCATATGACCATGTGGGCATCGCCCCTGGTCAAACCTAGATTTGGAGTTAATCTAATATTGATTTAGTTAGTTAAACTAATAACACTGACACGCGGGACCCACTGGTCAGTTTGACCTGGACTGGCCTTGTTGACTGCTGACATCATAGTGACGCAATGTTGACGCAATAAGTATTTTCTGGATTTATTTTTATACAGGAAATTTTAGAAAATGCCCAAAACTTCTAAAATTCATATAAATTCAACCGTAACTCCAAATGAGATAAATTATATATGAAAAATGATCAGAAAAATCCAATCTATCCATCTGTACTAGTTTAATTCATGATAAAGCAACTTAACCTTGACGTTTTGTGCAAAACATGATAAGGCACTTTTTAAATTCATAAAATGAGTTTGTGATTGAACCTTTGGTTCAAAATGACCTAAACCCATCTAATTATAGTTGCATTAGCCCCACACACTCATTTTGCCATGTCATGATCATGCATCATATTGTGCATTGCATTGATTGTGTTCCTTTCTGTGTTGCCGGTATTTGTCCCCTCTCGATAGACGTGCTACCGACGATGAGATCGATGACACCGATGAAGAACTATATTATCTTCAGAAGTGCCAGGCAAGCAAAACCCCTTGTTCATTCCGATGCAATCCTACTCTCTCGCTCCTGCTCTCTTTTACTGCATTAGGACAACAATGATTAATCTATTACTTGCTGCGGTAGCTGAACCCCTTTATCCTCTGAATGACCTGTCATTGCCACAGTAAATAGATGAAACCCACTAGCATGAGTAGGAGTTGTTTGAGCCCTGATGTGCCTACTCATTCATGCTTGTTGTCATGCCTGCTACTGCTTAGAGTTGAGTCAGGTCTGATTCATCGGGGATGAATTGGAATGGTGTTGAACATGTCCTACTGTGTGTGAGCTAAGTGTGTGAACACGATTTGGCAAAGATAGCGGTGAGAGGCCATGTAGGAGTATATGGTGGATTGTCTCATTGAAGCCATCCTCAGGAACTGAGTTCTGTGTTTGTGATCCATGAAACAGTTACTACCACGCATTGGGCCCGAAACCAATGGACCCTCTCGTCTTCTTAATCACCCTTGTCCTCTGTCCAGGAGTTGCAAGTAGTTTCTGATGTTTGTAGTATGCTAGAGTCCATGTGCAGCGCTGACCCGAGGGGTGGGCTGTGATGCGGTAGGCAAGTGTCACGGTGTACCAGGCGCCCTTTTGGTGTCTCAGGAACCCTACACACATCGTTCGGGGCCGTATGTGGAAACTTTGGCCGGACTCCCTGCGGATGGAACCTGAATAGGCGATAAACCTAGACTAGAGACTTGAGTGTTTAGGTAGGTCGTGGCCGACACCCTCGCTGGGCTTCCGCTTGAAGGTTGCCGAGTACATGTCGTATAAACGGCGGTAAGTGGTGAGAGTGTGTGTGTAGAAGTACACCCCTGCAGGGTTAACATCATCTATTCGAATAGCTGTGTCCGCGGTAAAGGACTTCTGGGTTGCCTATAACAGTTCATAGACAAATGAAAGTGGATACTCTAAAATATGCAAGATAAGTGTGAGTGCTATGGATGGCGTTCTCGTAGGGAGACGGGAGTGGATCCATAGTGATGTATTGATATGATGAATATGTGGACTCGTGTGCGCCACCTCAAAAGAGTTACTTGCAGTCGTAGTTCTGGATAGCCACCGAGTCAAACTGGCTTGCTGCAGTTAAGCCCCACCATCCCCTTTGTTGATGATGATGCATATGTAGATAGTTCTGATGTAAGTCTTGCTGGGTACATTTGTAATCACGTTTGCCTATTTTAAATAGATGAAACCCACTAGCATGAGTAGGAGTTGTTTGAGCCCAGATGTGCCTACTCATTCATGCTTGTTGTCATGCCTGCTACTGCTTAGAGTTGAGTCAGGTCTGATTCATCGGGGATGAATTGGAATGGTGTTGAACATGTCCTACTGTGTGTGAGCTAAGTGTGTGAACACGATTTGGTAAAGGTAGCCGTGAGAGGCCATGTAGGAGTACGTGGTGGGTTATCTCATTGAAGCCGTCCTCAGGAACTGAGTTCTGTGTTTGTGATCCATGAAACAGTTACTACCATGCATTGGGCCCGAATCCAATGGACCCTCTCGGCTTCTTAATCACCCTTGTCCTCTGTCCAGGAGTTGGAAGTAGTTTCTGGTGTTTGTAGTATGCTAGAGGCCGTGCGCAGCGCTGACCCGAGGGGTGGGATGTGATGCGGTAGGCACGTGGCACGGTGTACCGGGCGCCCGTTTGGTGTCTCGGGAACCCTGCACACATCATTCGGGGCCGTATGTGGAAACTTCGGCCGGACTCCCTACGGATGGAACCTTAATAGGGGATAAACCTGGACTAGAGACTTGAGTATTTAGGTAGGTCGTGGCCGACACCCTCGCCGGGCTTCCGCTTGAAGGTTGCCGAGTACATGTCGTGTAAACGGTGGTAAGTGGTGAGAGCGTGTGTGAATAAGTACACCCCTGCAGGGTTAACATCATCTATTCGATTAGCCGTGTCCGCGGTAAAGTACTTCTGGGTTGCCTATAACAGTTCATAGACAAGTTAAAGTGGATACTCTAAAATACGTAAGATAAGTGTGAGTGCTATGGATGGCGTTCTCGTAGGGAGACGGGAGCGGATCCATAGTGGTGTATTGATATGGTGAATATGTGGACTCGTGTGCACCACCTCAAAAGAGTTACTTGTAGTCGTAGTTAAGGATAGCCACCGAGTCAAAGTTGGCTTGCTGCAGTTAAGCCCCACCACCCCCTTTGTTGATAATGATGCATATGTAGATAGTTCTGATGTAAGTCTTGCTGGGTACATTTGTACTCACGTTTGCCTATGTTATGTTTTTGCAGAGAGATTTCAGTCTCACTAGTAGTTCCGTGTGGACTTCGACATTTAGCTTGTTACCTCAGCTACGATCTTGTGCCCTCGGCAGGATCTTGTAGATAGTTAGGCTTCTCAGCCTTTTTCATTTGTAGATGTCTGTACTCAGACATGTTAAGCTTCTGCTTGTGCTTTGACTTGTATGCTCTAAATGTTGGGTCTTGGGACCCATGTTTGTAATATCTCGCTCCTTGGAGCCTAATGAATAAAATACTTGAGTTGTAGAGTCAAGTTGTGATGCCATATTGTATTTGCACACATCGAGCATATTGTGTGTATGTTATTGAAATGCTTGGTATGTGTGGGATCTGACTATCTAGTTGTTTATCCTTGGTAGCCTCTCTTACCGGGAAATGTCTCCTAGTGCTTCCACTGAGCCCTGGTAGCTTGCTACTGCTCCGGAACACTTAGGCTAGCTGGCATGTGTCCTTCTTCGTTCTAGTGTCTGTCCCTTCGGGGAAATGTCATGCGGTGTTTATCGGAGTCCTGCTAGCCCAGTTGCTACAGCCCGGATTCACTCGCTGATGACCGACACGTTCGTTGTTGGGTCATGTATGCATGTCCCTATAAGTTAGTGCCACTTTGGGTTAACAACTAGCCATGTCAGCCGGGGTTCTTTGTCATAAGGATGCTAGCGACACTATCATATACATGAGCCAAAAGGCGCAAACGGTCCCGGGCCTGGTAAGGCGACACCCGTGGGAATACCGTGCGTGAGGACGCAAAGTGATATGAAGTGTTACATGCTAGATCGGTGTGGCATAGGATCAGGGTCCTGACATCTTTGGTATCAGAGCTTGACTGCCTGTAGGATTACCAAGCCAAACTGGTTGAAGTTGAGTCTAGAAATTCTTTAGTTATATAAGGGAATTGATTGTGGTTGGGAACGTAAGGCTATTTTTACTCCTTATACCTCAGGCCCTCTGATCCGATTCATCTTATCTTTCCTATGGGGTTAAGGAACTAGGCTTTCTCTTCTTTCTATCAAGATCACGTGTTACTAATCTGTAGACTTATAAGATTGTTGGATTTAAGCCTCAGTTCAATTCCTACTATCTCCGTGTATTCATTGTTGATCTCAGAACCTTGATATTATGATGATTGAGTGGTTATGCCACCATTCTGTAGCATGTCTCAAATCTTTTTGAGAATTTATAGTCGTTATGCTGTCCGAGTCATCCCAGGTTTCTAAATAGTCCGAAGCATTTGCAAAATCCCTTCCTCCCATTCCGATGTCGCTTTGGCCCAGATTAACCACATTAATCGGTGAGTTGAGGTACTCTGTTGCCTTGACATATATGTTGGAGTTATTATTATGACCCTAGGTGTCTTAGAGTGCCACCTATTAATCGAACCATGTTTTGCGTTCCCAGTGTGATGATTCTGGCCACCATTCTCGAAAGCATCCCGTGATGCCACCTAGTATGTAGGTATTCTACTTCTGGGTTTTGAACCCGAGATTCACCCCACTTACCTCATGTTGATAGTGTTGATAGTTCCTTTAGGAAATTAGTAACCTTTGCATTAGCTCTCGAGGTCCGTGGTATTCCTTCTTCCAAATACTATGAACCACTTACGGCAGATGTTTGTTGGATCAAAGATCACAACAGGAGTGCTCTCGATGGGTTCTCCATTCTATATTGCGACTCTGCCAGTTCTACTTTTCTGCATGGGTTATCCGGCACAAACCTGTTGAACTTGATTCAACATACTAACCTATGCATCCACAACTCAGAAAGTTATATGTTCCTTGAGTTGTCTCTCTTTAGTTGTTTCTGACCTCGTCTATCAGTTGATAGTAAAGAGTATGCGCGCATTCGTTCATTGATGCATATTACTCTTGTGGTCCGTCAAGCCATTCTATTCTAGAATGACTAGGAGAAACAAACTCCAGTACCTCATCTACATCCAGGATTGGGTCAAAGCAGTTGTACTCCGCAGATCAAAATAGAATAATGCTTTTGATCCGTTCTACTCTAAAGTGTTACCCTCTTTACGTCAGGATCGTCATGAGAATTGCACTATCTCTTATGAATTCTTGATGCAGTGATACTTCTTGCCATCATTGTTCATTCGACGATTTCTGTGTTATTGTAACCGGAATGCCGACAAGTGACTCATGGTGTGTGAAATCAATACTCCTAGTAACTCTATTGCTCGGTAGCTAAAGGGCAATAATTTCATCCTTAGCATGTTGGTTATTGAATCACCATCCTAAGGTTGGTCATGCTACCTAGCCCTTATTCTGGTGCTTTTCGATCAATGAGTTAGGATAGTGTCAATCCTTGCTTATTCGATCATATTGTCTTGCCCTGAAAAGCAAGATTGTTCTCGAGCTTAGTAACATATCAATGGTTTGTGATTCTCTGAATGTCTTCTTGGAGGTATCACCAGGTTGTCACCTGATCGCTATGTTGAGCTCGTGATCAAGTTGGTTTTCGAAACCACCCTTTCTCCAAGAATCCGTGTTGGATACCCTGAGCTAGTTGGTTAAACTAAACAACAACTTGGAGAGTTGGAAGATAAAGACTTGTCCAACTTAGTTCATTTTTATGGGATATCTTGTATGTATGCTGAAGGAAGATGATATCTTCATCGATTGGTCCCTGTGATCAGTTGTTGGACCTAATATCTTATCAAAATCTTGATTTGAGTGTGGGCTATCATCAAATCAAATCAGAACCAATGATGTTTGTAATGTGTCTTACGCGTGCTTGTTTCCCCGAGAATACACCATTATATCTTTTGGGTCTGACCAATGCTATCATTGTGCTCACATAATTATGGAATTCCATTTATATGGAAACCTTGATGAATTGTTGTTGAGCCCATCAGCAACATTGTTACCTTCTCCATAATTTGTGTTGAACATCCAGCTGGTATTGGAAACTTTATAAGCATTATCTTCATGTCCCGTTCATGAATCATATGCTTGGATGAAAGGAGCGAATTTCTCTAATTCACGTGCACTTGATGTAAGTTGCCGCCATGGATCCGAGAAGGATTGTTTTGCTTCCTCTGGAATCGACCCAAGTTGGTCATGCACATGTGCGATGGTAGGTTGGCCGCCTCCATTCTATATGTGTTCCTAGCACACCAAGCCACTGATTGAGTTGTTCAAGGAAAGAAGTCTATGCTTGGGATCTAATCCATGGACTTGCGTAAAGACTTTGATATCCTCGATGAGGGTTCCCCACCTGAACTCGGTAGTGTTTTATTATAAGACTACTACGTGGTCATGCTTGTCTGGGACAACGTGTTCACATGTCTGTAGCAGAACCAACTCATGTTTTGGAGCTTACTACCGTAGTTCATTTCCCGAGAATCTCTCAATGTCATCTCGTCGATTTGTGTTGCAAACTTTCAATTTACTTTCTAGACTCGATGAGTCCGGATTATCCGGACACCAACCAGATCAGAATCTCAGGCAGATATGATGGTTGGAGCGTTTCCCAAGAACTGTAATATCGGTCTCTCTGTAACCCGGTAAGTGGATGTCTTGGCCAACACACCCAGCCGGAAGACCTATTATTGTAGTATCTTGATTGAGGAAGTTGGCCACCTCCCCCTAAGGACTTCGTAGGATTTACTCCCTAGTTGTGCCTTATGATTTTTGTGTTCCCGAAGTCCAACCTTTTACTTGATGTTCTAGATATCAATCCATATCAATGAATGGGTTACGCTAGCACATCGAGGAGAACATTAGAAGCGAAGTGCTAAATGTCTGTCGGTCGATCATCCAGATTTTGTTTCCCTTGGCCTCGCTAAGGTGAAATCTGAGAAAGTGTTATCTTCCTTTGCATCTACATCGTCCATCACTATTCATCATGGTAGTATGTTGTGCTGCCAGGATCCTTGGCACGGATACTGGTAAAACCTTGATGAATATGGAAATGCTCATGTTCTTGAGAGAAAGCACAAGCGCTATGTGCTATCATAGTTCTAACTGGGATTGTTTTCGGTTTACCCGGTTATGCTACAACCTTTCAAACAGTGGAATTATTCCCTACTATGGGTTTCCTCCCCAGTTACTAGAATCATTTCCAGCATTTGCACCTTGTTCCTAGCCTGCACCGCCATTGTGCCATCCTACTATGGACTACCTTTCTTAGTAATTACTGATCAGGATCATCCTCAAAGTGGTCCTACCATGGGTTCCATCCATTTCCGATGATAAGCAAAATCATCCATTGCTTTGTCTACAACAAGGTAATCCACATCGTCAATTCTGGTCCGAGTATGTCATCCTTTCGGACTCTTTCAAACGATCGCTCGAGAATTTCCCTAGGCTGGTTTAGAGAGTCTCAATGATCTTTGAATCAAAGGTAATTCTTTTTGCCACTTAAGGGATGATTCTACGAGCCACTTCCTCTAAGATGTCTCGTTATGGTATCATGGCAATTCAATTCCTTGCTACGTTGACAACTGATCGTCACCTTCCTAAGTGTGAAATTGTTGTCTACCTGGTGAGCCTCCGTCATCCGTTACACTCCATTCCTCTAGATGTGTGCTTCGTGTCTCAGCTCGAGAGATGTTGCTACGGCTCACTCCGTGAGTTGATCCTGAGTTGCTCGATCTTCGGTAAGATCGATCCTTCTAGAGTTTCCTTTTCCTCTCATTGTAATGTTGGCTGGAGTTCTCAGAGCAAGACGTCGAGACAAAGATGGTGATTGAATCGATGTTCCTATGAAGTGCAAGTTGGATCATGAAGATCGTGTTAGTTTTGTGTACCCTCTGTCTTCTTACCTCACGTCTTGAATCTCAGGACGAGATTCTTGTTTAGTGGGGGTGAGTTGTCACATCCCTAGCTTCTGGCATTGCACTAGGCTAACTTCATGTGTGCATCATGTTTAAACTTTGAAAGAAAATTGAAATGGGGATTGCCTAAACCCTAGCATCAAAGGAATTCACTAGATTCAACTAAAATATTCTAAGTGAATCCAAATGGCTTTCAAAAATGTTCATCTTTTCTGGAAAATGCTAGAAGCAATAACCAGAGGTGATGCACATTTTTCCATGACATATTTGGGCTCTGGATTAAATCATACTCTATTTGCATTTGGGCATTTAAATGCTATTAAATATTTCAAATGCTCAAATAATCATAAACTAAAATGTTTACTGTAGGATACATTCCCAACAGTGATCATGAGTAGTTTCATGATTTTTGGAAGTGTCTAAGTATTTTTAATAAAGCCCTAAAGACTACAGAGTAATAGAAAAACAAAAACAATTAGAAGAGAGAGAGAGAAGGACTTACCTCGCACCACCAACCGGCCCAGCTCCTGTGCTGGCCCACTTGCTGGCCCAGCGCATCCCCCTCCTCCCTGTCGTCTTCCTCCCCTGCCAGGAGGACGAAGGCGTGTGCTCGCCGCGCGCGTCCACGCGCGAGCCACCTCCTGCTTCCCTGAGGCGCCCAGAGCCTTCTGTAGCGCCACGCCACCCCCCCAGACCCATACGGATCGATCTCTCCCTCCCTCGCCCTTCCCCTCACTCGTTCCCCACCATGGCCGAAGCCTCCATGGACGCGCCGCCGTAACTCCGAGCCCATAGCCACCCCCTCGCCCTCTGCCCATGACCACGAGCTCCGTCACATCGTCCTGGTTGTCTTTACCAAGCTAAGCAGGCCGGGAGGCCTTTCTTTCTCGCCTACGCCGTCGTCTTCAACCTTTGGCTCCGATATTGCGTGAGATGCTCTGACGCTGTCCGTACCTCCCCGAGCTCAACGACCGCACCAGAAGACTCACCGTGAGCCCCGCAATCTTCCCCCGCTCTCCCACGTTCATTTGCGTGCTCTAGCCGCGCTAGCCACCGGATCCGAGAGCTCACCGCCGTCGTGCTCGTCGTTGCAGGCGAATAGGCTAGCCACCGTCGTGTACGAGCACTGCTACATGCTCAGAATGTTCCCAGAAACCCAACACCACCATCCTCTAGTCCTCCAGTGCACCGCAGCGTCGTTTCCAAGCTTGTCCGAGCTTCGGCCGCCGCGTTTGCCATCGCCGCCGTTGTTACGGTCCACTCCGGCGCGAGCTGATGGCTCCATTGGATGTGGACGAGCACCAGCTTCTCGCCAAGCCAAACCGTCGCTCGTTTCGTCACCTGTGCTGCGTTTCCGAACCGCGCCACCGTCTCGGGCCTCGCCGGCGTCATGTCGCTGGTGGGTTTGACCCATTTGACCATGTGGGCCTCGCCCCTTGTCAAACCTAGATTAGGAGCTAATCTAATATTAATTTAGTTAGTTAAACTAATGACACTAACACACGGGACCCGCTGGTCAGTTTGACCTCGACCGGCCTCGTTGACTGCTGACATCATAGTGACGTAATGCTGATGCAATAAGTATTTTCTGGATTTATTTTTATACAGGAAATTCCAAAAAATGCCCAAAACTTCTAAAATTCATATAAATTCAACCGTAACTCCAAATGAGATAAATTATATATGAAAAATGATCTGAAAAATCCAATCTATCCATCTGTACTAGTTTCATGCATGATAAAGCAACTTAACCTTGCTGTTTTGTGCAAAACATGATAAGGCACTTTTTAAATTCATAAAATGAGTTTGGGATAGAACCTTTGGTTCAAAATGACCCAAACCCATCTGATTATAGTTGCATTAGCCCAACACATTCATTTTGCCATGTCATGATCATGCATCATATTCTGCATTGCATTGATTGTGTTCCTTTCTGTGTTGCCAGTATTTGTCCCCTCTCGATAGACGTGATACCGACGATGAGATCGATGACACCGATGAAGAACTATATTATCTTCAGAAGTGCCAGGCAAGCAAAACCCCCTTGTTCATTCCAATACAATCCTACTCTCTCACTCCTGCTCTCTTTTCCTGCATTAGGACAACAATGATTCATCTATTACTTGTTGCGGTAGCTGAACCCCTTTATCCTCTGCATGACCTGTCATTGCCACAGTAAATAGATGAAACCCACTAGCATGAGTAGGAGTTGTTTGAGCCCTGATGTGCCTACTCATTCATGCTTGTTGTCATGCCTGCTACTGCTTAGAGTTGAGTTAGGTCTGATTCATCGGGGATGAATTGGAGTGGTGTTGAACATGTGCTACTATGTGTGAGCTAAGTGTGTGAACACGATTTGGTAAAGGTGGCGGTGAGAGGCCATGTAGGAGTACATGGTGGGTTGTCTCATTGAAGCCGTCCTCAGGAACTGAGTTCTGTGTTTGTGATCCATGAAAGAGTTACTACCACAAATTGGGCCAGAAACTAGTGGACCCTCTCGGCTTCTTAATCACCCTTGTCCTCTATCCAGGAGTTGCAAGTAGTTTCTGGTGTTTGTAGTATGCTGGAGGCCGTGCGCAGCGCTGACCCGAGGGGTGCACTGTGATGCGGTAGGCACGTGGTGCGGTGTACCAGGCACCTGTTTGGTGTCTCGGGAACCCTGCACACATCGTTCGGGGCCGTATGTGAAAACTTCGGCCGGACTCCCTGCGGATGGAACCTAAATAGGTGATAAACCTGGACTAGAGACTTGAGTGTTTAGGTAGGTCGTGGCCGATACCCTCGCTGGGCTTCCTCTTGAAGGTTAGCGAGTACATGTCGTGTAAACGACGGTAAGTGGTGAGAGCGTGTGTGAAGAAGTACACCACTGCAGGGTTAACATCATCTATTCGAATAGCCGTGTCTGCGGTAAAGGACTTCTGGGTTGCCTATAACAGTTCATAGACAAATGAAAGTGGATACTCTAAAATACGCAAGATAAGTGTGAGTGATATGGATGGCGTTCTCGTAGGGAGATGGGAGCGGATCCATAGTGGTGTATTGATATGGTGAATATGTGGACTCGTGTGCGCCACCTCAAAAGAGTTACTTGCAGTCGTAGTTCAGGATAGCCACCGAGTCAAAGCTAGCTTGCTGTAGTTAAGCCCCACCACCCCCTTTGTTGATAATGATGCATATCTAGATAGTTCTGATCTAAGTCTTGCCGGGTACATTTGTACTCACGTTTGCCTGTTTTATGTTTTTGCAGAGAGACTTCGGTCTCACTGGTAGTTCCGTGTGGACTTCGATGTTTAGCTTGTTACCTCAGCTACGATCTTGTGCCCTCGGCAGGATCTTGTAGATAGTCAGGCTTGTTAGCCTTTTTCATTTGTAGATGTCTGTACTCAGACATGTTAAGCTTCCGCTTGTGCTTTGACTTGTATGCTCTGAATGTTGGGTCTTGGGACCCATGTTTGTAATATATCGCTCCTCAGAGCCTAATGAATAAAATACTTGAGTTGTAGAGTCAAGTTGTGATGCCATGTTGTATTTGCACATATCGAGCATATTGTGTGTATGTTATTGAAATGCTTGGTATGTGTGGGATCTGACTATCTAGTTGTTTATCCTTGGTAGCCTCTCTTACCGGGAAATGTCTCCTAGTGCTTCCACTGAGCCCTGGTAGCTTGCTGCTCCGGAACACTTAGGCTGGCCGGCATGTGTCCTTCTTCGTTCCAGTGTCTGTCCCTTCGGGGAAATGTCACGCGGTGTTTATCGGAGTCCTGCTAGCCCAGTTGCTACAGCCCGGATTCACTCGCTGATGAACGACACATTCGTTGTTGCGTCATGTATGCCTGTCCCTGTTAGTGCCACTTTGGGTTTACGACTAGCCATGTCAGCCCGGGTTCTTTGTCATATGGATGCTAGCGACACTATCATATACGTGAGCCAAAATGCACAAACGGTCCCGGGCCTGGTAAGGCGACACCCGTGGGAATACCGTGCGTGAGGACGGAAAGTGATATGAAGTGTTACATGCTAGATCGGTGTGGCATAGGATCGGGGTCCTGACATCCAAGTTTTCTGCATTATCTCGTCGCGAAGCTCCTTCTAAATCATCGCAAGGCTTCACCTTGTGTTTTCAACTTCTCTTTCTTTTTATCATCCTTTTATTAACGGAGTTCTTCATGGAGGCTCTACATGGTGGTTTGTCAAGGATTCCTTTCATTCTTCAATTGTTCTTCAAGATTTCTTTCAAAGTTAAGATCTGCCAAGCTATACTCCAAAATAAACATTGTGTTCAACACATGTTTTGTTTTGAGGAGTTCAAGCATCCTTCATCTTGCATTCAAGTGCAATTCCTTCTGTCTTATCCGTCGAGTTGGTGTTATATCATTCTTGACAATTTCCATTCATGTTTCGTGATTCACATGTTGTCAAGAATGAGATATTTTAAATCCATCAATCTCTTCGTTGGAGTTATCTTGTGTCATATTTCACCTAAAGCCTTCCCTAAGGAATGTTGCTATTGTGGTGCTTATCAATGATCCAAGTTTTCTCATATCCTCTCGGCGAAAGCAGTTTTCATCTCTTCATTGATCTCAAGAAAGCAATTGTTTTTGTTAGTGGCCGGTTGTCACCTCATAATTTTGAGATGTTTTCCATAAGACCACAACAAGCTTATCCTTTCGTTGTTGATAATCCAACAACTCCATTCTAGCATTTCCTGTAAGCGTGCTCTTTCAAGATCAAGTTTTCCTCCGTTCATTCCATTCCATTCTTTCATTTCTTTCGGAGGCATTGTGATGTTGTGCTCTTCACCCATCACCTCATTTTGTCAAGTTCATGTTATTTTCGTGCTTATCCATTTAACCGGAGTGTTGTGTTCTCATTCAAGTTCTTTCATCTTATCAAGTTTTGCCTCTCTTTCCAACCTCAATGCTGTCTGAAATCCTTCTTACCCATTGTGCCATTCTTTCAATAGTTCCGGAGGCATTGTGTTGCTGTTTTCATAAAGTATCATCCCATCTTCTCAAGTTCACGTTCTATTCCTTCCATGTTCAACCGGAGTGCTGCCCGAATTCTTCCTCTCTCATCTTATTTTAACCAGAGTGGTTTCGAATTTTATCTTGTCCATTAAACTCTTGATTCATGTCTTTGCAACCTTCAAGTTCTCGTAATGTTCCTTGTTCCTCTTTTCTAACGGATTGTTTGCAATCTCGTTCATCTCTGTTGTGCTCTTTATTTTAAATTGCTCAACCTCCCAAGGTTCGTGGTTTCACTCATTGGTCGAAGAAGCAACTTAGTTTTACCTCTTCTCTTCCTCTTCCATTTCTCTCTGGTGCCATCCTAGATCTCGGGACAAGATCCTCTTGTAGTGGTGGAGTGTTGTAACGCCCCGAGACCGACGCTCCAGATGCCTTCCATGTTCTTCGTGATTGATATGTGTTTTATTCGCTTGTTGCATCTCATCATTGCATCATCCGCATTGCATCGGCACTTCGTTGCCGTCATTTTTCAAAATTTGCATCCGTTCGTAGTTGCCATGTTCCCCCTTGCCTCGTTGACCGTTCTGAGACCAACCGGGTTTTTTGAGTCCCTCTTGTCTGGCCGCTTAATCTCTTTGCTCAATGCTCAGACCCCTCCCGCGCGTCCGAAAGTTGTCCCGAACCCGAACCGGTCTGTCGTTACCATTGGATCCGGATCATCCCCTAATATCTATAAAACATCTCTGTTTTCTTATTTGGACTCCCTAACCTATCTATTCTCGGCCGCCTGATTACGATCGGACGGACCAGATTAGCCCTTACCCAAAATCCATGCTATTTAAACAGATCAAACCCTAGTCGCTAGTTATCCCATCCATCCATTCCCTCACCTACCGCCGCCACTCCCTTCCTCGGGATCCCTCCCGATCCAGCAGCCACCCACCTCAGAGTCCTCCCCACCCAACTAGATCGCACCGGACCAGCAGGACTGTGCCCTTCCTCTCCATCCTCCCCTCTGTTTTCCTCTTGCTCCTCGGCAACGCTCTCTCTCAGATTCTCTCATCTCTCTCGTTTCCTCTTCACAGGGACCGACGCCATGGACGCCCATGCTCTAACCCGAGTCCACCACCACTGCCGTTTTGCGTCAGATCCGGCCGGGGACCGCCGGATCTCGCCGCCTCCGCCATGGACCAACCATCCCCAGACCTCCTCCGCGTCGCCTTGCCTCAGCCGCGCCCCGTCTGTTGCGCCTTCGCCATGTCCCTACCGCTGCGTCCAAGCCCCAGCATTGCCGTGGTCTCGCTTCTGCATCAAACAGACAAACGAAGCTGCCGCTACCTGCTTCGTCAGTTTCAGGACAGGAACGCTTGACCCATCATGTTGACTGCGCCACGCCAGCGCATGGCCCAGCGCCCCTTCCAGCCTCCCTCTCCACTGAACAGGGCCGAAGCCCATGGGTGAGCTGCCCCCCAGCGCCTACTCCTGCTCGGCCCTATTTAAGTTTCGGCCCGATGTAGTTTTTTTTTCATGTCTGCGATTTTAGCTATTTTTCCAGAGAGTGCTATTTTATAGAAAAACCCTCATGCTTCATACATTTAATAACTCACAAACCGTGCATCATATGTAAATAATTTAAATATGTAAAATTCATAGAATTTTGCGTTGATTAATAATTTGCCACTTTCATCCATGTTAAAATGTTTAAAATATTGTTTGTTTAAATTTGCTCAAATGCCATGTTAAAATGATTTATTTCATAACTAAATAACCGTAGCTCCAATTTTAATAAACTTTATACATAAATGGGGTGGAAAAGTGCCTAGTTCAACATGGTGTACTTTATTTTGCTGTTTAACAACATTAAAATATGTTTTTGGGTAGAACAGTAGCTAATTCAAAATATGGACATGAGGATTTTCCGGAATTGTTGTTTGTTATTCCGGCCTCATTTAAACTTGCCCAAATAGTTAGTTTTCATATGCTTCACCCCTTGCCATGTTTAACAATATTTAATATTGATGAGTAGCATAAACGGGAGCGAACTAAATGATTGAATGTGGTGTTTTGTCAATATGCAACTCGTTGCATATTGAGCTCCACTTAACTTGTAGTATTGTTTGTTGCACTTTGTCATGCTTCGCCATGCTTTTAAACCGGACATGCATCATACTTGGTTGTGCATCATACCATGATTATGTGATGGTTGTTTACCATGTTGTTTTCTTCTTTCTGGTTGCACTCATCCTTGATAGTTCCGGTAATGTTGCGTTCGTGAGGAATTGTTCGACTACGTCCGTTGTCTTCTTCTTGGACTCGTTCTTCTTCCTTGCGGGATCTCAGGCAAGATGACCATTACCCTCGATATCACTTCTATCTTTGCTTGCTAGTCGCTTCATTCTATTGCCATGCTGCGCTACCTATCACTTGTTTACCATGCCTCCCATATTGCCATGTCAGCCTCTAACCTTTTCACCCTTCCTAGCAAACCGTTGCTTGGCTATGTTACAGCTTTTGCTCAGCCCCTCTTATAGCGTTGTTTGTTGCAGGTGAAGTTGAAGATTGCTCCAGGTTGGAACATGATTATGTTGGGATATCACAATATCTCTTATTTTAATTAATGCATCTATATACTTGGTAAAGGGTGGAAGGCTCGGCCTTATGCCTGGTGTTTTGTTCCACTCTTGCCGTCCTAGTTTCCATCATAGCAGTGTTATGTTCCTTGATTTTTCGTTCCTTGCACGGTTGGGTGATTTATGGGCCCCCCTTGACAGTTCGCTTTGAATAAAACTCCTCCAGCAAGGCTCAACTTTGGTTTTACAATTGCCTACCTACCACCTATACCTTTCCCTTGGGTTCTGCAGACTCAAGGGTCATCTTTATTTACCCCCCGCCCGGGCCAGTGCTCCTCCGGGTGCTGGTCCAAACCGAGCGATGTCCGGCGCCCCCTGGGCAACCAGGGTCTATGCCAACCCGATGTCTGGCTCATCCGGTGTGCCCTGAGAACGAGATACGTGCGACTCCTATCGGGATTTGTCGGCACATCAGGCGGCTTTGCTGGTCTTGTTTTACCATTGTCGAAATGTCTTATAAATCGGGATTCTGAGACTGGTCGGGTCTTCCTGGGAGAAGGAATATCCTTCGTTGACCATGAGAGCTTGTGATGGGCTAAGTTGGGACACCCCTGCAGGGTATAAACTTTCGAGAGCCGTGCCCGCGGTTATGTGCCAGATGGGAATTTGCTAATATCCGGTTGTAGAGAACTTGACACTTGACTTAATTAAAATGCATCAACCGCATGTGTAGCCGTGATGGTCTCTTTTCGGCGGAGTCTGGGAAGTGAACACGGTCTTTGTGTTATGGTTGTGTGTAAGTAGTTTCAGGATCACTTCTAGCTTCTCGACCGTTCCGTTGTTTCTCTTCTCGCTCTTATTTGTGTATGTTAGCCACCATATTTGCTTAGTGCTTGCTGCAACTCCACCTTATTATCACTTCCTACCCATAAGCTTAAATAGTCTTGATCTCACAGGTTTTGAGATTGCCGAGTCCTCGTGACTCACCAGATACTATCACAACAGTTGCAGGTGCCGATGATACCAGTGCAGGTGTTGCAACCGAGCTCAGATGGGAGCTCAACAAAGATCTGGGTCGTTGCTATGTTTCGTTTCATGTTGATCAGTAGTGGAGCTCAGTTGGGACGATCAAGGATCTAGCAGTTGGGTTATCTTCTTTTCTTTTGGCTTCGTCCGTAGTCGGACTACGTGTGTGCTCTGAATGATGTATGAACTATATGTTCATTGTGTGAAGTGGCGATTGTAAGCCAACTATTTATCCCATTCTTGTTCATTACATGGGATTGTGTGAAGATGACCCTTCTTGTGACAAAAACCACCATGCGGTTATGCCTCTAAGTCGTGCCTCGAGATGTGAGAGATATAGCCGCATCGTGGGTGTTACAGAGGGTCCCTTCATCATTGATAAATTCTCACCGGAGGAGCGTACCGTCTGTGTGACGCATCTGACAATCGACTTGAGCCAAACCCATGGAACGTGGCCAGACTCCGAAGATTCTACGCCTAGTGCCGGACTCTGCGTTCGTCTCCTTACCTCCGCTTTTTTGTTTCCGCTTTCTTTCTTTCTTCCTTTTTTATGGCCTTAAAAGCTTAAAGTGTGTCTTGACTACACAATCTTGACGCGCCATGCGCTCTCATTATACCTGGGGGCTTCTTATACATAAGCTTAATATAATTATCTCCCGGGCTTTATGCCCACTACATATGTGTTGCTTCTCCATATGTACCTTTTTTCACCATTATATGCATCGATATGACTTAAGTTTTGGCCAAGCTGGGTTGGCTGGCTCCTGTGTTTATGCCCTACGTTCCCATTAGTTCAGCTAGGCCATAAGGGGAGCACCTCTATGATTGTTACTGCTGGGTCAACCGGATGTGTACCTCAGACTGGGAGAAGCCAAAAGCTAGCATTCTTAAGGGAATATTCGGTCGGTGAACAAAAGATGTTTCTTACCTATTACAATACATGCCCCAGATGTTTATACCCCGTGTCTCTTTTCGCAGTTCGGACATGCACATTAATGCATGCGTGCCCAGGGAAAGGAACCCTTAACGGAACTATTCTCCCTGGAATATGTTTCTTACTATCCATGTAATATAACATAGCTAGTTGGGTACTTGTCTGTTCAAGCACTTATGACTCCTACGCCTGGTTTCCACGCGTACCCCGGTTTTTACATAATTGAGCGGGTATTCGGATACAGTCCGAACTGTCGGGTCCGGAGCTTAAAGAGAAAAGGTCCACCATGACAAATGATTTACAATCCGACTAGGGACAAAATATGTCATTTGAAGTACACAGTCACTTAGACTGACTAAATTCTTCTTCTATACGATCCAACAGGCTGTCTAGCCTACAATCCTGTTGGGAATACTTTGCGGCTAAACCTACCTGGTCATATACCAGACTAACAGGGATCTCTTTCCCATCTGATCCTACAGGTCCGACCTCGGCCATGTGATTCGGGTCAACCTTGGTGTACCGCGTTTTCACCATGGCCCAGGCTTCCCTCGCACCTTAATCGGAAGCGCCGCCGTGCTCCCTTGAGCATCTCTACAAGCTCCTCCATGCCTCTTGGCAGGGAGGCGGATGGCCAAATGGCCTGGGCAATACCCTGCATCACTTGCCGAGCTCGTTCGTGCGGTTGTGAAAGCTCTTGCAGAAGATCGCCTGCTGATCCGGGTATCTCCTCTTTGGGGCGACCTGTCAGCATACCTACAGACATAACTCTACTAGCCCGTTTCTTCGACGAACTGTATAAAGGTTCAATTGAGCACATACTAAAAATGTCGCATCGAAGCCTCTTCTTCTCCTTCACGGAGTCTGCAAGCTGGGCCCGAACATCTCCTAGTTCAACACCCAGCCGGGTATGGGCATCCTGGAGATCATTTTTCTCTCGAATAACCTGTGTAAGCACGCGCTCTCCAGCCTCTAGCTGTCGTTGAGCATGTTACTCATCCCCTGGTAAGATCTCCGGATTACCTCCGGGATTGTCTGCAGAATCTATTGTTAGATTTGCATGCATGTCGAATACTAACTGGTACATGTCATTACATTCTTCTCGATCAAGACAGGTATTACCAGATGAGGCCTTCTTGGACTCCTCCATTCCGGCAACTGCGGCCCGTAGCTGGGCTTTGCACTCCTCCAGCTCTTGAGACAACTGGGTATTCTTCTCTGTAAGAACCTATGCATACAATGATCCTTAAATCAGTTGTGCCAACTGTTGCAAGTCTCAGGGGCTACTGATATACATAATTATCAGATTTTCTAACCTGTATATCCTTTACATACTGCTCCGTGGCTCTAGCAAGACCATCTTGAGTAGCTCGGATGTATGCGTCTCCTGAATTGAAGGCATTGAACGCCTCTTCGGAGAAATTAGGATCGCGGAGTACGGCCCGTCGACGCCTGTTATTCATGGCACTCTCCACTTTAGAATTTGTAGCGGACATTCTGTCTGCGTCCTCTGTAGGAGTACCGTCCGGCGTTGTCCCCGCGTTAGCCTCCGCCCTTGAGTCGAGCTCTGGAGTCCGGCTGGTGGAGGCATGGCCGGCAGGCTCTCCAGGCACAGTCCAGCGAGCATTCTTTCTGCCAGGGACCATGGACATTATTATATTTTAAAGACGATAATCACGGAGCAGGTTTTTAATCATACCTCTGCAATGGCGTCTCGGTCCTGGCCGCCTTCCTTTTAAGCCTACCCGGCTTCGGCGCCCCTTGTTGACGAGTCACCGCGGGTTCGGCACGGCGCCCTGACGGCCTTCCCTATAAAACACAATACACGTGTGGTGTGTAAGGCGCAAAGAAGGGATCCATCTTGGAGGTTAGGACTCCAGTTTTACTTACACATGATGCAGGGAGCAGGCCGAGATAATCATCTATCATGGCCACTAAGGCACCATCACAGCTTAACTGGTAATATTTATGTCGACGAGCTCCACAAATATGTCCGGATCTTCTTTGAATCTGGGGTCGAGGGCCCGGTCAGGGTCCTTCGGCTGTGGAGACAGGCTGTGCACCTCCCTCACATCTTTTCGTAGTTCCTGCTAAGGATTAGCAAGGTAAATATTTGTGATGAAGAATGCAGGAATGAATGGAGTTGAGAAAAAGATAGCAGCTCACCAGCTTGGGGGTTGTACATGGAAAATCCATCCCGCGGCTTAATTTGGAGAAACTCCTCTTCTTCTCCTTTATACAAATCGGACAGTATTTTCGCCAGAGCGGTGGCGGAGTCCGGACCTTTACGACCGTAGCGGGTGGCATCGTCTTCTTGTTGCAGTGCCACATGGGTTTCCCCCGATACTGAAGTGGATGCACCCCCCACATTATGCATATTGACATAACCTCGATTATTGTTAATCCTGATTTGGCCAGTGTTTTTATCCGGCCCATCAGATAAAAGAGCTCTCTATTATCTTCCTCCTGGGGGCTCCAGGGATGCCAGCTACGGCATTTCTTAGGTTGGGCATTGGAAAACTCAGGAAGGCCTATCCGAATAGGGTCCGGAAGGGGGACGTCCTCTATATAAAACCACTCCGAAGGCCAGTCTTCGGATGTCTTCTTCGGAGTGCCGGATAGGTATCCAGTTCCGGCGATGCGCCATACTTTGGCTCCGGCAACTTGGTATATTGATCCCTCCTAATTGCGAGGGACGAGGCAGAATAGCCTTTTCCATAGCTCGAAATGAGCTTCGCAGCCCAGAAATAGCTCGCAAAGGGCGAACCTGCGATGTGCACTATGGAAGCAGGAGTGAAGTTATGCAGCTGGAGGCCGTAGTGCTCCAGGAGCCCGTGGAGGAACGGATGGATTGGAAATCCGAGGCCCCTCAGCAAGTAAGGGACAAGGCATACTCACTCCCCCCTGGATGGGTTGGGGAAAACTCTCTGCTTGCTCCCCGCCATCGTAAGTGGCTAGTCCGGCTCGGACGGGGACCATATATGCAGGCGGGAGAAACCCATGGGTCTACAACTCCACCAATCGGCCATGAGATACAGAACACTTCTCCCAATCACCTGGCTTAGCGCTATGGGAGCGAGAGGAGGAGCTGCGGCGACTGGCCATCACGGGATGATGACCTTTTTCGGGCGCGCTCTGATGAATCCTAGCTTGGGGAAGATGGTGTGATTTGGATCTGAGGATCTACTAACATGGTCAGGGTGGCAAATGTAAAAATGCCCCGACTTCTCACATTCGCTCGACACGTGGAGATTGCCATTATTAAAGTACAGAAGCCGTGGAGTGCAACATTAGTGGGAAGCCGGACACTACTCGTTACAACAGGTACTCTGGATTTGGAGAAGAACCCGCCTTGCAATGCCGAAGACAATTTGTGCGCCAGACTCATCATCATTGAAGCCTGGTTCAGGGGCTACTGAGGGAGTCCTGGATTAGGGGGTCCTCGGACAGCCGGACTATATACTTATGCCGGACGGTTGGACTATGAAGATACAAGATTGAAGACTTCGTCCCGTGTCCGGGTGGGACTCTCCTTTGCGTGGAAGGCAAGCTAGGCAATTCGGATATGTAGATCTCCTTCTCTGTAACCGACTCTGTGTAACCCTAGCCCCCTCCGGTGTCTATATAAACCGGAGGGTTTAGTCCGTAGGACAACAAAAATCAGAATCATAGGCTAGCTTCTAGGGTTTAGCCTCTATGATCTTGTGGTAGATCAACTCTTGTAATACTCATATCATCAAGGTCAATCAAGTAGGAAGTAGGGTATCACCTCCATCGAGAGGGCCTGAACCTGGGTAAACATAGTGTCCCCCGCCTCCTATTACCAATAGCCTTAGACGCACAGTTCGGGACCCTCTACCCGAGATCCGCTGGTTTTGACACCGACAGCCGCCTTGTGCAGTTCGACCAGCTGTTTTAACTGATCGCTCAACGACACCGGATATTCTGGCGCATGGTATTGCGACCAAAATAGTTTCTCCATACTTCGGCTTAGAAAAATTCCGCAGCATCTGAAATGCTGCACGGCAGATCCGCAAACGCCCCTGGAGAACTCTAAATCCGGGTTAGTAATAGGAACCTTTTCTTCACATCTTTGCTCTGCATAATAAAGGCCTTACCCGCCGTGATTTTTCTAGCCTCTTGGATCTCCTGGAGGGTGCCTTGGGCTTCAACCCGGGCATCGTGCGCGTTTTGGTGGGCCTTGGTTGTTGGAAATATGTCCTAGAGGCAATAATAAAATGGTTATTATTATATTTCCTCGTTGATGATAATTGTCTTTTATTCATGCTATAATTGTGTCACCCAGAAATCGTAATACATGTGTGAATACATAGACCACAACATGTCCCTAGTAACCCTCTAGTTGACTAGCTCGTTTATCAATAGATGGTCACGGTTTCCTGACCATGGACATTGGATGTCATTCATAACGGGATCACATCATTGGGAGAATGATGTGATGGACAAGACCCAATCCTAAGCATAGCACAAGATCGTGTAGTTCGTTTGCTAGAGCTTTTCCAATGTCAAGTATCATTTCCTTAGACCATGAGATCGTGTAACTCCCGGATGCCGTAGGAGTGCTTTGGGTGCACCAAACGTCACAACATAACTGGGTGACTATAAAGGTATACTACAGGTATCTCCGAAAGTGTCTGTTGGGTTGACACGGATCGAGACTGGGATTTGTCACTCCGTATGACGGAGAGGTATCTCTGGGCCTACTCGGTAATGCATCATCATAAGGAGATCAAAGTGACTAAGTGGTTGGTCACGGGATCATGCATTACGGTACGAGTAAAGTGACTTGCCGGTAACGAGATTGAACGAGGTATTGGGATACCGACGATCGAATCTCGGGCAAGTAACATACCGATTGACAAAGGGAATTGTATACGAGATTACTTGAATCCTCGACATCGTGGTTCATTCGATGAGATCATCGTGGAACATGTGGGAGCCAACATGGGTATCCAGATCCCGCTATTGGTTATTAGCCGGAGAGTCGTCTCGGTCATGTCTGCATGTCTCCCGAACCCGTAGGGTCTACACACTTAAGGTTCGGTGACGCTAGGGTTGTAGAGATACTAGTATGCGGTAACCCGAAAGTTGTTCTGAGTCCCGGATGAGATCCCGGATGTCACGAGGAGTTCCGGAATGGTCCGGAGGTGAAGAATTATATATAGGAAGTCCAGTTTCGGCCATCGGGAAAGTTTCTGGGGTCACTGGTATTGTACTGGGACCATCGAAAGGGTCCCGGGGGTCCACCAGGTAGGGCCACCTATCCCGGAGGGCCCCATGGGCTGAAGTGGGAGGGGAACCAGCCCCTGGTGGGCTGGTGCGCCCCCACTTGCCCCCCCCTGCGCCTAGGGTTGGAAACCCTAGGGGTGGGGCGCCCCACTTGGCTTGGGGGAAAGCCACCCCCCTTGGCCGCCCCCCCCCCCTTGAGATGGGATCTCTAGGGGGCCGGACACCCCCAGGACCCCTATATAAAGAGAGGGGGAGGGAGGGCAGCCGCACCCAAGCTTCTGGCGCCTCCCTCTTCCCCGTAACACCTCTCCCTCTCCTAGAGCTTGGCGAAGCCCTGCCGAGATCACCGCTGCTTCCACCACCACGCCGTCGTGCTGCTGGATCTCCATCAACCTCTCCCTCCCCCTTGCTGGATCAAGAAGGAGGAAACGTCTTCCCCAACCGTACGTGTGTTGAACGCGGAGGTGCCGTCCGTTCGGCACTAGGATCATCGGTGATTTGGATCACGACGAGTACGACTCCCTCAACCCTGTTCTCTTGAACGCTTCTGTGCGATCTACAAGGGTATGTAGATGCACTCCTCTATCTTGTTGCTAGATGACTCCATAGATTGATCTTGGTGAAGCGTAGAAATTTTTTATTTTCTGCAACGTTCTCCAACAGTGGCATCATGAGCTAGGTCTATGCATAGTTTCTATGCACGAGTAGAACACAAACTTGTTGTGGGCGTAGATGTTGTCAATTTTCTTGCCACTACTAGTCTTATCTTGCTTCGGCGGCATCGTGGGATGAAGAGGCCCGGACCGACCTTACATGTACGCTTACGTGAGACAGGTTCCACCGACTGACATGCACTAGTTGCATAAGGTGGCTAGCGGGTGTCTGTCTCTCCCACTTTAGTTGGAGCGGATTCGATGAAAAGGGTCCTTATGAAGGGTAAATAGAAATTGGCATATCACATTGTGGTTTTAGGTAGGTAAGAAATGTTCTTGCTAGAAACCTATAGAAGCCACGTAAAAACTTGCAACAACAATTAGAGGACGTCTAGCTTGTTTTTGCAGCATATGCCTTGTGATGTGATATGGCCAAAAGGATGTGATGAATGAAATATATGTGATGTATGAGATTGATCATGTTCTTGTAATAGGAATCACGACTTGCATGTCGATGAGTATGACAACCGGCAGGAGCCATAGGAGTTGTCTTTATTTTCTGTATGACCTGCATGTCATTGAATAACGCCATGTAAATTACTTTACTTTATTGCTAAACACGTTAGCCATAGAAGTAGAAGTAATCATTGGCGTGACAACTTCATGAAGACACGATGATGGAGATCATGGTGTCATGCCGGTGACGAAGATGATCATGGCGCCCCGAAGATGGAGATCAAAGGAGCAATATGATATTGGCCATACCATGTCACTATTTGATTGCATGTGATGTTTATCATGTTTTGCTTCTTATTTGCTTAGTACGACGGTAGTCAATAAGATGATCCCTTATAATAATTTCAAAAAATTGTTCCCCCTAACTATGCGCCGTTGCGAAAGTTCGTTGTTTCGAAGCACCATGTGATGAATGGGTGTGATAGATTCTAATGTTCACATACAACGGGTGTAAGATAGATTTACACATGCAAAACACTTAGGTTGACTTGACAAGCCTAGCATGTACAGACATGGCCTCGAAACACAAGAGACCGAAAGGTCGAACATGAGTCGTATGGTAGAAACGATCAACATGGAGATGTTCACCGATGATGACTAGGCCGTCTCACGTGATGATCGGACACAGTCTAGTTGAGTCAGATCATGTATCACTTAGATGACTAGAGGGATGTCTAATCTGAGTGGGAGTTCATTAAATAATTTGATTAGATGAACTTAATTATCATGAACTTAGTCTAAAAACCTTTGCAAAATGTCTTGTAGATCAAATGGCCAATGCTCATGTCCACCTCAACTTCAACGCGTTCCTAGAGAAAACCAAGCTGAAAGATGATGGCAGCAACTATTTGGACTGGGTCCGGAACCTGAGGATCATCCTCATAGCTGCCAAGAAAGCATATGTCCTAGAAGGACCGCTAGGTGAAGCACCCATCCCAGAGAACCAAGACGTTATGAATGCTTGGCAGTCACGTGCTGATGATTACTACCTCGTTCAGTGCGGCATGCTTTATAGCTTAGAACCGGGGCTCCAAAAGCATTTTGAGCAACACGGAGCATATGAGATGTTCGAAGAGCTGAAAATGGTTTTCCAAGCTCATACCTGGGTCGAGAGATATGAAGTCCCCGACAAGTTCTACAGTTGTAAGATGGAGGAAAATAGTTCTGTCAGTGAGCACATGATCAAAATGTCTGGGTTGCACAACCGCTTGTCCAAGTTGGAGATTAAATTCCCGGATGAGGCGGTCATTGACAGAATCCTTCAGTCACTCCCACCTAGCTACAAGAGCTTTGTGATAAACTACAATATGCAGGGGATGGTGAAATTATTCCTGAAGTATTTTCAATGCTGAAATCAGCAGAGGTGGAAATCAAAAAGGAGCATCAAGTGTTGATGGTCAATAAAACCACTAGTTTCAAGAAAGGCAAGGGTAAGAAGAACTTCAAGAAGGACGGCAAGGGAGTTGCCGCGCCCAGTAAGCCAGCTGCCGGGAAGAAGCCAAAGAATGGACCCAAACTTGAGACTGAGTGCTTTTATTGCAAGGGAAAGGGACACTGGAAGCGGAACTTCCCCAAATACTTAGCGGACAAGAAGGCTGGCAACACCAAAGGTATATGTTATATACATGTAATTGATGTGTACCTTACAAGTACTCGTAGTAGCTCATGGGTATTTGATACCGGTGCGGTTGCTCATATCTGTAACTCAAAACAGGAGCTGCAGAATAAGCAGAGACTAGTGAAGGACAAGGTGACGATGCGCGTCGGGAAAGGTTCCAAGGTCGATGTGATCGCCGTCGGCACGCTACCTCTACATTTACCTACGGGATTAGTTTTAAACCTCAATAATTGTTATTTAGTGCCAGCTTTGAGCATGAACATTGTATCTAGATCTTGTTTAATGCGAGATGGCTACTCATTTAAATCCGAGAATAATGGTTGTTCTATTTATATGAGAGATATGTTTTATGGTCATGCCCCGCTGGTCAATGGTTTATTCTTAATGAATCTTGAACGTGATGTTACACATATTCATAGTGTGAATACCAAAAGATGTAAGGTTGATAACGATAGTCCCACATACTTGTGGCACTGCCGCCTTGGTCACATTGGTGTCAAGCGCATGAAGAAGCTCCATGTTGATGGACTTTTAGAGTTTCTCGATTATGAATCATTTGACACATGCGAACCATGCCTCATGGGCAAAATGACCAAGACTCCATTCTGTGAAACAATGGAGTGAGCAACGAACTTATTGGAAATCATACATACTGATGTGTGCGGTCCAATGAGCGTTGAGGCTCGCAGAGGATATCGTTATGTTCTCACTCTCACTGACGACTTGAATAGACATGGGTATGTCTACTTGATGAAACACAAGTCTGAGACCTTTGAAAAGTTCAAGGAATTTCAGAATGAGGTAGAGAATCAACATGACCGAAAGATAAAGTTCTTACGATAAGATCGTGGGGGAGAATATTTAAGTCATGAATTTGGTACGCACTTAAGGAAATGTGGAATCGTTTCACAACTCACGCCACTTGGAACACCTCATCGTAACGATGTGTCCGAACATCATAATCGCACTCTATTGGATATGGTGCGATCTATGATGTCACTCAACGATTTACCGCTATCATTTTGGGGATACGCTCTAGAGAAAGCTACATTCACTTTAAACAGGGCACCGTCTAAATCTGTTGAGACGATACCGTATGAATTATGGTTTGGGAAGAAACCTAAGTTGTCGTTTCTAAAAGTTTGGGGAAGCGATGCTTATGTCAAGAAACTTCAACCTAAAAAGCTCGAACCCAAGTCGGAAAAATGCGTCTTCATAGCAATACCCTAAGGCAACCATTGGGTATACCTTCTACCTCAGATCCAAAGGCAAGATCTTTGTTGCCAAGAACGGGTCCTTTCTAGAGAAAGAGTTTCTCTCGAAAGAAGTAAGTGGGAGGAAAGTGGAACTTGATGAAGTACTACCTCTTGAAAGTAGCGCAGCTCAGGAAGATGTTCCTGTGGTGCCTGCACTGACTAGAGAGGAAACTAATGATGATGATCAAGGTACTTCGGATCAAGTTACTACTGAACTTCGTAGGTCCACAAGGACACGTTCCACACCAGAGTGGTATGGCAACCCTTCCTCGAAATCATGTTGTTAGACAACGGTGAACCTTCAAACTCTGAAGAAGCAATGGCGGGCCCAGATTCCAACAAATGGCTTGAAGCCATGCAATCCGAGATAGGATCCATGTATGAAAACAAAGTATGGACTTTGACAGACTTGCCCGATGATCGGCGAGCGATAGAAAACAAATGGATCTTTAAGAAGAAGACGGACGCGGATGGTAATGTTACCATCTATAAAGCTCGACTTGTCGCTAAGGGTTATCGACAAGTTCAAGGGGTTGACTATGATGAGACTTTCTCTCCCGTAGCGAAGCTGAAGTCCGTCCAAATCATGTTAGCAATTGCCGCATACTATGATTATGAGATATGGCAAATGGACGTCAAAACGGCATTCCTTAACGGCCATCTTAAGTAAGAATTGTATATGATGCAGCAGGAACGTTTTGTCGATCCTAAGAATGCTAACAAGGTCCAGCGCTCCATCTATGGGTTGGTCCAAGCATCTCGGAGTTGGAACATTCGCTTTAACGAAATGATCAAAGCGTTTGGGTTTATGAAAAATTATGGAGAAGCCTGCGTTTACAAGAAAGTGAGTGGGAACTCTGTAGCATTTCTCATATTATATGTGGATGACATACTTTTGATGGGAAATGATATAGAACTTTTGGACAGCATTAAGGCCTACTTGAATAAGTGTTCTTCAATGAAGGACCTTGGAGAAGCTGCTTACATATTAGGCATCAAGATCTATAGAGATAGATCGAGACGCCTCATAGGTCTTTCACAAAGCACATACCTTGATAAGATATTGAAGAAGTTCAATATGGATCAGTCCAAGAAGGGGTTCTTGCCTGTATTGCAAGGTGTGAAATTAAGCTCGGCTCAATGTCCGACCAAGGCAGAAGATAGAGAAAAGATGAGTGTCATCCCCTATGCCTCAGCCATAGGGTCTATATGTATGCCATGCTGTGTACCATACCTGATGTAAACCTTGCCGTAAGTTTGGTAGGAAGGTACCAAAGTAATCCCGACATGGAACACTGGACAGCGGTCAAGAATATCCTGAAGTACCTGAAAAGGACTAAGGATATGTTTCTCGTATATGGAGGTGACGAAGAGCTCGTCGTAAAGGGTTACGTCGATGCTAGCTTCGACACAGATCTGGATGACTCTAAGTCACAAACCGGATACGTGTATATTTTGAATGGTGAGGCAGTAAGCTGGTGCAGTTGCAAGCAAAGCGTTGTGGCGGGATCTACATGTTAAGCGGAGTACATGGCAGCCTCGGAGGCAGCGCATGAAGCAATCTGGGTGAAGGAGTTCATCACCGACCTAGGAGTCATACCCAATGCGTCGGGGCCGATCACACTCTTCTGTGACAACACTGGAGCTATTGCCCTTGCCAAGGAGCCCAGGTTCCACAAGAAGACCAGGCACATCAAGCGTCGCTTCAACTCCATTCGTGAAAATGTTCAAGATGGAGACATAGATATTTGCAAAGTGCATATGGATCTGAATGTCGCAGATCCGTTGACTAAACCTCTTCCGCGAGCATAACATGATCAACAATAGAACTCTATGGGTGCTCGATTCATCACAATGTAACTAGATTATTGACTCTAGTGCGGGTGGGAGACTATTGGAAATATGCCCTAGAGGCAATAATAAAATGGTTATTATTATATTTCCTCGTTCATGATAATTGTCTTTTATTCATGCTATAATTGTGTTATCCGGAAATCGTAATACATGTGTGAATACATAGACCACAACATGTCCCTAGCAAGCCTCTAGTTGACTAGCTCGTTTATCAATAGATGGTCACGGTTTCCTGACCATGGACACTGGATGTCATTGATAACGGGATCACATCATTGGGAGAATAATTTGATGGACAAGACTCAATCCTAAGCATAGCACAAGATCGTGTAGTTCGTTTGCTAGAGCTTTTCCAATGTCAAGTATCATTTCCTTAGACCATGAGATCGTGTAACTCCCGGATGCTGTAGGAGTCCTTTGGGTGTACCAAACGTCACAACATAACTGGGTGACTATAAAGGTATACTACAGGTATCTCCGAAAGTGTCTGTTGGGTTGACACGGATCGAGACTGGGATTTGTCACTCCATATGTCGGAGAGGTATCTCTGGGCCAACTCGGTAATGCATCATCATAATGAGCTCAAAGTGACTAAGTGGTTGGTCACGGGATCATGCATTACGGTACGAGTAAAGTGACTTGCCGGTAACGAGATTGAACGAGGTATTGGGATACCGACGATCGAATCTCGGGCAAGTAACGTAATGATTGACAAAGGGAATTGTATATGGGATTACTTGAATCCTCGACATCGTGGTTCATTCGATGAGATCATCGTGGAACATGTGGGAGCCAACATGGGTATCCAGATCCCGCTGTTGGTTATTGGCCGGAGAGTCGTCTCGGTCATGTCTGCATGTCTCCCAAACCCGTAGGGTCTACACACTTAAGGTTCAGTGACGCTAGGGTTGTAGAGATACTAGTATGCGGTAACTCGAAAGTTGTTCGGAGTCCCGGATGAGATCCCGGACGTCACGAGGAGTTCTGGAATGGTCCGGAGGTGAACAATTATATATAGGAAGTCCAGTTTCGGCCATCGGGAAAGTTTCGGGGGTCACCGTTATTGTATCGGGACCACCGAAAGGGTCCCGGGGGTCCACCGGGTAGGGCCACCTATCCCGGAGGGCCCCATGGGCTTAAGTGGGAGGGGAACCAGCCCCTGGTGGGCTGGTGCGCCCCCCCTTGCCCCCCCCCCGCGCCTAGGGTTGGAAACCCTAGGGGTGGGGGCGCCCCACTTGGCTTGGGGGGCAAGCCACCCCCTTGGCCGCCGCCCCCCTTGAGATGGGATCTCTAGGGGGCCGGCCACCCCCCAGGACCCCTATATAAAGAAGGGGGAGGGAGGGCAGCCGCACCCAAGCTCCTGACACCTCCCTCTTCCCCGTAACACCTCTCCCTCTCGTAGAGCTTGGCGAAGCCCTGCCGAGATCACCGCTGCTTCCACCACCACGCCGTCATGCTGTTGGATCTCCATCAACCTCTCCCTCCCCCTTGCTGGATCAAGAAGGAGGAGACTACTTCCCCAACCGTACGTGTGTTGAACACGGAGGTGCCGTCCGTTCGGCACTAGGATCATCGGTGATTTGGATCACGACGAGTACGACTCCCTCAACCCCGTTCTCTTGAACGCTTCCGCACGATCTACAAGGGTATGTAGATGCACTCCTCTATATCATTGCTAGATGACTCCATAGATTGATCTTGGTGAGGCGTAGAAAATTTTTATTTTCTGCAACGTTCCCCAACATTGGTGAGTTCGGATTCTTGATCCGTAAGGTTGCGCTCCAAGGACTCGCACTTCTTGATGGTGTCCTGGAGCTCCTACTGGACCTCACTGACCCTGGCTTCGTGCTTTTCACGGGCGGCCTTTTCCTTGGCCGCTTTTTCCTCGGCCTCGGCCAGCGCCTTCTTGAGGGTCTCCACCTTGGTCGCCGCCCCTAGCAAAGCAAATGGCACTTTAGTCAGCCCAAATCATTAATCCTTCCTGAATATATACAAGGTTATTGCATACCTTGATTATATTCCAGCTGCTTATATTCCAGCTGCTTTTTCATGCGGCTGAGCTCCTCCTCGGTCCACTCCAGACTCTGCTTCAGTCCGGAGACTTCAGCAGTGTGAGAGGTCGCAGCCAGTAGTGATGCATGTTTGGTCACATAGACATGTTAGGTTAGTCTCCTGCGAAAACTATTTGATCCTTTGTTCGGCTTATCTTTCCAAACACCGGACAGAGTATCAGGGGCTACTGTCTATACTGTGACATTCTTTTTATAATTACATTGCTTATTTGAAAGACTGTTAGAAGGCTTGTGTAGGCTTCGGTCAGTCCGCTCTTTGTAGACTGAATCCTCTCAATCACCGTACCCATAAGGGTACGGTGTTCCTCAACAATGGAAGCGCCTCGCAAGGCTTCCAACAAATTATCCGGTGCCTCTGGATGGATAGAGGTCACCGGTGGAACAGGCACACCTCCTTCTTTCGAAAGAGGTGGCTGGCCTGATTCCGGAGCCATATGGGCCTCCGGAACCATATTCGGATGGGGGCCGAATTGGATATGGCCCCATCGTCATTATCCATGGGGGTCTGCTCCCCATGTGTCCAGCAGCCGAGGCTTCACCCTCCGGCGCCTCCCTGATGGCCTCCTGAATCTCTCCCGGGCCTGGGATCCTTTAGGACGACGCCTTGGTGCCATCCATTTCCTTGGCAGAGGAGGCCGCTGGAAGGGTCCCACTGTCCATCGCCTCTGGATCCAGCGATTCTTCTGAAGATAAGGACCGCTCGAGGTTGGACCGTGCCGGACTGCAAATACATGATTCAACACGTAAAAACAATGAATTAGAGGGGCTAGATATATGAATGTGTCTGGATACTTACGATCGGGCCAGGGGCTTGGCCCTGGGGCGCCACTCCGAGCTGCTGTCGGCGGCCGCGGTAGAGCTGTCTGGAAGGGAAGCTTTCCCCTTCTTGGACGCCACGGCCTCTAGATGCATGGAGGCTGGTGTCGGTGTCAAAACCAACGGATCTCGGGTAGGGGGTCCCGAACTGTGCGTCTAAGGCTAATGGTAACAGGAGGCAGGGGACACGATGTTTTACCCAGGTTCGGGCCCTCTCGATGGAGGTAATACTCTACTTCCTGCTTGATTTATCATGATGATATGAGTATTACAAGAGTTGATCTACCACGAGATCGTAGAGGCTAAACCCTAGGAGCTAGCCTATGATTATGATTGTTGTCCTCCTACGGACTAAACCCTCCGGTTTATATAGACACCGGAGGAGGCTAGGGTTACACAGAGTCGGTTACAAAGAAGGAGATCTAACATACGAATCACCAAGCTTGTCTTCCACGCAAAGGAGAGTCCCATCCGGACATGGGACGAAGTCTTGAGTCTTGTATCTTCATAGTCCAACAGTCCGGCCAAAGTATATAGTCCGGCTATCCGGATACCCCCTAATCCAGGACTCCCTCAGTAGCCCCTGAACCAGGCTTCAATGACGATAAGTCCGGCGCGCAGATTGTCTTCGGCATTGCAAGGCGGGTTCCATCTCTGAATACTCCAAAGTAGATCTCGAACACTTAAATCATGTCCGGCTCTGCAAAACGATTTTCACATACCACCGTAGAGAGAACAATATTGCACAAATATAATCTGCTGACAACTTTAGAGAACATCACATCACACCATGGTTGAGTCATTATTCGAACCGCTTTCCCACAACCAGCCACCGCACATATTGCGAGGCGGTTTCCACGGCACGTCTTGTCGAAGCAGAGATCATGTCCCTTTATCACGGGATCCTCATTAATACGGGTATGGGTAACCCCACCGTGCTACTAACTTGGCACTTGGAAAATAAGCGATTTCATCAAGCAAGCGGGGAGGCGCACCATTTTCGCTACCTCTATAAAGGGATAAGGATCTCCCATTTTTACCCACGCCTTCTTCCTCCTTTGTTCATCCATTCTCGCACTCTCGAGCCCCAGCGCCCAAGTTCTCACCTTCTCCGTAGGACCATTCGCAGCATGTCCGGAGCGGGAGGCAAGTGGATGGCCTCCTCCGTCACGGAGGAGGACATTACCAAGCTTCGGGCGGCCGGATACCTGGCCGCAAACATCGCGCACAGGCTTCCAGTGGAGGGACAGATCACCCCCACTCCAAAGTCTGGGGAAAGAGTAGTGTTCCTCTCTCATTTCGTCCGTGGACTAGGATTTCCACTTCATCCCTTTGTCCGTGGGCACATGTTTTACTATGGGCTGGACTTTCATGATCTAGCCCCAAATTTAGTCCTCAACATCTCGGCATTTATCATCGTGTGCGAGGCCTTCCTCCGCATCAAGCCCCAGTTCGGCCGGTGGCTACGAATCTTCTGCGTGAAGACGAAGATCGTGAGCGGCCAGCAAGCGGAGTGCGGAGTCGCCATGGTGCGCAGGATGCCCAATGTTACCTGGCTTGACGGCTCCTTTGTGGAGACCGTGAAAGGGTGGCAATCAGGGTGGTTCTACATCACCGAGCTGCGCAATGCCAACTGGGTGGCGGCCCTCGAATTCCGATCCGGAATCCCCATGCGGCTCACCTCCTGGGAAAAGAAGGGCCTGGCCTGGGGTGAACCTGCGGAGCTGACAGGACTTCTGAACTGCATTAAAAACATGATGGACAAGAAGATCAAGCTTGTCAACGTGGTCCAGGTTATGCTCTTCCACCGAATCCTTCCGTGCCAAAGACAAGCATTCAATCTCTGGGAGTTCGATCCGGTCAAACACCAGACACTGCAAGAGCTTTTCGGCATGACGCATAAGGATGTCTAGAAGGTGTTGTTCAAGGCCACCGAAGTACCTCCTCCCACATCCGAGGACCGCGGACTCCGCGCCATGCGGCTCGCCAATTCGGTAAGTCTTATGATCATCACTAGATGTACCTTTGCCAGCATATTCATGGGAGGATTTTAAGTCACCATGTTTATCTAATCAGGATTACATGGTCACGGTGGAGTGGATCAACTGTCCGGCTCCGCTGCCGGAAGATCCAGCAACCGCATTCCTGACGGAGATGCTAGTTCCGGCACCTTACAAGGCGCTGGAAAAGAAGGCCGAAAGAAGGCCACGGGGACCAGGAAGGGTCTCCTGTGCAAGGTCGCACCAGACGCCTCGTCCAAAGGCGATGAGGCGCGCTCCTGTGAGTGCAACTATCCCTAGGTGGTTTTGGTAATTCATAACAACATATAGCTCATTGAGCGAATGCTATTCCAAGACTATTATTTCAGGAAAGCTCAATGAATGGCATGGCATGGATGATGAAAGTGGATCCCTCAAAATACTAAGGACAAAGGATTGGCTCAAGCTCAAAAGCTCAAGACTCTTCATTTTACATTTTAGTGATCCAAGATCACATTGAGTCTATAGGAAAAGCCAATACTACCAAGAATGGATGAGGTGTTGCTTAATGAGCCTCTTGCTTCATGTGCTTAGTGATATGCTCCAAAACCCTCAACTACTTTCCCACATCCACAAATGACCTAAACCTAAAGCCAAAGTCGGTCACACCGATTCTTTCTATCCGGCGCCACCGATTCCAAAAGTCATAGCCACTGCCACAAACCCTAAGCAAATCGGTCTTACCAATAGGGATCTCGGTCTCACCGAGATGGGATTGCAATCTCTCTGTTTCCCTTCATAACGTTTTGGTCTAACCGAAGTGAGCGATCGGTCCCACCGAGATTGCAATGTAAACTCTCTATTTCCTTTTTGTAACATTTCGGTCTCACTGAAAAGAGCAAATCGGTCCCACCGAGTTTACCTGACCAACTCTCTGGAAAGCTTATTACCAAATTGGTCTCATCGAGTTTGTGTAATCGGTCTCACTGAGATTACGTTATGCCCTAACCCTAACCGAATCGGCCTCACCGAGATGCATGTCAGTCCCACCGAAAATCACTAACGGTCACTAGGTTTACTAAATCGGTTCGACCGAGTTTAACGACTCGGTCCCACCGAGTTTGGTAAATTGTGTGTAACGGTTAGATTTTGTGTGGAGTCTATATATACCCCTCCACCTCCTCTTCATTCGTGGAGAGAGCCATCAGAACGAACCTACACTTCCAACTTACCATTTCTGAGAGAGAACCACCTACTCATGTGTCGAGGCCAAGATATTCCATTCCTACCATATGAATCTTGATCTCTAGCCTTTGCCAAGTTGCTTTCCACTCAAACCCTCTTTCCACCAGATCCAAATCCTATGAGAGAGAGTTGAATGTTGGGGAGACTATCATTTGAAGCACAAGAGCAAGGAGTTCATCATCAACGCACCATTTGTTACTTCTTGGAGAGTGGTGTCTCCCAGATTGGCTAGGTGTCACTTGGGAGCCTCCGACAAGATTGTGGAGTTGAACCAAGGAGTTTGTAAGGGCAAGGAGATCGCCTACTTCGTGAAGATCTACCGCTAGTGAGGCAAGTCCTTCGTGGGCGACGACCATGGTGGGATAGACAAGGTTGCTTCTCCGTGGACCCTTCGTGGGTGGAGCCCTCCATGGACTCGCGCAGCCGTTACCCTTCGTGGGTTGAAGTCTCCATAAACATGGATGTACGATAGCACCACCTATCGGAACCACGCCAAAAACATCGATGTCTCCAATTGCGTTTGAATCCTCCAAACCCTTCCCTTTACTTTCTTGCAAGTTGCATGCTTTAATTTCCGCTGCCTATACACTCTTTGCATGCTTGCTTGAATTGTGTGGTGATTGCTTGACTTGTCCTAAAATAGCTAAAATCTGCCAAACTCTAAAATTGGGAAAAGGTTAAGTTTTTATTGGTCAAGTAGTCTAATAACCCCCCCTCTAGACATACTTGAATGTCCTACAAGTGGTATCAGAGCCTTGGTCTCCATTTGCTTTGATTGACATAGCTTTTGGTGGTCATAGCCTTGGTTTCACAACCTAGGAGAGTATGGCATCTAGCGAGGGAAATTATCACCGTAGAGGTCCTTACTTTGATGGTACTAATTTTGCTAGTTGGAAGCATAAGATGAAAATGCATATTCTTGGACATAACCCCGCCATTTGGGCAATTATTTGTATTGGCTTGCAAGGTGAATTCTTCGATGGGAGAGAACCGAACTGTGAAGCTAATGCGGAAGAATTGAAGATGCTGCAATACAATGCTCAAGCATGTGACATCATCTTCAACGGATTGTGCCCCGAAGAATTCAACAAAATCAGCCGTCTTGAGAATGCAAAGGAAATTTGGGATACTTTGATTGATATGCATGAAGGTACCGAGTCCGTCAAGGAATCCAAGTTGGATGTGCTCCAAAGTCATCTTGACAAGTTCAAAACGAAGGATGGTGAAGGTGTCCCTGAAATGTACTCTAGGCTTGCTCTTATCACAAATGAGATTGCCGGCTTAGGGAGTGAAGAGATGACTGACAAATTCATCATCAAGAAAATCCTAAGAGCATTGGATAGAAAGTATGATACCGTGTGCACATTGATCCAAATGATGCCAAACTACAAAGATCTCAAGCCAACGGAAGTCATTGGAAGGATTGTTGCTCATGAGATGTCACTCAAGGATAAGGAGGAACTTCATAACAAGTCAAGTGGTGCTTATAAAGCGTCAAGTGAAGCCCCCACATCCTCAAGTGATAAACCAACCTTCAATGAAGAATTGAGCTTAATGGTGAAGAACTTCAACAAATTCTACAAAAGTAGAAGCAAAGAAAGAAGCTCCAGGTCAAGGTCTTACAATGACAAGAGATCTTCTAGTCGAGAGCGCAAATGCTACAATTGCGGGAGACCCGGACACTACTCCAATGAGTGTATGACACCCTACAAAAGAAGAGAGGATTCTCCAAGAAGAAGGAGCAAAAGAGAAGAATCACCACCAAGAGAGAGGAGGAGTAGAGATGATCGTTATGAACGAAGACCCTCACGGAGAAGTAAGGATTTGGAAAGAAAGGACAAGTCATCAAGGAGCTACACAAAACGAAGACATCAAGCTCATGTTGGTGAATGGGTTTCCGGCTCCGACTCCGACAATCACTCCGAGAGAAGCTATCACTCTGACTCCGAATATACTCAAGATGAAGGTGTTGCCGGTCTAGCACTTGTGTCAACCAACTCCTACGACATATTTGACTCACCAAATGAAGGTGTTGGAAGATGCTTCATGACCAAAGGTCCAAAGGTAGCACATCCCGAGTATGTTGATTTTAATAGTGATGAAGATGACTTGCTTGTGGATGATGATTTACTTGTTGACAACTCTAGTGATGAATACTATGATGAAACGTCAATTAATCATGCTAATCAAACGAATGACAATGATAATGAGAAAATTGAGCTTCTAACTAAAGAACTAAACACTCTTAAGTTGGCTCATGAAACTATCTTCGAAGATCATCGAGAACTTTTAAGGGCTTATGAGAAGTTACGCTTTGAAAAGCTCAATCTTGAGCAAGAGCATGAGTTCTTAAAGGCAATCAATGATGATCTCCGCAAGAAAAGTTCTTCTTACATTGCCAAGCGTTTACTCTTATCTACTTACATGCCTCAAGTCAAGTCTAGTAACAAGTACAAGAAAGATACTTCCTCTAGTAGTAACAATAATAATGTCAAATCCAATGTTGTTGCTTCTAGTAGTTCTCTTGATTCCACTAATGATTCTCTTAGCCATGTTACACTTGAGCAAGAAAATAGTTTATTGAAGGGAATTATAGAGAAAGGTGTTTACAAGAGCCTTGCCAGGAGTAAGCAATTCGAGGAAATTGTACGAAAGGAAGGAAGGCACCGGAAGAATCAAGGTGTTGGTTTTGAACGAAAGTTCAACGCCAATGGAGTTGAGTGGGAAGAAGATCAATACCCCAAGACAAAGTTTGTTACTCAACAAGAGAAGTATGATCCTACTTCCTTCAAGGGGACACAAGCTCAAGATGATCTTCCACCACAAGACCACAAGAACAAAGGCAAGGACAAGCTTCAAGAAGAGATTGATGCATTTTAAGAAGCACCTAAAGCCTCGTTCAAGTGGGTCCCCAAGACTACGTCAAGTTCTACTTCATCAAGTACAACTACGACTCCAAGGATTCCCATCAAGATGATGTGGATCCCGAAGAAGAAGAACTAGAGAGTTCTTGAGGGTGACTCCGCCAACATTCTTCACTCATATCATTTTGGCAAGAACAAGTGCAATCAACTTTCACATCTTGCACTAGTTCAAGGAGTCACAAACCCTCATGTTGGTAAGGCAAGGGACAAGGTAACCTAATGTTTTCATGGACATCATCTTGTGTGTGCATCACTCTATGTCTATGGATATTCTTGTTTGTTCCTTGTGGGACTAACCCATGTAGGCAAGTTGAAAGTGCAACTCACTCCAAAGGATTGCTCCAAATGATCTACATCAACATTGAGCATCGACGTCTCCAACACCTACATGAAGTCATCATCGACAAAACCCAAGGTTAGTTCATCCCTCTAAGGGGGGATCTCACATCTACGAGGAGCTTAACTCTAAGAATTGAGTCAAAGCAACTCTAATGGTGTGAACACATTAATGCATTATGTAAAAGTGGTAACCCCACTTGATCCTAAATGATGAGTATGACCTATGATCAAATGTTCTCATTTGACTCCTAAGTCAATATACTCATATATAGATGACCTAGTCATCGCCAATTGCTTGATAGATGCTAAAATTGGTTGTGCATGATTTGCCACATGTTTCAATTGCCATCTTATTGTGTGAGCATGTTGGTGCATATTTTACTCATTCAAGGACATCCACTTGTTGTTTTGTTTGTTTGGATTCTTTTCTTTGTGCCAAGTGGATGGACAAGAATGCCTAAGAACCTTCTTTAGCTATCTATGATTTTCTCGTCTCATACTCTATTCAAGCTACATCACAAAATTTGATCAAGTCAGATTCGAACCACTCTGTGTGAGGAGCACTCGGAGTCCCCGATTCGTCATAGACTTAAACTTCCAAAACCTCTTAGTGATTCTCGGTCTGACCGATCCTTCCATTTCGGTCCTACCGAGATCATCAAGTTGATCTGAGTTTTCAATCTTGGTGCAACCGATTTGAACTTTTTGGTCTCACCGATTTGCTATAACTGAACACAGTTATGCATCTCGGTGCCACCGAGTTGTTCCACTCGGTCACACCGACAGGGTCGAGCTATATATATAGCCACGGGCAAAATTTTGGAAATTTCTCCGAAACCCTTTGCCCGCGCAACAGCTCGCTCTGCCATCATGGTCTCCGGATCGTCTCCTCGTCGCCAGCAGCCTCCTGTCGCTGGTCTCCGCCGCTGTCAACGGATTTCGTCCCTGCCATTGCCGCCGTAGCAAGTCCACCGCCAAGTTAGGGTATGGACTTAATCTTTGTGCTATCCATGTCTGATTCCTGGCACATTGTTTTCATATTGATTCTTACCACGATTGAAACCCTTCTATCCAGCCAAAGTAGTTCATAGATTAGATGTGATTCAAATTTTTAGGGTTAGGTTTCCGCCGAAACCATCTCGGACCCACCGAGTTGAAAAACTCGGTCTCACCGATTTGGCTTATACCATTGCACTAGTGACTCTCGGTCTGACCGAGAATTACTAATCAGTGCAACCGATTTGAGGATTCTGTGAAACCCTAGCAGTCTCGGTACCACCGAACTAAAACTCGGTCCAACCGAGATCATCAGTTTAGGTTCCAAAACTGCTTCGGTATCACCGAGTTTGAAAATCGGTGGATCCGAAATGCTTTCTGTGGAAAACTAAGACTGAACTTTTGAGTCATTCTTTTGCAAAAACCTCTGCATTTTGTGATTCTCATCTTTTCTATCTCATCTATAACTCTTCACAGGGTCAGCAGTCAGCTTTTGCAGTATGTCTGATCAAAGTGACAGCCAGAACAGGTCCGAAGAGCAGATGGACTTGAGTGAGGGCACTAGTCCCTCAACTTCATATGAAGGGAGCAGAAGTACTCCTAGCAATTTGCCTAAGGCTGCAACTAGGCAAATGAGGAAAAGAACTTCAGATTCATAGGATGAAGATTACAAAGCTGAGGAAGATGAGGCTACTTCCAAGAAAGTGGTGCTCAAGAAGGAATATGGCTCAGCAAAGAATACAAAGCCAGGCATGCAGACCAAAAGGCTTGCAGGAAGACAACCAATGTCCAAGGCCAGAGCATCAACTCAACTGCCTAAAAGGCCTGATCCCAAAGAGCCAGCTGTTGGAGGAAAGAAGAGGAAGGAAAGGGTCAAGAAGACCATGGCCAAAATTGTTGGTCAACCTTCCATGATGGAAGAGGAAGAGCTTGCTGCACCAGCTCCAAAGGCAGCTAAGCTTATGGGAGATGTAATCAGATTAGGGGCTGCAACATCCAAGCCCAAGGAATCACCCAAAGCTGCCTCCAAGGCCAAGCAAGTTCCAAAGAGGAATACTAGGAGTATTCCAGCTGCTGAGAAGAACAAGGCCCCAGTGCCCAATGTTGTTGAAGATTCAGATGAAGAAGGACAGGTTCTAAGAAAGCTCAAGCCCAAGATACCATACCACAATGATGCCCATCCTGTGGCTGAGGACATGAGAATCGGGAAGGATTCAGGGCTGAGACTGTGGAGAATGGAAGATCCATATGCTTCAAGAAGAAGAACTGCTGTTGACTATAGGTTCCACACAAAGGAACAGCAGGACTTCTATGAAACAATTCTGTTGGACAAGAAGCCCATAGTCTGTGACATGAGGTGGGTTGACTGGAAATTCATCAAGGAAAATGAACAGCACTATCCTGGAGTGCAAGACAGCTTTGTTGCTTGTGGAGTTGCAGATTTTGTTGGACAGAAGTTCACCAACTGGAATTGTGAGCTTATCATGCAGTTCTACTCCACAGCACACTTTTACCCAGATGGAAGAATAGTTTGGATGTCTGAAGGTACAAGGTACCAGTCCACTATTGAAGAATGGGCAAGTCTGATCAATGCCCCCAAGGAGAATGAGGATGACCTGGACATTTATGCAAAGAAGAAAATAGGACACAATACCATGGCACACATGTACAAGGAGATCCCAGACAAAGCCCTAGAGACTTTCTCTTTTGGATCAGTCCATTTTCTGTTGTTAGGGATGCCTACTATCAATTCGATTTTGAGGCACACTTTGTTGCCCAAGTCTGGTGACCATAACATGATCAGAGGGCATGCCATCAACATGTTGCATGTGTTTGATGTGCCACAGAAGTTCAAAGTCATGAGCCTGATCATTGAAACAATCAAGAGGACTGCAGCAGATCGGAAGAGGAGCTGTGGATATGCACCTCAGATTCAAGAATTGATAAACTCAAAGATGGGCACAGGAAAATATCAGTTGGATAAGGAACACTTTCCACTTTATCCAGACTTTGAGGACAATGAGGTTGTCATGAATGAAGATGATCCACAATCAGTTCAAGCTCAGGAGAAGAAGGAGAAGGCAAAGAGGGAGAAGGATGCCAAGATGCCAACTCAAGAGGAGGCATCTGAATATTTCTTGAAAACCAAACGGGAGCAGCTTGGTTACTTGATAGCATCATCTCTGAGGATTGAGAAGGGGTTGGCCACCCTAACTCAAAACCAGGAGAGCCTAGAAAGAATCATGGAACAAAAATTCTATGATCTAGATGTCAAGGTAACTGAGATTCAGTCAGTTGTGGAGCAGCTGCAGGATGACATGCAGGAGAGGAAGGGCAAGACTACCACCAATGTGTTTGCCAGAGTGCCCAGAGCCCAGAGGTCAGTTGCAGTGCCAGTGACAGACACTAGAGCAACAACTTCAGCTCCAGCCACTGCCCCTACAGTTCCAGTGCAACCAGCTCCAGCACCAACTCCTCCATCTCCATCCACTTCAACTAAAGCCTTCATCCAAGGAGCCATCTCTACACCACCACCAGAAGATCAAGCCTGAGAGTCGATCTAGCACTATGCATTTTCTATGAACTTTTTGGTAACTTGTTGCCAAAGGGGGAGAAAAATGTATAGATCATAGGCTTCGAGAGGGATGAAGTGTTGCTTTTGTTCTCTCTTGCTTTATTTGGTGGTTTTTCAATCTTTGTTTGCTTTTGGTTTAGATACTATGCTTGTGAGACATTGATGATCATGTGTTTGATCATAAGCTACACTTATGCATGCTTGATATTATCCCATCTATCTTATGTGATCACTCACTATGCTTGGTGATGAGTGCATGTATTCATTGTTTATTATTTTGAGCACTCCCCCAAGATGTATGTGACATAGAAGAGTAACCCATGAGCCTAATTCATTGTGCATTTGCAGTCCAAAGCAAATCTAAAACTATGCACAAATTTAGGGGGAGCTCTTGCTTATCACATACTTCTCAAAGTGACGATGTTATTTAAATTTTATTATCATTTGTCGAAGCTTTGATCTATATGTTGTCATCAATTACCAAAAAGGGGGAGATTGTAAGTGCAACTATCCCTAGGTGGTTTTGGTAATTCATAACAACATATAGCTCATTGAGCTAATGCTATTCCAAGACTATTATTTCAGAAAGCTCAATGAATGGCATGGCATGGATGATGAAAGTGGATCCCTCAAAATACTAAGGACAAAGGATTGGCTCAAGCTCAAAAGCTCAAGACTCTTCATTTTATATTTTAGTGATCCAAGATCACATTGAGTCTACAGGAAAAGCCAATACTATCAAGAAGGGATGAGGTATTGCTTAATGAGCCTCTTGCTTCATGTGCTTAGTGATATGCTCCAAAACTCTCAACTACTTTTCCACATCCACAAATGACCTAAACCTAAAGCCAAAATTGGTCACACCGATTCTTTCTATCCGGCGCCACCGATTCCAAAAGTCATAGCCACTACCACAAACCCTAAGCAAATCGGTCTTACCGATAGGGATCTCGGTCTCACCGAGATGGGGTTGCAATCTCTCTGTTTCCCTTCGTAACGTTTCGGTCTAACCGAAGTGAGCGATTGGTCCCACCGAGATTGCAATGTAAACTCTCTATTTCCTTTTTGTAACATTTCGGTCTCACCGAAAAGAGCAAATCGGTCCCACCGAGTTTACCTGACCAACTCTCTGGAAAGATTATTACGAAATCGGTATCACCGAGTTTGTGTAATTGGTCTCACCGAGATTACGTTATGCCCTAATCCTAACCGAATCGGCCTCACCGAGATGCATGTCAGTCCCACCGAAAATCACTAATGGTCACTAGGTTTAATAAATCGGTCCGACCGAGTTTAACGATTCGGTCCCACCGAGTTTGGTAAATTGTGCGTAACGGTTAGATTTTGTGTGGAGGCTATATATACCCCTCCACCTCCTCTTCATTCGTGGAGGGAGCCATCAGAACGAACCTACACTTCCAACTTACCATTTCTGAGAGAGAACCACCTACTCATGTGTTGAGGCCAAGATATTCCATTCCTACCATATGAATCTTGATCTCTAGCCTTTCCCAAGTTGCTTTCCACTCAAACCCTCTTTCCACCAGATCCAAATCCTATGAGAGAGAGTTGAGTGTTGGGGAGACTATCATTTGAAGCACAAGAGCAAGGAGTTCATCATCAACGCACCATTTGTTACTTCTTGGAGAGTGGTGTCTCCTAGATTGGCTAGGTGTCACTTGGGAGCCTCCGACAAGATTGTGGAGTTGAACCAAGGAGTTTGTAAGGGCAAGGAGATCGCCTACTTCGTGAAGATCTACCGTAGTGAGGCAAGTCCTTCGTGGGCGACGGCCATGGTGGGATAGACAAGGTTGCTTCTTCGTGGACCCTTCGTGGGTGGAGCCCTCCGTGGACTCGCGCAGCCGTTATCCTTCGTGGGTTGAAGTCTCCATCAACGTGGATGTACGATAGCACCACCTATCAGAACTACGCCAAAAACATCCGTGTCTCCAATTGCGTTTGAATCCTCCAAACCCTTCCCTTTACTTTCTTGCAAGTTGCATGCTTTAATTTCTGCTGCCTATACACTCTTTGCATGCTTGCTTGAATTGTGTGATGATTGCTTGACTTGTCCTAAAATAGCTAAAATCTGCCAAACTCTAAAATTGGGAGAAGTTTAAGTTTTTATTGGTCAAGTAGTCTAATCACCCCCCCTCTAGACATACTTCAAGGTCCTACATCTCCTCCCATGAAGGGGAGGAGAAGAAGAAGAGGGACGCCCCATCCGGGGAGGCCGAAGGGTCTAAGAAGGCGGCCGCGGGGACTAGGAACGGTCCCCGACGCAAGGCCGTAATAGACTCGTCGTCCGAGGACGGCGAGGCAGATTCCTCCCGCGGAGATGGGGGGAAACATGAAGAAATTCCCCCTCCCCGCATTGGGGGGGAGAAGAAAAGAAAAGCCGCCCCACAGGGGGAGTCTAGGATGCCAAAGAAGGGAAAGGCGTCCTTCCGGATCACTCCACCACGGTCACTTACAGCGAGGAGGAGTGGTTGTCCATGGGCAAGCCCCTGGCGAGATCATAAGTATCCGCACTCTATAATACTTTTCGTGCAACTTAACTTCATAGTTTGTTATAACGCCGAACACGCATATGCAGTCCGGCCAGGTCACATCCCGAGGTATCCTCTTCAGATGGGTCTCTGAGTGATTCGGCAATGAATTCGCTCCCGACGGCCACCTCCCCTCGGCCTGCGGATGACATGGAGGTGTTGTCCCAAAGGGTACCAGAGCAGGGGAGGCGGCTCTGGAGACGCCCCAAGGCGAAATTCCATACGCCGGGCACATGGGGGGTAAGATCCTCATAAATTATGATGACGAGAGCCACAACAAGTTGGGCTCCCAGCCGGACATTGCACCGGAACCTCCAAAGGTTCGGGATTCGGGTAGGCAGCCCCTTGCTAGGGAGGGCGAGCCGGCCGTGCCGATGACCTCCGTCGCGCTGGAGGCGTCGGATAGTCTGCTGGAAGTGCTTCGCGGCGCTTCCATCGATGAAGAGCATTGTACTCTTATGAGTACGGTGATTCAAAAGGTTCGGTCCGCCAAAAGTGGATTGACCGAAGCCTGCACCAGCCTCCTAACAGGCTTTGAGGTAAGTAATCAAAAGTGTGAGACATTATCACCCAATAGACAGTAGCCCCTGATACTTTTTTGGTGTTCGGAAAGAAAAGCCAAACGGAGGGTCAACTCTAAACCGCAGGAGTCTAACAGTATGTGTCTATGTGAATAAGCAGGCGGTGCTGCTTGCCGCTGTTGCCCGCACAGCAGAGGTCGCCGGACTCGAACGGGACCTGAAGCAGGCCTAAGAGGAGCTCATCCTCATGAAGAGGCAGCTCGAAGAGAACAAAGGTGAGTGATACCCCGTCCATGTGTCGTATATAGGAGAAAAATTGGTGACGCTAACAAAAAGCGTCATGATTTTTTAATAGGGGCCACGACCAAAGTGGCGGCCCTGAAAAAAGCGCTATCCGAGGCCGAATACAAGGTGGCCATGGAGCGTATTGAGCGTGAAAAGCAAGATGCTAGGGTGGGCGAGGTATAGCAAGAGCTCCAGGAGCTTGGCAAGAAGTTCGAGTCCTTGGAGCATGACTTCAAGACGCAAGAGTCTGAGCTTGCAAAGGCCCTTCAGAGCGCGAAAGATGCCAAGGCCGAAGCCCAAAAAGCCCAACACGAAATCCAGGTGGCCAAGAAGATAGCGGCGGGTAAGGCATTCATTATGCAAAGCAAGCATGTGGCATTTGCAGATCTGCCCCGCAGCATATCGGATGCCACGGAGTTCTACCGTGCCGAAGAGGGGAGTTCGACGGAGAAGCTATTCTGGTCCCAGTATACTAGAGCCGAACACCCAATGCCTCTGAGTGACCAACTAAAGCAATTGGTTGAACTCCACAGGGCCGCCAAAGTGGCCATGAAGGACTTCATAGTCCAGATGTGGCCTGGTGAGCCCCTGCCCGACAGCTACTTCAGCCTTATAAAGCAGATGGTAAATGCCTGTCCACAGCTTGAAGTTATCAAGCAATCTGTTTGTATTGAGGGTGCCCGTCGGGCCTTTGCCCGTGCGAAGATGCATTGGGGCAAGCTGGATGCAGAGAAGCTGGTGAAGGATGGACCGCCGGAGGGCAAGACGCATCGCTACCCCGAGAAATATTATGATGGCGCTATGAAAGGCGCTCGCCTCATGGCCGATGAATGTACCAAGGAGATAATCTTTGAGTGAATGTACTCATGTCGTCTTTCTAATATGAAAACGAGTCTGTTTGCACTATATGGGGCTTTGTTGATTTAAAATATTACCTTCTGTGCGGCTGTTTATAAAATTCTGAAAGTAGGCCAGTCATCGGCTTCTGCCCCCACGTAACTAGTACTGGGGTGTTCGTGGAAAACCCAAACACTCTTTATCCAATTCTTTTGGTCCTTTAAGGAGGTGTTTGGCGCAGCGAACAAGGCAAACGGACTATGCGGCTTTATAACTCTCATTTAGCCATAGAAGTCTACAATTTTAATTTTCGGCGAAGCACCTAGAATTCGGAAAGCCGAATTGGGGCGCTATACACACCTAAATCGGACAAAGCCAATTCCTCGCCTGAAGCTGAAAAAATCTTTAAGGATTTAAGACCTCTCGAACAGCGACCAGCTCTCGCCGCATCATGACAGTCAGTTTTCGGCTTTCTCTACTGAGGTGCTCGTCCAGAAGAACCGGGAAACAATCGCAGTAGTTCTCCCTGCGCTACCTTAGCCGATATAACGGAACATAAGGTACCAAAACAAGGGAGCGGGGCAAACCCAACTATTGACCCAAGACATGATTCGGAGCTGATGCATATAATGTTATAAGTTCGGGGTGCCGCACTGTCGAAAGTGTTCGGACTTATCTTGCCGTATTATGGGGCACCATAAAAAGCCCCTGGCAAACTGAACGTACCAAAGTGTACGGATGCAATATTAAATAAACATTTTTAGGGAAAATGTGAAGATAGGAATAATAAGTTGACGCTATATATTATTTCCCGTTGTTATTTAAATAATAAGTCCTAGCGGATGTGTACAATTAATGTGTTAAGCAGAAGCAAATAGGACTATTTGACATGTCTTATCCAAGGGCGAGCCGCATGCGGGTATGTAAAACAGGTATAACGATCATTGACAGATACCACCTGGGTATTCCCTTTGTGCGCAAAGCCTTTTGCCTCCTTGGTTTTCCCTCCTGTGATAAGTCCGATGATCCAGTTCTCTGAAGGGGCTGCCCGAAAGTAGGTCCTGAAAGAGAAAGAAGGTTATTAAAGTATGCGGGTCTTGTGGCAGTTGAACCGCATTGTGGACCGCATCACCGTTGCGCCTTCGCCTATGCCCATGGTATTTTGAGTGCGTAATTGTGTACGCGCGGCACAAATGCTGCCTGAATGGGGCTAGGGCAGAGGCTGGACTGCTAGTCGCGCTCTTGGTGTGCCTGGCGATCCTGTTGCAGAGTACTCCGGACTCGCTTGACGGTGTTCGGGGTTGTTGTCACCGAATTGGCGGTCTGCCGGAGAAGGCTGCTTTGTACTTCTACCGCGAGGGCCGCAGTGTGCTCTTCTGTACGGAGAGAGCGGTATGTGTTTCCATTGACTGTTATAACCCCGCGAGGTCCTGGCATCTTGAGCTTGAGGTATGCATAGTGTGGTACCGCATTGAATCGGGTGAATGCGGTTCGTCCAAGCAGTGCATGATAGCCAGTACGGAAAGGGACGATATCAAAGATTAACTCCTCTCTTCAGAAGTTATCCGGGGATCCGAAGACCACTTCCATCGACCGCATCACCTTTAAAGGTGGTTTTGGTGGGTTTGATCCTTGAACGATCGATGCCTATTTTGCGCACTATGTCCTGATAAAGCAGGTTCAGGCTACTGCCACCGTCCATAAGGACTCGCGTGAGGTGGAATCCGTAGATGATTGGGTCAAGGACCAATGCGGCTGAACTGCCGTGACGGATGCTGGTAGGGTGGTCCCTACAATCAAAAGTGATCGGACAGGCTGACCATGGGTTGAACTTTGGGGCGACTGGCTCCATCGCATAGACGTCCCTTAGTGCTCGCTTTCGTTCCCATTTGGGAATGTGGGTGGCATAGATCATGTTTACCGTTTTCACCTGGGGAGGAAATTTCTTCTGTCCCCCAGTGTTCGGACGCCGGGGCTCCTCGTCATCGTCACTGTGCAGCCCCTTGTCACTACAAGAAATATGTCAACTAGTGACCTTTTGTCAATGACCCTAGAAGAATTGGTCATAAATTTATGACCATTTTAGACCAATAGGTCAAAAGCTGTTGGGGGGCTCCAAACCCTAACCTATAACGACCATTCTGGTCAGAAGGGTCATAATGTCATTACAGGAAATGGTCATAAAGCGGGAAGCACTGTCCAGTGCCTCACGCCTAGCTGATAACGACCAATATAACATGGTCACTACACTTGATTTTGAATGAATTAGGATGATTAGGCAGCCACCTCAGCAACCTCACTTATGTGTCACTGTCTAGGTGTCATTTTTGGTTAAATATTAATATTCAACAACAATCGGGGCACACAGTGACATGCAGTACCCATTTGACTGGAGGGGCCGAGTGCTTAATTCGCCCAAAAAATGTGCGCTAGCAGGGACTCGAACCCACGACCTCGCGCTTGCTTTGCTTGTTCGGTACCGCTGGGCTAGAGAGGGATTGTTGCTCAGGTATGGGAACCTATCTATACATTATATAAAACCACGGCTCTCTCCTATCAGTGACAAGTGGGGCCTTCCGACCAGGTGCAGGCGGGTGGCATCGAACAGAACAACACTTAGCGTTTTTCTAGGTCTTCCGACCAGGTGGCGGCGGGCGGCGGCGGAAGCAAGCAGCGGACGGGGCGGGGCCGGTGGGCGGCGGGCGGCCAGCAGCCGGCGGGCGGGGCTGGCAGCCGGCGGGCGGGGCTGGTTGACGAAGCAACCAGTAGGGGCCGCTCGCCTTGCCCACATCAGGAATGGCGACCTCGCCGCCGGTGACCTTGCCCACGGCCTCGCCGCTCGCCTTGTCCATGACAGGAGCAGCTCGCCGAGCATGGGGGACTCCTCTCCCCCCTCTCCGCCGCAAGAACACCTCCCAGTATGCACCCCTCTCCCCCCTATCCTCTCCTTGCCTCTGATTTGCCTCAGATTTGCCTGTGTTGCGCCTGCTGATGAACACTAGCTAGTTTGTTAACACTAGCTGAGGGGCATGGGAGAAAGAGAGATAATTTGAGTTTTTTATCTTACTAGATGAAGGACAGGGGATGAACACTAGCTAGTTATATCATTTTGAAACGGAAAGGAAAGGGGAAGGTGGAGATTCAATATGTTGAGGAGCTTAATTTGAAATTCAGTCTGATGGATCCATCAGCTGCAGCTGGAGCTTGCTTCATAAATGTTAGGTTTTATAGTGCAATCTTATGGATGGATGCTACAGCTCTGCCTGATCTCTTTGTGGATATCCTCTTTACAGGAACCACATATGTTTCTTAGTGCAGCTCTGCCTGGTCTATGTTAGGTTTTACAAGTTTTTGCTAGCTTTTCATTTATCCCATGTGAAATCTGTATTTAATATGAACTGCTTTTTATTGCTGCCATGTGAAATCAGTAAACCATGTGAACTGGAGTAAAGTAGTGAGAAATTGGAAATAGCTCAATGTTGGGTGCATATCTTATTTTTTGGCAGTTAGCATATAAAGTTAGGCAGTTAGCATATAAAGTTGGGTGCCTACCTTATTTTCTGGAATTTTAGCTTCCATTACTACCATCCATTTTCATTAATTAATGTTGATGTACTTAGATTGATTTGCTAAGTTGCAACAATTTGTTGTCTTTGGCAGATGGACAAAAGCTGGATTAGAAAAGGAGTTAGAAAGTTTTCGAAAGAACATAAGAAAGGAGTTGATGATTTCATGGCATTTGTTCGGGCAAATTTTGCCAACGATGCTCACATTCTTTGCCCATGCTGCAAATGCCTCAATCGTCCAAGAATGGCTCAAGGAAGAGTGGAAGATCATCTGCTTCTTAATGGGATGTCCAACACATATGATAGATGGATATATCATGGAGAACCTTTAGACAGTCAACCTCAACATTTCGAAGCTGATACAGAGGCCCCTCATATGATGGGTGGTGGTGATGCTGGCATTGATTTCATGGAAAAGGTTTTGCGAGATAATGCTGTTTTGGAGGAAGAGGACGGGCATGAAGATGATAGGATTCTTGACCTATTGAAGGATTTGTACGATGCTGAAGATCGTGCTGATGGACAGAAGTCGTTGTTTGCTGAGGTGTTAGAGGAGGCGAAGCGCGCAGCTCATGAAGGGGGTAAATTTCAAGATTTACCTTCACCGTGAAGTTACTCCACATCAAGTCTTTCTACCGGGTTAGCAATGCTACATTCAACGCAATACTCCGTCTTTTGAGCTTGCAATTCCCTGATAGTTGTGTTCCCAGATCTTATGATGAAGCATTGAGCATAATCCGCAAGCTGGGGTTAGGTTATGTGTTAATACATGTGTGCCCAAATAACTGTGTCTTGTTTCGGAAGGATTTAGCAAAGCATGGCAACTGTCCAAAAGGCAATGCATCTAGGTGGAAAGATGCTGATGCGAAGAAGTCAATACCGGAGAAGGTACTGAGGCACTTTCCCTTGATACCAAGGCTGCAGCGGATGTTCATCTCGAAGAAATCATTGCGTGAGGTATAGTGGCACAAGCTGAAGCGGCAACCTGTGGACAATGAGCTGAGCCATCCAGTGGACGGAGAGGCATGTAAAGAGTTTGACCGTATACATTTAGATTTTGCTGCAGATCCAAGGAACATAAAACTTGGCATTGCCACAGATGGGTTTAATCCGTTTGGGAACATGAGAACGTCTTATAGCATGTGGCCAGTTTTTGTGGAGCCGTACAACCTGCCACCATGGGCATGCATGGATCAGTCCAACTTCATGATGTCATTTCTTATCCCGGGTCCAGAGTCTCCAGGAAAGGATTTTGATGTCTTTATGGAGCCCCTCGTAGAAGAACTGCTCCAGCTCTGGACTGGTGTACCTACATACGATGCCTTGAGTCCGGAAGAAAAGTTCAATCTACGTGCTGCAATCATGTGGTCCATCCATGATTTCCCGGCTCTGTACACTCTGTCTGGGAGGATCACAGCGGGTTATCGGGCTTGTGTCCTTTGTGACAAAGACCCTTGCTCAAAGAGAATAAGGAGCAAGATCTGCTATATTGGGCACCGCCACTTTCTTCCCCGAAACCATCGCTGGCGAAGAAGCAAAGATTTTAATGGTGAGAATGAAACCCGTGACAAGCCAGCTGAATTCACTAAAGAAGAGCTGGAGCGGCAACTTGAAAATGTGAAAGACGTGAGACCAGGAAAGCTGGCAAAGAAAAGAAAGCATGAGGAAGGTCAATGTTGGGACCGGAGGTCTTGTTTGTGGGACCTGCCATACTGGGCTGATCTGAAATTAAGGCATAATCTCGATGTAATGCACATTGAGAAAAACATATGCGAGAATCTGCTAGGGACATTTCTGAACATTGAAGGGAAGACAAAGGACACGGTTAGTTCTAGGCTTAATTTGGAGGACATGGGCATAAGAGAAGATTTGCATCTACATCACAATGAAGATTAAGATTCATTTGAAATGCCACGAGCATGGTATACAATGAGTAAAGAACAAAAGCTTGCATTCTGTGAATTCCTAAGAGCGGTGAAATTTCCAGATGGTTATGCTGCTAACCTAGCAAAGTGTGTTACTTCTGATGGATTCAAGCTTTCAGTACTGAAAACCCATGATTGTCACATCCTCCTCCAAAGGATTTTACCGGCAGGCCTCCGAGGAATCATGGACAAGGATATATATGAAGCGGTTGCTGAGCTCAGAAATTTCTTTAGAGAACTGTGCTGCAAAACACTGAAGTTAACTGTCCTGGAAAGATTTGAAAAAGAAATCCCAATTATTCTTTGCAAGCTCGAGAAGATTTTCCCGCCAGCTTTCTTCACCGTGATGGTCCATTTGGCAGTGCACTTACCAAAAGAGGCAATGCTTAGAGGCCCTGTGCAATATGGTTGGATGTACCCAATCAGAAGAAGGCTGCTTACGTGTAAGCGTTATGTGCGAAACACGGCAAGACCTGAAGGTTCTATTGCTGAAGCATATGTCGTGAATGAGTTCTTGACTTTTTGCTCTAGATACTTTGGCGATGTGGAAACAAGATGGAACCGGCCGGGCAGAAATAGAGAGTGGTCTGATTCGCAAAGTGGTGATGTCTCTGTTTTCAACCATGGTGTGAACTTTCTTGGAGCCTCACAATACTTGGAGGCTGGTGATGAGTATGACAAGATGGTTTGGTTTGTGCTCAGCAATTGCGCCGAGGTTCTACCATATTCGAGTACGTTATATCTTGTGCACTCATTATATATTTTTTTTGCTTGGGTTGGCACCAGCCTAATGTTTTAATTCACATGTTTTGTTGGCATTGCAGGAAATGCAAGGAAGAGTTAAATCATGAAGAAAGCAATATCCATGTTGATAAAAGGGTTGCCAAGGGGTTTGCTAAGTGGTTTAAGAATCATGTGAGATCTTTAGCCACATGTTTTATGTTTTCTGTGTTATTCACCAATTGTTAAATACCATTGTTTGCTAAATGGTTTATTTGTGCAGATTGGAAAGTTGCATGAGGAGAAGAAGGTCAGTGATGATCTATTTGCTTTGGCATGCTTACCGGATAAGCGAGTGAGAGTGTATTCAGCATGCATTGCTGACGGTGTCCGGTACCACACCGTTGACCGCGAGGAAAAAAGGAATACATAGAATAGTGGAATCGTCACTGAGGGGTCACATGATCGTGAGATCATTGACTTCTATGGTCAGTTGAGAAGCATCGTAGAGTTGCAGTACAACTCTAGTGGGGGCATCCATCGCTCGGTTGTCTTATTTTGTTGTGACTGGTTTGAGCTTGGTAGCAAGAAGAAGAGAGACTCTTTTGTCAAATATGATGGCCACTTCAAAAGCATCAACACTGCAAGGTGCTGGTATAAGAGTGATCCCTTTATTCTAACAACACAAGCAACAATGGTGTTTTATCTGCCAGACACTCTTTTGCACGGAAATGGCGAGTTGTGCAAAACTTTGAGCACAGAGACTTGTGGAGTGTGTCTGAAACAGAAGTGGAAAAGGGCCCCGGTGATGGTGGACTAACATACCAAGATGATGACTCTACGGAAGTTCCGTTGCAAGCTGATGATGACTCTATGGAAGTTCCGGTGCAAAGCAGAGTGCGAAGGGACCGGGAATGTGTGATCCTTGGTGCTGCAACAGTTGAAGGCATCAAGAAAAGAAGAAAGGTGGTAGGGGATGAACAGGAGCGCGAGGATGAGGAAAACCGGACTGATCATACTATGCTGCAATATTGTAGTGATGATGAGGAAAACAGGAGTGGGCATAGAGTTCCTTGTTTTCGTATCGATGACGATGAGTAGCGAATGGACATGAAGGTAAATTTGGTCTCCTTGGTGATCCTTCTAACTCTCGGTAGTGATCCTTCTTGTGCATATGCATGGTGATCCTAATGTACTACAATTATCTACAGGTAGCAAAATGATTGAAGATCCTGATGGCTGTAGTGGTGTGATCCTGTGACAAAATGTTGATGCAAAATGCAAAACATTTTATTTCCTTGTGTAAGAATTTGATGTGATCCTGATGGTTGTAGTATTTTGTAAGCATTTTGGATGCAAAACACATTTTGGATGTGATCCTGATGGTTGTGCATTTTGGATATCAATGAGACTTATGGTTGTAGCAGATGATCCTGATGTAGTTTTTGGTTGTTATGTGATGCTGTTTTTGGTGAACTGAAGATGTACATGCTGTAGCAGATGTTGTTTTTGGTTGTGATGCAAAACATTGCAAAATGATCAGACAGAATATGTTTAGTTCAAGTTTTGTTTAGCACATGTTGTAGTAGATGTAGTTTTTGGTTGTTTTTGTGGTCATTTAGTAGTTTTGAACTGAAGATGTTTAGTTCAAGTTTCAGAACTGAAGATGTTTAATTCATGTTTTTTTGAACTGAAGATGTTTTGGTCAGAGCAACTGAATTTTGCATCATTTCACTATGAGCAAAAAAATATGCGCGAGCGGGGACTTGAACCCACGACCGTGCGCTCGTATCACTGTGTTTGTACCACTGGGCTAGGAAGAGGCTACTGATCATCTACTCTATGCCATCTCTTTTCAAATTGTTAAACCAGGCAAGTATTTAACACATACCTCGCTGACAAGTGGGACACTCGACCCACTCGCTGACAAGTGGACCAGTTTGCTACTCTGCCCAGAAAATACTTATTTCACTTATTTCACGCGGCCAAAAAATATGCGCTTAATTCGCCCAAAAAATGTGCGCTAGCTGGGACTCGAACCCACGACCATGCGCTTATGTTACTATGTTTCTACCACTGAGCTAGGATGAGGCTGTTGATTGAGTACAGGAACTTTTTTCTATATCAAATAGAACTCGCTGACAAGTGGGACCCACTCCCCCTCTCCATAGAACTGGTTGTCCACTTCTCCTCCCCTTCGAGTCCACTTCTCCTCCCCTTCGAATCTGGCGACGGTGACGGCGACAGCGACAACCTCCCCTTCTCCTCCATCAACGGCGACAGCGACAGCCTCCCCTTCTCCTCCATCAACGGCGATGGCGACAGCCTCTGCTGGTCCGACGCCTCTTGCGCGGCTTCCCCTGCGCCTCCGGCGACCACTTCTTCTCGGACTCCAGCGTAGGTAAGCCCACTCCAGCGGCTTCTCGGACTTCTTCTCTCTGTTGGATTAGGTTCAACATTGCGCCTATATTGGATTAGGTTCATATGCTGTTATTTTTCTAGGGTTTGGGGTTCTTGCCTGCGCCTAGATTGGATTAGGGTTTCATTAGGATTGGATTAGGATGTTTGTTGATGTTGATTGATTAGTATTGTTCTTGTCTCTGCTGATCAGGATTGGATTAAGATGTTGAGACTGGATTAGGCTATTTATTTCAGTGAGAGATGTGTTGTTGTACTGATGCTCTTTAGTTCAGTGAGATGTTCTATTGGATGTAGTGATGCTCTCATCTGGCAAATTTGGCATTGTCAAGGATGCTGTTGAGGCCCTGGCATTTCCCAGATTTGAATTTGTATTTGTATTTCAATCAGCAATTAAACAGATGTTCTATTGGTAGTAGCAAAATATGATATGGTTCAAATTGGGTAAAGTAGATAGATTAGGTTTCTTATCTACTATTGAGGCCATGTTGATGTTGATGTTTTTGGTGCTAGCAAAATATGGAATGAGTAGAAGAAGAAAACAAAGTGCCCACTCTGCTCTGCTCCTCTTCTTCTGTTGATGTTTTTGGTGCTTTGCAAAATATGGAATGAGTAAAAGAAGAGGAGCAGAGTGATGTTGATGTTCTTGCCATCAGAAATGTCCTTGTTTTTGCCATCTCCTGTTGATGTATGTGTGTCTGTGTGGTCGATTTCTATGGTTGTCGGAGTAATGGGCAACGGGTAGGCTAACCCGAGCCCCTGAACCTTTCAAGACATCGGGGCGGACTGCGCCCCTCAAGACCCCATGATAAAGAGCCGACTTCTGGGAGTCGGCGGCAAGGCCACCGACTGCCCCTTACGGCCGAGTCCCAGGGACGACTTCGAGATAAGCCGACTCCTAACTAGCGGCTTCCAGAGAAGCCGGCTATGGGGAGTCGGCCCGCGACTCCGACCACCTCCTGCCTTCGCCACGATGGACGGGACGGGGTACGGTCACCGTGTGGCCCATCCCTGCTTCGCTTGTGAAGGGCTGGCGTGGCCACAGTGCGCCGTATCGATGGAGATCTCCATCCGGCGCGGCACTGTTGCCATGCCTGCCCTGACCTCAGCCCCCATGGGCGGCGCACTGTGCCCACGATGGCTGCCTGTACGGCCAAGAGACGGTGGGTCCCACCCGTCAACTGGGGTACAGAAGACGGCAAGAGCGCCACAAGACGGACCCGTTGGGAGTCGGCCCCCGGGAGTCGGCCAGACCCTCCCACAGGCCCCGCACGCCATTAACCAGACAAGACGGGGAATGGTAACAGTGATCATCCGTCAGGCGGCGGCACTGTTGCCACGATCCCATGACTAAGCCAGCGTCATTAGAAGCACGGCTACAGTAATCCGCAGTCGGCATGACCCGCCTGCGGCGGACAGGGCCTGTCGGCTCCGTACCGGGCCTGTCGCTGGGGACCACCAGTCGGCGGGCCCCAGCAGTCTGTGGAGAAGTCGGCGGCCTGAGAGACAGACGGCTGGGACCCGCACCCAGTCGGATTACCATTGTATCCCTGAGGGGCGGGCCTATATAAGCCCCCAGGGCACCCATGCAAGGGGGATTGCTTCTTTAGCACTAGACCAGATCATATAGGAAGGAGGGAGCAAGCCTTGCCTTCTCCTACCTTCAGGAAACAGCTCAAGGAGCAACCTTGTACTCACTTTGCCATAGTGTGTTGGAAATATGCCCTAGAGGCAATAATAAAAGTGTTATTATTATATTTCTTTGTTCGTGATAATAGTCTTTTATTCATGCTATAACTGTATTATCCGGAAATCGTAATACACGTGTGAATACATAGACCACAACATGTCCCTAGTGAGCCTCTAGTTGACTAGCTCGTTGTGATCAACAGATAGTCATGGTTTCCTGGCTATGGACATTGGATGTCGTTGATAACGGGATCACATCATTAGGAGAATGATGTGATGGACAAGACCCAATCCTAAGCCTAGCACAAAGATCGTGTAGTTCGTATGCTAAAGCTTTTCTAATGTCAAGTATCTTTTCCTTAGACCATGAGATTGTGCAACTCCCGGATACCGTAGGAATGCTTTGGGTGTACCAAACGTCACAACGTAACTGGGTGACTATAAAGGTGCACTACAGGTATCTCCGAAAGTGTCTGTTGGGTTGGCACGAATTGAGACTGGGATTTGTCACTCCTTGTAAACGGAGAGGTATCTCTGGGCCCACTCGGTAGGACATCATCATAATGTGCACAATGTGACCAAGGGGTTGATCACGGGATGATGTGTTACGGAACGAGTAAAGAGACTTGCCGGTAATGAGATTGAACAAGGTATCGGTATACCGACGATCGAATCTCGGGCAAGTACAATACCTCTAGACAAAGGGAATTGTATACGGGATCGATTGAGTCCTTGACATCGTGGTTCATCCGATGAGATCATCGTGGAACATGTGGGAGCCAACATGGGTATCCAGATCCCGCTGTTGGTTATTGACCGGAGAACGTCTCGGTCATGTCTACATGTCTCCCGAACCCGTAGGGTCTACACACTTAAGGTTCGATGACGCTAGGGTTATAAAGGAAGTTTGTATGTGGTTACCGAATGTTGTTTGGAGTCCCGGATGAGATCCCGGACATCACGAGGAGTTCCGGAATGGTCCGGAGGTAAAGATTTATATATGGAAAGTTGTTGTTCGGGTTCCGGAAAAAGTTCGGGTTTTTTCGGTATTGTACCGGGAAGCTTCCAAAAGGTTCCGGAGGATTCCGGAGGGGTCCGGAGGTCCGGAAATTGTTCCACCACGTCCAATGCAGTAGCATGGGCTGTAGGGGGGCGCCCTAGCCTTAATGGGCCAGGGGCACCAGCCCCCCCAAGGCCCATGCGCATGGGAAGGGGAAAACCCTAAAGGGGGAGGCCTCCACTTGACTTGGGAGGCACTCCTCCCCCCTTGCCCCCCCCCTAGATGGGATCTAGGGCTGGCCGCACCCCTTGGGGTGGGAAACCCTAAAGGGGGCGCAGCCCCCTTCCACCCTATATATAATTGAGGTTTTGGGGCTGCCCAACACACGAGAACTTCTCCCTCTTGGTGCAGCCCTACCTCTCGTACTCCTCCTCTTCCGCGGTGCTTGGCGAAGCCCTGCTGGACTACCACGCTCCTCCATCACCACCACGGCGTTGTGCTGCTGTTGGATGGAGTCTTCCTCAACCTCTCCCTCTCTCCTTGCTGGATCAAGGCGTGGGAGACGTCACCGGGCTGTACATGTGTTGAACGCGGAGGTGCCGTCCGTTCGGCACTAGGATCTTCGGTGATTTGAATCACGACGAGTACGACTCCTTCAACCCTGTTCTCTTGAACGCTTCCGCTTAGAGATCTACAAGGGTATGTAGATGCACTCTCCTTCCCCTCGTTGCTGGTTTCTCCATAGATAGATCTTGGTGACACGTAGGAAAATTTTGAATTTCTGCTACGTTCCCCAACAGTGGCATCATGAGCTAGGTCTATTGCGTAGATTCTTTGCACGAGTAGAACACAAAGAAGTTGTGGGCGTTGATTTTGTTCAATATGCTTACCGTTACTAGTCCAATCTTATTTCGACGGTATTGTGGGATGAAGCGGCCCGGACCGACCTTACAGGTACTCTTACGTGAGATAGGTTCCACCGATTGACATGCACTTGGTGCATAAGGTGGCAAGCGGGTGCCAGTCTCTCCCACTTTAGTCGGAACGGATTCGATGAAAAGGGTCCTTATGAAGGGTAAATATCAATTGGCATATCACGTTGTGGTTTTGCGTAGTTAAGAAACGTTCTTGCTAGAAACCCATAGCAGCCACGTAAAACATGCAAACAACAATTAGAGGACGTCTAAATTGTTTTTGCAGGGTATGCTATGTGATGTGATATGGCCAAGAAGAATGTGATGAATGATATGTGATGTATGAGATTTATCATGTTCTTGTAATAGGAATCACGACTTGCATGTCGATGAGCATGACAACTGGCAGGAGCCATCGGAGTTGTCTTAATTTATTGTATGACCTGCGTGTCATTGAAAAACGTCATGTAATTACTTTACTTTATTGCTAACCGGTAGCCATAGTAGTAGAAGTAATAGTTGGCGAGACAACTTCATGAAGACACGATGATGGAGATCATGATGATGGAGATCATGGTGTCATGCCGGTGACGATGATGATCATGGAGCCCCGAAGATGGAGATCAAAAGGAGCAAAATGATATTGGCCATATCATGTCACTATTTGATTGCATGTGATGTTTATCATGTTTATGCATCTTGTTTACTTAGAACGACGGTAGTAAATAATATGATCCCTTACAACAATTTCAAGAAGTGTTCTCCCCTAACTGTGCACCGTTGCTACAGTTCGTCGTTTCGAAGCACCACATGATGATCGGGTGTGATAGATCCTTACGTTCACATACAACGGGTGTAAGACAGATGTACACATGCAATACACTTAGGGTTAACTTGACGAGCCTAGCATGTACAGACATGGCCTCGGAACACGGAGACCGAAAGGTCGAGCATGAGTCGTATAGTAGATACGATCAACATGAAGATGTTCACCGATGATGACTAGTCCGTCTCACGTGATGATCGGACACGGCCTAGTTGACTCGGATCATGTAATCACTTAGATGACCAGAGGGATGTCTATCTGAGTGGGAGTTCATAAGATGAACTTAATTATCCTAAACATAGTCAAAAGACCTTTTGCAAATTATGTCGTAAGCTCGCGTTTTAGTTCCACTGTTTAGATATGTTCCTAGAGAAAATATAGTTGAAAGTTGATAGTAGCGATTATGCGATCAATAGAAAGCTTATGTCCTCAATGCACTGCTCAGTGTGCTGAACCCCAAACGTCGTTTGTGGATGTTGTGAACATCGGACATACACGTTTTGTTAACTACGTGATAGTTCAGTTAAATGGTTTAAGTAGAGGCACCAAAGACGTTTTCGAAACATCGCGGAACATATGAGATGTTTCGAGGGCTGAAATTGGGATTTCAGGCTCGTGCCCACGTCAAGAGGTATGAGACCTCCGACGATTTTTCTTAGCCTGCAAACTAAGGGAGAAAAGCTCAATCGTTGAGCTTGTGCTCAGATTGTCTGAGTGCAACAATCACTTGATAGTGATGTTTCTCCAAAGTCATTGCCACCAAGTTGCTAGAGCTTCGTGATGAACTATAACATATCAGGGATAGATATGATGATCCTTGAGGTATTCGCGATGTTTGACACCGCGAAAGTAGAAATCAAGAAGGAGCATCAATTGTTGATGGTTGGTGAAACCACTAGTTTCAAGAAGGGCAAGGGCAAGAAGGGATACTTCATGAAACGGCAAATCAGCTACTGCACTAGTGAAGAAACCCGAGGTTGAACCCAAACCCGAGACTAAGTGCTTCTGTGATAAGGGGAATAGCCGCTGGAGCAGGATTACCCTAGATACTTGGTAGATAAGAAGGCTGGCAAGGTCGATAGAAGTATATTGGATATACATTATGTTAATGTGTACTTTACTAGTACTCCTAGTAGCACCAAGGTATTAGATACCGGTTAGGTTGCTAAGTGTTAGTAACTCGAAATAAAAGCTACGGAATAAACGGAGAATAGCTAAAGGTGAGCTGACGATATGTGTTGGAAGTTTTTCCAAGCTTGATGTGATCAAGCATCGCACGCTCCCTCTACCAACGAGATTGGTGTTAAACCTAAATAATTGTTATTTGGTGTTTGCGTTGAGCATAGACATGATTATGTCTATCGCAATACGGTTATTCATTTAAAGAGAATAATGGTTACTCTATTTATTTGAATAACACCTTCAATGGTCTTACAGCTAAAGGAATGGTTTATTGAATCTCGATCGTAGTGATACACATTTTCATGCCAAAAGATATAAGATAGTAATGATAGTACCACTTACTTGTGGCACTACCATGTAAGTCATAATGGTATAAAACGCATGAAGAAGCTCCATGTTGATGGATCTTTGGACTCACTCGTTTTTGAAAAGTTTGAGACATGCGAACCATGTCTATTGGTGTATACGCATGAAGCAACTCCATGCAGATGGATCGTTTGGACTCACTTGATTTTGAATCACTTGATATGCAAATCATACCACATGGGCAAGATGACTGAAAAGCCTTGTTTTCAGTAAGATGGAACAAGATAGCAACTTGTTGGAAGTAACACATTTTGATGTGTGCAGTCCAATGAGTGCTGAGGCATGTAGTGAATATCGTTATGTTCTTACTTCATAGATGATTCGAGTAGATGTTGAGAATATTTACTTGATGAAACACAAGTCTGAATTATTGAATGGTTCAAGTAATTTCAGAGTGAAGTAGAAGATCATTGTGACAATAGGATATAATGTCTATGATATGATCATAGAGATGAATATCTGAGTTACGAGTTTTGGCACACAATTAAGACATTGTGGAAATTGTTTCGCAATTAATACCGCCTGGAACACCATAGTGTGATGGTGTGTCCGAACATCATAGTTGCACCCTATTGGATATGGTGCGTACCATGATGTCTCTTATCGAATTACCACTATTGTTCATGGGTTAGGCATTAGAGACAACCACATTCACTTTAAATAGGGCACCACGTAATTCCGTTGAGACGACACCGTTTGGAGAAACCTAAGTTGTCGTTTCTTAAAGGTTTGGGGCTGCGACGCTTATGTGAAAAAGTTTCAGGTTGATAAGCTCGAACCCAAAGCGGATAAATGCATCTTCATAGGACACCCAAAACAGTTGGGTATACCTCCTGTCTCAGATTCGAAAGCAATAAGGGATTGTTTCTAGAATCGGGTCCTTTCTCGAGGAAAAGTTTCTCTCGAAAGAATTGAGTGGGAGGATGGTGGAGACTTGATGAGGTTATTGAACCATCACTTCAACTAGTGTATAGCAGGGCACAAAGAGTTTTTCCTGTGGCACCTACACCAATTGAAGTGGAAGCTTATGATAGTGATCATGAAACTTCAGATCAAGTCACTACCAAACCTCATGGGATGACAAGGATGCGTACTACTTCAGACTGGTACGTAATCCTGTCTTGGAAGTCATGTTGCTAGACAACAATGAACCTGCGAGCTATGGAGAAGCGATGGTGGGCCCAGATTCCGATAAATGGCTCGAGGCCATAAAAAATCCGAGAGAGGATCCATGTATAAAAACAAAGTGTAGACTTTGGAAGAACTACTTGATGGTCGTAAGGCTGTTAGGTACATATGGATCTTTAAGAAGAAGACGGACGTGGACGGTAATGTTACCGTCTATGAAGCTCGACTTGTGGCGAAGAGTTTTTTCACAAGTTCAAGGAGTTGACTACGATGAGATTTTCTCATCCGTAGCGATGCTTAAGTCCGACGGATTCATGTTAGCATTAGCTGCATTTATGAAATCTGGCAGATGGATGACAAAACGAGTTTCCTTACCAGTCTTCGCATGGAAAGGTTGTATGTGATACAAACAGAAAGTTTTTGTCGATCCTAAGGATGCTAAAAGGTATGCTAGCTCCACCGATCCTTCCATGGACTGGAGTAAGCATCTCGGAGATGATCAAAGATTTTGGGTTTATACAAAGTTTATGAGAAACTTGTATTTCCAAAGAAGTGAGTGGGAGCACTATAGAATTTCTGATGAGTATATGTTGTTGACATATTGTTGATCAGAAATGATGTAGAATTTCTAGAAAGCATATAGGGTTATTTGAAAGGTGTTTTTCAATAGAAAACCTGGATTAAGATACTTAAACATTGAGCATCAAGACCTATGAGGATAGATCAAAATGCTTAATAATACTTTCAAATGAGCACATACCTTGACATGATCTTGAAGGTGTTCAAGATGGATCAGTCAAAGAAGGAGTTCTTGCCTGAGTTGTAAGGTACGAAGTTAAGACTCAAAGCTCGACCTCGGCAGAAAAGAGAGAAAGGACGAAGGTCGTCCCCTATGCTTTAGACGTAGGCTCTACAGTATGCTATGCTAAGTACCGCACCTGATGTGTGCCTTGCCACATGTCTGGCAAGAGAGTACAAAGGTGATCAAGGAGTGAATCATCAGATAGCGGTCAAAGTTATCCTTAGAGGAATAAGGATATGTTTCTCGATTATGGAGGTGATAAAGAGTTCGGCGTAAAGGGTTACGTTGATGCAAGCTTTAACACCTATCCGAATGACTCTGTGTAGCAAACCGGATACGTATAGTGGAGCAACCATTTGGAATAGCTCCAAGTGGAGCGTGGAAGCAGCATTTACAATATGACCTAGAAATTTGCGAAGTACATACGGATCTGAATGTTACAGATCCGTTGACTAAAACCTGTCTCACAAGCAGAACATGATCAAACCCCAGAACTCATTGAGTCTTAATCACATGATGATGTGAACTAGTTTAATGACACTAGTAAACTCTTTGGATGTTGGTCACATGGTGATGTGACCTGTCAGTGTTAATCACATGGTGACGTGAACTAGATTATTGACTCTAGTGCAAGTGGGAGACTGTTGGAAATATGCCCTAGAGGCAATAATAAAAGTGTTATTATTATATTTCTTTGTACATGATAATAGTCTTTTATTCATGCTATAACTGTATTATCCGGAAATCGTAATACACGTGTGAATACATAGACCACAATATGTCCCTAGTGAGCCTCTAGTTGACTAGCTCGTTGTGATCAACAGATAGTCATGGTTTCCTGGCTATGGACATTGGATGTCGTTGATAACGGGATCACATCATTAGGAGAATGATGTGATCGACAAGACCCAATCCTAAGCCTAGCACAAAGATCGTGTAGTTCGTATGCTAAAGCTTTTCTAACGTCAAGTATCTTTTCCTTAGACCATGAGATTGTGCAACTCTCGGATACCGTAGGAATGCTTTGGGTGTACCAAACGTCACAACGTAACTGGGTGACCATAAAGGTGCACTACAGGTATCTCCGAAAGTGTCTGTTGGGTTGGCACGAATCGAGACTGGGATTTGTCACTCCGTGTAAACGGAGAGGTATCTCTGGGCCCACTCGGTAGGACATCATCATAATGTGCACAATGTGACCAAGGGGTTGATCACGGGATGATGTGTTACGGAACGAGTAAAGAGACTTGCCGGTAACGAGATTGAACAAGGTATCGGTATACCGACGATCGAATCTCGGGCAAGTACAATACCTCTAGACAAAGGGAATTGTATACGAGATCGATTGAGTCCTTGACATCGTGGTTCATCCGATGAGATCATCGTGGAACATGTGGGAGCCAACATGGGTATCCAAATCCCGCTGTTGGTTATTGACCGGAGAACGTCTCGGTCATGTCTACATGTCTCCCGAACCCGTAGGGTCTACACACTTAAGGTTCAATGACGCTAGGGTTATAAAGGAAGTTTGTATGTGGTTACCGAATGTTGTTTGGAGTCCCGGATGAGATCTCGGACATCACGAGGAGTTCTGGAATGGTCCAGAGGTAAAGATTTATATATGGAAAGTTGTTGTTCGGGTTCCGGAAAAAGTTCGGGTTTTTTTGGTATTGTACCGGGAAGCTTCCAGAAGGTTCCGGAGGATTCCGGAGGGGTCCGGAGGTCCGGAAATTGTTCCACCACGTCCAATACAGTAGCAAGAGCTGTAGGGGGGCGCCCTAGCCTTAATGGGCCAGGGGCACCAGCCCCCCCAAGGCCCATGCGCATGGGAAGGGGAAAACCCTAAAGGGGGAGGCCTCCACTTGACTTGGGAGGCACTCCTCCCCCCTTGGCCGCCCCCCCTAGATGGGATCTAGGTTTGGCCGCACCCCTTGGGGTGGGAAACCCTAAAGGGGGCGCAGCCCCCTTCCCCCCTATATATACTTGAGGTTTTGGGGCTGCCCAACACACGAGAACTTCTCCCTCTTGGTGCAGCCCTACCTCTCGTACTCCTCCTCTTCCGCGGTGCTTGGCGAAGCCCTGCTGGACTACCACGCTCCTCCATCACCACCACGCCGTTGTGCTACTGTTGGATGGAGTCTTCCTCAACCTCTCCCTCTCTCCTTGCTAGATCAAGGCGTGGGAGACGTCACCGGGCTGTACGTGTGTTGAACGCGGAGGTGCCGTCCGTTCGGCACTAGGATCTCCGATGATTTGAATCACGACGAGTACGACTCCTTCAACCCCGTTCTCTTGAATGCTTTCGCTTAGCAATCTACAAGGGTATGTAGATGCACTCTCCTTCCCCTCGTTGTTGGTTTCTCCATAGATAGATCTTGGTTACACGTAGGAAAATTTTGAATTTCTGCTACGTTCCCCAACATAGTGATCATGCGGAGACCCCGCAGAGCAGCAGTAGGAGTGTTATCTCCACGGAGAGCCCTGAATCTGGGTTAGATCCGTCGGCGTGCATGTCTTCGCCTCATCCCGTTTCCAGGCACCGGCGATGTTCTACTCGCCCCCACCATGATAAGCCATCCCTTGGCATATGTCGCACCCAACCCCCGACATTTGGCGCCCACCGTGGGGCAAGGTGCACCGTCATCTGGAGACCTGCTCTGGACGGGAACCCTTTTTCTCCCTGGCGAGCGCAGCCAGCCCGGCACGCCAGACGGAGTCTGCGCCGACGCGCTGCATGGCGCTGAGATCGCCTGCGCAACCAGCTGCCTCGCCGAACTTGTCGGCGAGGTTCGCCTCTCCGACGAGCCTGCATCTGACGCAGGCACGGGCGGCCCCGAGAGCCTCCTCACGGGCCTCCTTGACCAACTCCACGTCACCGGCAAGCCTGCCGTGGACCTGGAGTCCATAGGCTCCACCGACCCAATGCTGGTCGACTCGGACACCGCGTCGCTCGACGTGTTCCCTACCATCATGGTGGTCTACGACGAGCCGCTCCCTCGCACGGAGAACGGCGGAAGCACCGTCACAGAGGTTCTCGTCCTCGATCATGGCGAGCATTCCGGTGAAGGAGCTCATGACCCACTCGACGCGGCTCTGCAAGACCTGACCGCGCCTATTCCGGAAGACGCTAACGCCGAGATGCTGGAGGCGCGCCGCCTTCAGCTCGTCGAAGGCGCGAAGAAGCTGGCAAGCATGAGATGCTTGTCAGAAGCCTACCAGCGTGAGATGGATCGCGCTGTGGGCGGCTCGCCGGCCCCAACTGGGCCTAGCCACCTAGGTGCAGTCCAGCAGCGCGGCGTAGCCATCGCCAACCTGTTCGGGGCCAATCGCCCTGTGTACGCCACGCCTACGGAGAACATTCGTGCCGCCCAGGCGGCAGCGGACGAGCTAGACAACTTCGAGGGTGAAGAGCGCCGCCTGATGACGGAACGAGTCCAGCGGCTCCTTGACGCGGCTGCCGCGCAGAATGAAGCCGGCTGCCGTACAGAGGCGCTGCAACGACAAAACGGCGACCTGCCTCCCCGCCGAGATCAAGGCGCGTCGTCTCGGACACCAACTGGCGGTGTCCGCGGAAGGAAAGACAAGGATCCGGCTGTCAGCCACAGTCGGACTCGCATCACCATCGAGCATGACCGAGACGGCTGCCCGAGAGCAGTGGAACGGCGGGACGACTATCTACCCCCTCCTCCTCGCAAAGAAAGGCGAGTCTCCCCGCCACCTGTTGAGCATCCGACTCTCGGCGACCGCCTTGGCCGCCGAGAGGGAGTCGGAGAAAATGACGCCCGCCACCGGATCGACCGACTCCACTGATCCCTGGCGCTGGAAGAAGAAGACAAGTTGGGTCCGCCCTGTTTTAGAGCTCACATCCGAGACGAGCCCTTTCCCAAAGAGTTCACGCTCCCACGAGATACGCCCAAGTACACCGGCTCCGTGAAGCCGGAAGACTGGCTGGTTGACTACTCCACGGCCGTCAACATAGCGAACGGCAACAAGCATGTTGCCGTAAAGTATGTTCCACTCATGCTCCAGGGCACGACCCGGACATGGTTGAACAGCCTTAAGCCCCGCAGCATCAATAGCTGGGTCGACTTCACCGAAGCCTTCGTCCGCAACTTCACGAGCACGTACAAGCGACCTCCCAAGCCTCGCCAACTTTCCTTGTGCGTGCAAGGCCCCGACGAGTCAACTCGCGACTACCTCACGCGTTGGGCCGAGCTTCGGAACTCCTACGAGGGCATGCACGAGGTGCAGGCTATCGAGTACTTCACAGCCGGGTGGAGAGAAGGTACCCTCCTCAAGCACAAGCTCCTCTACGACGAGCCGGAGACCCTCGACGAGCTGCTGATCATAGCAGACAAGTATGCCACGGCCGACTCCTCCATGAAGGCGGAGATTCAAGTTAGTGCGACCGACAAAGTAGCCCCTCAGGCTCCCAGAACTCCGGCTGGGGACGCTAGTCGGCGACAACAACAGAACGATCACAAGCGCAAAGCCCCACAGCCAGCTTCCAGCAGCCGCCAAGTTGCGACAGTTGAAGACCAGTAGCCGGAGGAGCAGCCTCCGGCCAAGCGACAGAAAGGCGGCAAGTCCAACTGGTTGCCGGCCTTCTCTTACGAGCAGACTCTAGATGGCCCCTGCAAGTTCCACAGCGGCGCGAAGCCGTCGAACCACACCACCCGGAAATGCCACTGGCTCACTAGAATCGCCAAGGGAAACGGCCTCCGCCCTCCCCCGCCTGTTGGGCCGCCGCCTCCACCGCCGCCCCAGCAGCCGGCTATCAGGCCAGTCGGCGTGGTACAAGACGAGTACCGAGAAGAGCACGGAGCCTATGTGGTGTTCACCAGTGTGGCTGACGATCGACGCAGCAGGCGGCTGCAGCAGCAAGAGGTGAATGCAGTAGCATCGAGTACTCCAGAGTTCATGCACTGGTCCGAGAAGCCTATCAGTTGGAGCAGAGCTGATCACCCAGAGGTGATGCCGAGTCCGGGCTCCTACGCCCTGGTCTTAGGTGCCACCTTTGCCACAGATAGGAGGGCCGCTCGCTTCTCGCGAGTGCTGATAGACGGAGGCAGTAGCATCAACATCCTGTACAAGGATACCATGGAGAAGTTAGGAATCAAGCAAAGACAGCTTCAGAGCAGCCGGACTATGTTCCACGGCATTGTTCCTGGCCTTTCCTGCTCACCAATCGGCAAGATCCTGATAGACGTCCTCTTTGGACAAAAAGATCATTTCTGCTGAGAGCCAGTTTGGTTTGAAGTGGTGGACCTTGAAAGCCCGTACCATGCGTTGCTTGGCCGACCTATTTTGGCCAAGTTCATAGCGTTCCCCCACTACGCCTACCTCAAGATGAAGATGTCGAGTTCCCAAGGGGATTCTGACCATAGCCGGCGACTACAGAAAGTCGTCCGCTTGCGCAGCTGAAAGCAGTTGGCTAGCCGAGTCCCTGGTGATCACAGCTGAGAAGCAGCTTCTTGATCGGGCTATGGCGATGGCCGGCAAGCAGCCCGAGATGTCGCCCAACCCCAAGGAGTCGGAAGATGAGGGTTCGTTCAAGCCGGCCAAAGAGACGAAAAAGATACCCTTGGACCCGGAGCACCCAGAGAGGTACGATGTCGTAGGTGCAAACCTTGACAGCAAATAGGAAGGCGAGCTCGTCGATTTCCTCCGTGAGAATCGAGACATCTTCGCATGGTCCCCTAAATACATGCCAGGTGTACCGATGGAATTCGCCGAGCACAAGTTACATGTCCGATCTGATGTGAAGCCCGTCAGGCAGCCCTTGCGCCGCCTGTCAAAAGAGAAGAGAAGAGTTGTTGGAGAAGAGATAGCCCGGCTCCTGGCAGCCGGCTTCATTATGGAAGTATTTTTCCCAGAGTGGTTAGCAAACCCGGTCCTGGTGCTGAAGAAGAACAAGCAGTGGCGGATGTGTATTGACTACACAAGCCTCAACAAAGCTTGCCCCAAGGACCCATCCGCTCTACCGAGAATTGATCAGGTGATAGACTCCACAGCCGGATGCGAGCTGTTGAGCTTCTTAGATGCATATTCAGGATATCACCAGATCAAGCTGAACCCGGTTGATAGACTGAAGACCGCCTTCATCACGCCGTTTGGAGCCTTCTGCTACCTGACCATGACGTTCGGCTTGAGGAATGCCGGCGCCACCTTTCAGCATTGCATGCAGAAGTGCCTCCTCAAGCAACTCGGCAGAAACGCCCAGGTCTACGTGGACGATGTGGTGGTGAAGACGGAAAAGCGTGGAACACTGCTGGAAGACCTCAAGGAAACCTTTGAGAACCTGCGCCGATTCCAGATCAAGCTCAACCCTGGGAAGTGCATCTTTGGAGTACCAGCCGGCCCACTCCTTGGCTTCCTGGTCTCTGAACGCGGCATAGAGTGCAACCCTATAAAGATCAAGGCCATAGAGAGGATGGAGGTACCCAGCCGACTGCTAGATGTGCAAAATTTCACCGGCTGCTTGGCGTCCATCAGCCGATTCATCAGTCGGCTAGGCGAGAAGGCTCTCCCTTTATACCAGCTCATGAAGAAGACGACCTTTTTCGAGTGGAACCCCAAGGCGGACGAAGCTTTTCTCCAGTTGAAGAAAATGTTGACTACTCCCCCCGTGCTGGCGGCCCCGACTCCTAAAGAGCCCATGCTCCTATACATTGCCGCCACCACCCGGGTAGTCAGCACAGTCATTGTAGTTGAACGCAAGGAGGAAGGCAAGGTGCTACCTGTCCAGAGACCGGTATATTACCCGAGTGAAGTACTGTAGACCTCCAAGCAGAACTACCCACACTACCAGAAGATGTGCTACAGCGTGCACTTTGCCGCCAAGAAGTTGAAGCCTTACTTTCAGGAGCATCCAATCACTGTGGTTTGCACAGCCCCACTAGCCGAGATCATCGGAAGCCGAGATGCTTCTGGCTGAGTGGCCAAATGGGCCATTGAGCTGGCTCCCTACACCATCTACTACCAGCCCCGCACCGCCATCAAGTCGCAAGCACTTGCCGACTTCCTCGTCGACTGGGCCGAGACCCAGTACCTGCCGCCAGCGCCCGACTCCACCCATTGGCGGATGCATTTCGACGGCTCCAAGATGCGCACCGGCTTGGGAGCTGGCGTTGTCCTCACTTCCCCCAAAGGAGACAAGCTCAAATATGCGCTCCAGATCCATTTCGCCAGCTCCAATAACATCGCTGAGTATGAGGCGCTCATTCACGGGCTCCGGCTTGCCAAAGAACTTGGCATTCGCCGGATCCTGTGTTATGGCAACTCCGACTTAGTGGTTCAGCAGTCATCTGGCGATTGGGAAGCCAAAGATGCAAACATGGCGAGCTACCGTTTCCTTGTACAGCAACTCAGCGGATATTTCGAGGGGTGCGAGTTCCTTCACGTGCCAAGAAATGACAACAACCAAGCAGACGCCCTCGCACGAATCGGCTCCACCCGCCAAGCAATACCATCTGGCGTCGCCCTTCAACGCCTCCTCAAGCCGTCTGTCAAGCCTTCACCAGAATCAGACTCCATCTTTGTGTCGGCTCCCCCTGAAGAAGTCGGATCCGACTCAAGAGCCCCAGCAGACGGCACGAGAATTCTTACAAATGGCTCCAAGAACGCCGCAGTCAAAGCCGTCTCGGGCACTTCAGAACCCGGCCCGGGGACTACGGCGACCAGTCTGAAGACTCCAGAACTCGGCCCGGGGACTGCACCAGTCGGCCCGGGGACTTCATCAATCCAGCAAGCGGCTGCGGACTCCAGCCTGCCGCCTCCCAGCCCAGCCGCCCTCATCCAAGTCGCAGTACTGGTAGTGGAAGAAATAGCAGCACCCTCATGGGCCCAGCCCATCCTCAAGTTCCTAGTGAACAAAGAGCTGCCAACCGATGAAATCTTGGCTCGGCAAGTACAAGCCGAGCGGCAGCCTACACCATAGTCAACAAAGAGTTGGTCAGGCGCAGCGTCACTGGTGTCTACCAGCGTTGCGTCGAGCCAGAGCAAGGCCAAGCAATTCTCAAAGACATCCATCAAGGCGAGTGCGGCCACCATGCGACTTCAAGAGCACTCATCGCCAAAGCCTTTCGACGGGGTTTCTTCTGGCCAACTGCCCTAGAAGAGGCCAAAGAATTAGTCCAAAAGTGCAAAGGGTGCCAGAAGTTCCGCTCCAAGCCACATCAGCCGGCTTCCGCACTCAAGACTATCCCCATTGCCTGGCCCTTTGCAGTTTGGCGCCTGGACATGGTGGGACCATTCAAAACAGCACGAGGCGGCCTAACTCACTTACTTGTCACGGTGGACAAGTTCACCAAGTGGATAGAAGTAAAGCCCATCAAGAACTTGAATGGTCCGACTGCAGTGACTTTCATCACCGACATCACGACTCGGTACGGCATACCACACAACATCATCACCGACAATGGCACAAATTTTGCCAAAGGTGCCTTGGCCCGTTTCTGTGGGACACAAGGCATCCGACTGGACTTAGCGTCCGTTGCCCATCCACAGTCAAACGCCCAGGTAGAGCGAGCAAATGGCCTCATCCTGTCTGGCATCAAGCCTCGACTGGTCGAACCACTGGAGCGTTCGGCCGGCTGTTGGCTTGATGAGTTGCCAGCCGTCCTCTCGAGTCTGTGCACGATTCTAAACAAGTCAACCGGCTTCACACCTTTCTTCCTCGTCTACGGTGCTGAAGCCGTCATCCCAACGGACATAGAGTTTGACTCCCCGGGAGTCACCATGTACACCGAGGAGGAAGCAGAAGAAGCACGTCAAGACGGTCTCGATCTATTGGAAGAGGGCCGGCTGTTGGCACTCAGCCGGTCCAGCATCTACCAACAGAGCCTGCGCCGATACTACAACAGGAAGGTTAGGCCGAGATCTTTCCAAGAGGGCGACCTTGTGCTTCGACTGATCCAGCAAACAGCCGGCCAGCACAAGCTGTCGGCGCCTTGGGAAGGCCCCTTCATTATCAGCAAAGTGCTGGGCAACGACTCCTACTACCTGATCGACGCTCAGAAGCCCCGAGCACGCAAGAGGGACGACTCTGGCAAGGAGACGGAACGCCCATGGAACGCAAATCTTCTCCGAAGATTTTACAGTTGCTGCAGTATGTACCACGCTACCCTTTGTACTAAAGTACCAAGACTTCGGTCCCCCCGAGACGAGCTCGGGGACTGCCCTTTTTGTTATCTGTATGATAAGAATTATGCCTTCGAGTATGCTACTCTTTGTTATGCCGATTGGCATCGGGCTCGACTAGTCAGCCCGGGGACTCGCCGCCTCGCGCTATGGAATGCTTCCTGCAGTCGAACAAGTAGTGTGTGGTGCCTAAGCCGTCTCCTGTCAGAAGCCGCAGCTTGCAGAGCGACTGTTTGGTGGGCAGGAGTAAGGAAGAATGGGCGCCCACATGAAAAATGGCTAAGGACTCAAAGCATAAACATAGCTCAAGCCGGTTTCCTGCTTCTCTTAGCGAAGCCGACTCTTGAGTAGTCGGCTTGCCACTTTCTATCCAACTTGTTAAAAAGACTCTAAAAAATGGCCAAGTACTTGCCTTCCCAAAGTAGCCAAGCATTTGATCCAGTGGCAGTCCGCAGAACGGTTGTCCGACTGGCAAGGCGGCGACTAAGGGAAGGCGGCAAAGGAAAAACCCAAAGGAGCAATGAGCAAGGAAAGATAGAATTTGGATAAATATTTACATAACATAGGTCCTTGGCCGAATCTTCAAGCAGAAGTTCAAAATACACCCCGTGGGTGGAATTGTCCGAATTAACAAGTTCTTCAAAGACTACTAAATCAGATAAAAAGAAGTCAAGACGGCAGCCTAGGAAGCGGCAGACGGGTTCGGAGGGTCGGAAGAGACGGCGGTGTCAGGCGCCGGGGCGGCCGGCTGGATAGTCTCGGCTTGATCGTCTCCGGCGGCAGCCGGCTCGGTCGGGCGCGGCTCGTTGCTGCAGGCGCGGTCGAGCTGAGGCTGGTCGCCCGCTACGTCTTCTGGCACCTCCGTCTCACCTCCGTCCTCCGCCTCGCCTTCCTCCTCGGCGCTAGAACCGATCACCTCCGCCGAGTCCTCGTCATAATCCGGGTTCATCCCGAACCACTCCGACGGCGCCTCCCCGCCCTCTTCAGCCCGATCGGGGACGAAGACGCTGGTGTCTACGTAGTCGGCGATCGCCGCTGCATGCGCGACGAGGGCGTCTTCCACAGCTCTCAGCTCCGCCTGGGCCTCTGACTAGAACACGGCCAGCTGGTCCAGGTCCACCCCTGGATACCACGCCTTGACGAATTCCAAGGCCCGACGCGCTCCAACCCGGGTCGAGGAACCCTTCCAGGCCTCAAGACGACCAACCACGACCTCCAGCCAGTCGGCAGTCCGACTGGGAGTGCGCAGAACTGGCATGTCTGGCCACAGGGCAGCAATCGCCTGGGCGCCGGCACATTGAAGCCGGCGCAGCGTCTGATGGGCCGGCCGCCAGACGAGCCTCGATGCTCAGAAGCTGCTCATCGAGGGTCCGGGGGGCGTTGGCGGAAATCTCCGCACCATTTGCCCTCCGCGCCTCGCGATCAGCCTCGATGGCCTGAGTGACCGCCTGCGAGTGGCCAAGGAAGAAGTCTGCCAAGATGAAAAAGAAGAAAGTCCAAAAATCAGGAGTCAGCCCGACCTATAGTCAGCAGCTCAAAGAAAGAAAGAAAGTAAAGAAACTCACCGTCGACGATGTCCTCAATCTCATGGAAGCCGGAGGTCAGCAGTGCCTCCTTGTCGGTCCAGGAGGAGCGCTCGCTTTCGAACTCGGCCAGGAGACCAGTCTCTTTCTTCTCTGCCTCGTCCTGCGCCTTCTTGAGCAGCTCCCTTTGCTCCGCCAGCTGCGCGGCCAGAAGGTCGCGCTCTGCGGCGAGCTTGCTGCACTCCTCCACCTTGGCATGCAAGGCGGTGTTGGCTTCGCCCAGCTGCTACTGAAGAGTGGTGTTGGCCTCTGAAGAATAAAAAGGAAAAAGACGTTAAGTCGTCAACAAAGAAGGTCGCCGGGAAGATCCGGCCCAACTGCTCAGCAGTCGGCCCGAATCTCGGGGACTACAGCCCGCGGGTGCGCCAGCGCGCACCCGTGAAGAAGAAGGAGCACTCACTCTGGCTCTCTGACAAGTCGGTAGTCCGCTTGCCCAGCTCCTCAACATTGCGGTTGAAGGCGGTGACGCGGAGGTTGTGATACTCCTGTGATAAGAATTTTAGACAAAGGTAAAAATTTGGAACTCGCCAGATGGAGTTCCGAGCCGCCTGCTCAGCAGTCGGCCCAAAACTCGGGGACTACACCCAGTGGGTGCGCTGGCGCGCCCCCATAGAGAAGAACAAGGAAAAACAAAGTCAAAAAAAAAGCATACCCGGACGGCTGCTCGCGACGCCAGATGCGCCTTGGTGCAGTTCTGGATGGCGTCACCCTCGGCTCGCAGTTTCGCCTGAACGTCCAGAAGCGCCTGGTTCAGCGGGCATGTGCCACCTCCGTGCACCCACCCAACGGGCGTAGCACTCGTCGCCTCGGCATCGGGGATGGCCGAGCTGGCGGCGCCGGTCTTCAAGGGGCGTGGCGCCGAAATCGCCTTCTCAAGGCGGCGGCGCGCTGGCGAGGTGACTTGAAGGAGCAGCTTCGCCACGTACTCGTCCTCAGTCGGCGGCACCGGCGGGCCTGCCGGCTATTTACCTTGCACGCTCCCAGACGGCGGCGGAGGCGGAAGTGGCGGCACGGCCGTGTCCGACATGGAGGCCTCGCCTCTTTCCCTCTCCATGACGGGGTTCTCGCCGCCGGCTTCCCCAGTCTGCCCCGTGAACTCCGGGGGCGGTAGCGCGGAGCTCAGCGGGATGACGAGCAACGCCGATTGGCGGTGCGCGGCCACCTCAACTCACCACCTTGCCGCGACGGCGGCTTCGGCCTCATCCAGCTTCCTCTGGGCGGAGGCCGCCGCCTTCTCGGCCTCCGCCTTCTCTAGGCGGGCGGCTTCGTCCTCGTCGCGCTTCTCTCGCGCGTTCTGCTCCATCGCCTCCCGGAGGTCGGCGGCGGGGTCAATCCGCCGAGTAGTGGCGGACATCTCTGCCGACCCCATGAACGAGGCGGCGGTGACCCTCTCAAAGGTAAGAGGAGCCCTGAAGCGAGGAAGGCATGTAAAAGATTTGGACAAGATTCACCAGTAGAGAACAAGACCAAAGGCGGAAGCACTTACGCAGAGACCAGTGGCAGCTTTTTCACTTCCTTACGGAAGCGGTTGGCCTTCGCGACCGCCTCTTCCCGGTTGGTCGCGGCGGCCGCCCCCTTGAACTTCTTCGACCGGCCGCCAAGCAAGCTCGGCCCGGCTCGGCGCCTCTTCTCGCCGCCTTGACCATCCAAGCCGCCGAAGGAACTCGCGCTCGGCTGGCCGACCTTTGGTTGGTGGCGTGGGGCAACTTCCCACTCGGCGTTGTCATTAGGCCAGTCGGCAAAGGTGGCCGAGGGCCTGAAGCCTCCTCCTCCTCCTCCTCCTCCTTCGGCGTCGGCCTCCATCGACGCCGCCCCCAAGTCAGGGTCATCAACGTCGCTCTCCGCTCGGTCGGAGACGAACTGACTGGCTGGGCCCGTGGTGCCGGCTGAAGGCAGGATGAGGGGGTTATGACTCGAAAAAAAACCAAAAAAGATCAGAAGTCAGATTCGGCTGCAAAAGAAGACAGAAGAACAAGAGAGACGACTTACAGCAGGCGGGGGGTTGGCGCGTGAGTACGGCTCCTTGCCGAACCGCCAATCCGCCGCGAGGTTGCAGTTTGCGATGTAATTCATCGTGTCTGCCACCTCCGCGTGGGGCATGTCCTTGGAGCACATCCGACTCGGGTCCCGATGGCTGCTCATATGATAGATCGGATGAGGTTGGCCTTGGAGTGGGAGGACTCGACGCGCCATGAAGGCGGCCAGCAGGTCGGCCCCGGTCAGACCCTCCGACTGCGTCAGCACTCAGAGTCGCGCGACGGCAGCGGCACTAGCGGGAGTCAGCGTCTTGATCCGGTGGGACCAGCTGGGGAGCCTCCCAGCCGGTGCGCCGGCTTCGTAAGGCGGCAGATTGACCCAGTCGCCGTCTGGGGCGATGTTCTTCACATAAAAATAAGACCGCTGCCACATCTTCACCGACTTGATCAGCGAGATGGTGGGAAACGTGTTGTCGGCCACCGATCTCCGCATGGCGATGAAGGCACCACACTGGGCCGGCACGTCGGCGACGTGCGTGCCGAGCTTGGACTGAAAGAACTCCCCCCATAGCTCGATGGTGGGGAGAACGCCAAGGAACCTTCGCATAAGATGGCGAAGGCAGCCAGCAGCACCACCGTGTTCGGAGTAAGGTGGTGCGGCTGGAGCCCATGGAACTCCAAGAAGGAGCGGAAGAAACCGCTCGCCGGCAGCCCTAGGCCGTGCATGAGGTGCGAGTGGAATACGACCCGCTCGCCCTCCTCTAGCGCCGGCGATACTTCCCTCGCTGGCGCGGCGCGGGCCCGCACCAGGTTCTCACCGGGGAGGCGACGCGTCTTACGAAGAAACTCAATGTGGTCGTCGTCCACCTCGGAGCCGTAACACACGTCGGAGCGCACGGCAGGAGGTGCGGCGGCGGAGGAAGAGCTCATCGCTGCGGGCGTGGCGTGGTTCGGCACGGCGGCGGCAAGAGGAAGAAGAAGCAAGAGGAAGCGAGGGGAGTAGGGGAGATGGGTGTGCGTGCTTCGCCGCCCCCCTCCTCCCGCCTACTTATAGGCTCGTGGGCTGAGAAGCCGATGGGACGGATGTGGGATTAACTATGCCCAGGACCCCACGCCCCCCACGATTTACCACACGAAGAAACTGCGAGCAGTTATGACGTGGGAACCCCAACCGTCCGTACGGCCGCAACAGATCCGTTCGCGTGCCGAGGCATGGTAGTGGCGGGCCCCGCCTGACAGCCTGTCCCGTCACGCGCGTGGGTGGGCAGACTGACCCTGCCGCGTGGCACCACGCGACGGATCTGCAACGGGTAGCTGCCTGGAAGCTTATCAGGCACGCTGCCTGGATCCCGCTACGACCTTCAAACTCTTCAAGGGGCAAGACGGCCTTCTGCGAGTCCGGCTCCAGCTAGTCGGCCTAGAGGAGGTCGGCGAGCAAGGTCTAGATTCCACCACCAGAAGGATGAAACTGTTGAGGCTTCTCGACATGTCACCCTCGGTGCCTCACCAGCTTCGGGGACTACTGTCGGAGTAATGGGCCACGGGTAGGCTAACCCGAGCCCCTGAACCTTTCAAGACATCGGGCGGACTGCGCCGCTCAAGACCCCACGATAAAGAGCCGCCTTCTGGGATTCGGCGGCAAGGCCGCTGACTGCCCCTCGCGGCCGAGTCCCAGGGACGACTTCGAGATAAGCCGACTCCTAACTGGCGGCTTCCAGAGAAGCCGGATATGGGGAGTCGGCCCGCAACTCCGACCACCTCCTGCCTTCGCCATGATGGAAGGGATGGGGTACGGTCACCGCGTGGCCCATCCCTGCCCCACTTGCGAAGGGCTGGCATGGCCACAGTGCGCCGTATCGATGGAGATATCCATCCAGCGTGGCACTGTTACCATGCCTGCCCTAACCTCAGCCCCCGTGGGCGGCGCACTGTGCCCACGACGGCCTGCCTGTATGGCCTAGAGACGGTGGGTCCCACCCATCAGCGGGGGTACAGAAGACGGCAAGGGCGCCACAAGACGGACCCGTTGGGAGTCAGCCCCCAGGAGTTGGCCAGCCCCTCCCACGGGCCCCGCACGCCATTCACCAGACAAGACGGGGAATGGCAACAGTGATCGTCCATCAGGCGGCGGCACTGTTGCCACGACCCCATGACCAAGCCAGCGTCATTAGAAGCACGGCTACAGTAATCCGCAGCCGGCATGACCCACCCGCGGCGGACAGGGCCTGTCGCCTCTGTACTGGGCCTGTCGGCGGGGCCCACCAGTCGGCGGGCCCCAGTAGTCGGCGGAGAAGACAGCAGCCTGAGAGACAGACGGTTGGGACCCGCACCCAGCCGGATTACCATTGTATCCCTGAGGGGCGGGCCTATATAAGCCCCTAGGGCACCCATGCAAGGGGGATCGCTTCTTTAGCACTAGACCAGATCATATAGGGAGGAGGGAGCAAGCCTTGCCTTCTCCTACCTTCAGGAAACAGCTCAAGGAGCAACCTTGTACTCACTTTGCCATAGTGATCATGCGGAGACCCCGCAGAGCAGCGGTAGGGGTGTTATCTCCACGGAGCCCTGAAGCTGGGTAAGATCCGCCGGCGTGCATGTCTTCGCCTCATCGCGTTTCCAGGCACCGGCGATGTTCTACTCGCCCCCACCATGATAAGCCATCCCTTGGCATATGTCGCACCCAACCCCCAACAGTGGTGGTCACCTGTTAATGGTGGTGTTGCTCAAGTCTGTTGATGATTTTGCCACTTCTACTCATTGCCCTTTTGCCAAGATATAGTAGGAGCAAATTGAGGTCATTGCCCTGTTTTGAAGTGCTTGTTTCTTATTTCTGTCCAGTCCTGTTGTTTAATTTACAATGTTGCTTTTTAGAGAAGTGAGATGGCTAGCTTGGAAGGTTTCGAGTTCTTCAAGATCGTAATTGAGAAATCTTGCAGTAGGCAGGTATGTTTATCATCACTCATTTCTTTATCATCACTCTGCTATCTAGTGCTTGATTGCCACAATTAACCACCGCTTGACCCTCGCTGCAGAGGCTGCCTGAGAAGTTTGTGAAGATGCTCGCCGGCCGTGAGCCCCACAAAGTGAAGCTGCGGGAGGCCGGCAGCGGGCTTCACAGGCTATGGGACATGTTGGTGGTGTTCGATGGTGAAGGCCACATGTACCTAGGGCCTGGCTAGGAGCATTTCGCCCGCGCCCATGAGCTACAGCTCGGGTACTTCCTTGTCTTCCGCTACGACGGCGACGCCATGTTCACCGTGAAGATGTTCAACAACACCATGTGCCGCATGTACTACCAGCACGACGACGATGTCAGTAAGCTCTCTGCCTCTCTTCTTCCTGTCCTTTTGGCTTCCTCTACCAGCACGACGACAACACCATGTTCACACTTTGTTGCATTTGGCCAGGCAGTGGGAGCAGTAATGGGGATGACGAGGAGCAGAGCGGGGATGACAAGGAGCAGAGCGGGCAAGAAGAGGAGCAGAGCGGGGATGACCCTGCTATGGTGGTGGCTGATGACGACCTCGCGATTGTGGTGCCTGACGTTGACCATGCAATGGTGGTGCCTAACGATGACCTCGCGATGGTAGTGGCGTCGGTGATTCCACAGCTGGGCGACAGGACCATGCCAATTGTGGTAGAGTACATCCGCATTGGGATTTGCCACTCTGAGCGCATCAGGTTGATGAAGGAGAAGAAGGAGGAGTGAAGATGTTAAGAAAATGAAGTGGCAATGTTAAGCATGTTGGGTTTAAGCTTGTTAGTGTAATCTCAACATGTCAATGTTAAGTATGTCAGGTTTAATTTTGTGCATGCTCATGGATGTTGTATGACAGTGTCATCTAAACATGTCAATTTCTTAACAATGAATATTTAGTTTGGTAATTGATGGGAATTGAAATTTTTTATGCATGCTCATGGATGAAAGATAAAATTATGGGTGTTTGTGCATGCTCATGTATGAAACAATATAAGTTTCATTTTTTGAATGCTAAAAACATGACTCAAACCCTAGCCACGGACGACCGCCGTGACGAAATCCGCCGGTTTTTGAAAACACCGTAAAAAATTCAAAAACCATTTTTCATTTTTTGAATGCTAAAGACATGCGTTTTTTCGTGAACTGGCTACAAGGTAGGCATTTCATCACAGAATTGACAACAGATTTGCACAGCTCAAACCCTAGCCACGGACGGCCGCCGCGACGAAATCCGCCGGTTTTTGAAAACACCGTAAAAAATTCAAAAAATATCAAAACAATGGGAGACCTCCGCATCACATCATCAAATGTGGCCTACCAACTAGCAAAAATACTAAACTTGTAATACCGGCGTTTTCTTAAAAAAGTGTTCTCAAAAACGACCTACCATGAACGAAGATTCATGGCTTTCAAGCAAAACTAGCAATGATATGGCCACATTGGATGAATAGTTTCTGATAATATGCCCAAATTGGGCGCACGCCTCCGTCTTGTGATGGCAAACAATGTTGCCAAAGCAAGGTTCCAACTTGTTTAACAAGAAAAACCGTTTTTCATTTTTTGAATGCTGAAGACATGCGTTTTTTGTGAAGCGGCTACAAGGAGGGTCACCCCAAACGGCGCCATTCCATGTCTATCTCAAAGTAGACCCTATTTTACGGACGGTCGCCAAAAAGCATGCATTTCTGACCCTCGTAGCTACTCCCGGCAATTCAGACCACCTTCGACCGATTCAGCTGGAACCGGCTGGAATTTGAACTGCGGGTCCTCCATAGCTTGCCCGTTATTTTCACTAAAAATGCTTTTTAGCTTCATAGGTAGGCATTTCATCACACAATCGACAACAGATTTGCACGGCTCAAACCCTAGCCACGGACGGCCGCCGCGATAAAATCCGCCGGTTTTTGAAAACACCGTAAAAAAATTCAAAAAAATGGGAGGCCTCCACGTCACATCATCAAATGTGGCCTACCAACTAGCAAAAATACTAAACTTGCAATACAAATGTTTTCTTGAGCTACTCGGTATGATTTTAACCATGATTTCTACAAAGTTTACAAAAAAAACCTATTTTTCTGCCTCAAAACCTCTAAAAACTGGTGAAAATTTCCCTCCCACCCCACCAAAATTTCCCTCCTAGCACCAAATTTTCCCTCCCACCCCACGAAAATTTCCCACCACTTCTCTCCCACTACCATTGGGGACCCACCACCCCTCTCCCACTAAACAAGCGGAATCCTCCCCTCCGACTCCCCTCCCACTCCCCAAAATTTCCCCATTCCATTCCCCTCCCCGACGAACCCTAGCTTCTCCCCACTCCCTCCCCTGCTCCGCGCCGCCCCGCCGCCCCACTCCCTCTCCTGCTCCG
>NC_041389.1:371960019-371973584 GCF_002162155.2 Triticum dicoccoides | reverse complement strand
CCCACCGCCCCACTCCCTCCCTTGCTCCATGCCGCCACGCCGCATCGCGCTGCCCTCCCCGACGACGAATCCCCTCCCCTCGACGGCTACAGCGCCCGCATCGACTACCTCGACTACATCGACGACGACGGCGGCTACATCGACTACATTGACGAAGACGGCGGCTACATCGACTACATCGACGACGGTGGCGGCTACATCGACGACAACCACCGCTGCATCGTCAACATCATCCGCCCCTAGGTACTTCTCCATCTCCCCTCGATATTCGGTCGATCCATCTCCCTTCCTCTGCTGGATCCATCTCCCCTCTGGTTTGGTGGATCTTCTAGGGTTAGGATCTTCTAGGGTTAGGATCTCCGTCTGGTTCATGGGGTTAGGGTTAGGGTTCATGGGGTCAGGGTTAGGTTTCATGGGGTTCGTGGGGATGATCCCCCTCTGGTTCATGGCTAGAACATGATGGGGTTAGGGTTCTTGTTGCACGCCATTGCAGCAGATGTTGTAGGGGTTTGCATGGTTTCATTGTACCAACAGCCCATCCTAATTGTTCAAGTAGAAGACTTCTTTTATGTTGTGCCCATGGGGTTTGTAGCAGTGTTCTTCTTTTATGATATGTGCATGAAGCTTGTGTTCATCTTTCCAGTGAACAAGAGAATGCTTAGTACTTATTATGGTATTGGAATTCCTGGTGTGTTAAGGCAGTATGACTAGTTTTAATATATACCATATTGGTGCTAGATAACTTTGGGTGTTTTAATATAAAAGGTTGATTCTAATTGTCGAAATGTCTGAATTCGTGTTCTTCTAGTCTGTAGCCATGTTTGGTGTGTAGAGGCAACATAATCAATAGTTGAGTATAGTTTTTTCATCTGCTTTTGTACTTCTGCAAGTATAGTTGTTTCATGCTTTACCAGTGGCAACATCTAGTTGTTTTGAAGGTCCTCATGATATACTCTTCTAAATTCCCTGCATAAGCATGATTTCAAGGCCTACTATTATTGTTAACACTGCTTGCTTCTTTATTCATCAACTGTTGGGCAATCAGTTGCTCTGAATGCATAAGCTTGCCTCCATTATGGAAAACAATTGAGTAATTCATTTGCTTATAGATGATTGCAGGTACATGGATAAAATTGCAAGTTAAAACATAAAAGTAATTGTTGTAAATAGTTGTTTTTGCTAATCCACATTACTGAAGTATAATTCGTGTGCATTGTATTTGTATCCAACTATATATAATTGTAATACATGTGAGTTCTATTCTTGTCTCTGGTACGACAACCTTAATTCACTTAGCTTGATGTAGTTTGCTTCACATATATTACTGCTAATGCATTGCTTCACATATATAGTTTGCTTCAATTCAGTTGCTTGCTAGCATACATATGGTTAGGGATTGCATCAACAGTACTACTAGCACTTTGCTTGCTTGTTGTGTACTTTATATGAGGCACTAGGAAGATTTCTTGATGTACATTACTACCTCCTGCTTGATGTAGTGAAGATATTAAGAGATGCTTCATATCTTTCCAGTGTACATGCATGCTTGTTTAGTGCACTTACATGTTTGCTTAATTAATAACACTAGATCATATGTATTACATGTATTGATGTATTGTTGATCCATCAAGTTTGTTTCACATGTATTACATGTATGTGCATGATGTTCCAAATGCTTTCCTTTATTGATACAAGTGCATCATTTTACTTTATCCCTGTTATATCTGATTGTTGTTTATTCTATTTTGCAAGCACCACCTCAAGATCATCCATGGCAAGGATGACAAGGTCAAACATGAGGCCAACCGTTGGTATGCAACTTGCTCCTTGTGGTTATACTGTTAGTTTCATAAAATCTGTGTCTTAATATGCTAAGTGAAATGTATTGTTGCAATCTGAATAAGTTGTCTTAATTGTGCCTGTGTGCTGTTAGTCTTCCTTACCGGAATAACTAGGATTAAATGATAATAAAATTTCATAAGATATGTTTGGCTGTCTGTCCATGCATTCCAAACATTCACCTAATAGTTACGTTTCCTTTATCATGCAAAGAACAGCCTCTCACCGAGTACGAGAAGGTTAGGGCTAGAAATATCATGAGGAACAATCGGATGTTCCAGTCCCTTGGCATCGGTGCAATAGCATCGATGATTAGGGAAACAAATGGTGTACAAGAAGGTAGAAGTGATGAGGTTCAAGAAGGTAGTGGAGTTATCAATGATGACCCAGAGTACAATCCTGAGGATGAAGTTATTGATGGAGAGGAAGTGGATGATGTTGTAGTGAGCAAGACTGTTAAGGTGCAAACCCTGTCTTGCTTGGAGGGCTGGGGTTCTTTTATGCTATGTTATTCCTTGTGCTCACATATTTCTCTTGTGATCTAATGCTTTTTTCCGTGCTGTTTATACGAGGCACTGAAGGAATCTAGGACGAAGAGGCCTGGTGTTAAGAAGACAGTCAGCAAGAAGAAGAAGAGCTCAGAAACATCTGCTGCAATGCCTGTAGGAAAGGTGATGGCCCCAGCTCCAGGACAAAAAAAGAGGATCCTGGAACCTGATGAACCTTCCCTTGATAGTCACAAGGTAGAAAGCAAAGATGGCCACTGCGACGGACCATCAGGAAAGTCTGCTGCGCATGGACTCTGAGACCTCGGTGCAAATGGGTGATGAGTTGCCGCCCATGGATGAAGGAACCACTCTCAGCATGGATGGAAGTGGCACTGTCTGCCTATATGAAGGAGGAACCATCTGCATTTATGAAGCAGGCACTGTCCACACAGACCTCAGCCATGTTGCACCTTCTATTGACAGGAATGCTGTCATCAATGAAGAAGAATAGCAGCTTGTGCTTCAATCAGGCAAGTTGACCTTTGCAATGCTATCTTTTACTAGTGCATTTTCCAAATGGAATGATCATGTATGCTTTTGTCGATTCCTGCATTTGTCGATTTCTATTCTAATTTATGAGTTCAATTTCATTTTCAGATGCAATGACTACCAAGACTAGACTTAGAAAGGGAAAGGGCTAGAGAGGATCACCAAGTCGCTTGGTAGCAAGGTGCCTATCCAAACTGCCGAAGGGATGAAGCATCCAGAGAAGCCTCTGCAGCCAGCAAAGCTTGCCTCTGAGTGTGGACTCGTTGCAAGAAGCCAGGCTTCTGAGTGCTGGCTTATCAGGGATGCCGTGAATTTGGCACGAGCGATCAAGTATGTGGTCCAGACTGGACGATCCCGGATTGTTTCTTTTGAACGGCTTTTTCCGCTGATCGGGTTTTGAGCCACTGAATCCGGCGTTGACTGCCGTGTCTTTGGTGTTGTCGCCATTGTTCCGACGCTTATGTCTGTTGTGCCGTGGCTTGCCGTTACTGTCGTGGACATCTGAAGTGCCGGAGTTTCTTGTCATGGTGCTACTGCGAGCCAACCAGTTGTCCTCGCCCGTGCAAAAGCGGGTCATGAGTGTCGTGAGGGCCGCCATGGACTTCGATTTTTCTTGGCCGAGGTGTTGGGCGAGCCACTCATTGCATATATTATGCTTAAAGGCCGCCAAGGCTTCGGCGTCCGGACAGTCGACAATTTGGTTCTTTTTAGTTAGGAACCGAGTCCAGAATTTCCTGGCTGACTCTCCGGGCTGTTGGGTAATGTGACTCAAATCATCAGCATCCGGTGGTCGCACGTAAGTGCCTTGGAAGTTGTCGAGGAACGCATCCTCCATGTTTTCCCAACGGCCGATGGAATTTGCCGGCAGGCTATTCAGCCAGTGTTGGGCCGGTCCTTTGAGTTGAAGGGGAAGATACTTGATGGCATGTAGATCATAACCGCGGGCCATGTGAATGTGGAGCAGGAAATCTTCGATCCATACCGCGGGGTCTGTTGTGCCATCATATGATTCGATGTTTACGGGTTTAAACCCTTCTGGGAATTCATGATCCAGTACTTCGTCAGTGAAGCAGAGGGGGTGTGCGGCGCCTCTATGCTGGGCTATGTTACTACGCAGTACGAATAAGTCTAGTCGGCTATGTTCGGCCCGGCCGGACTTGTTGATAGTGTAACCTGCATGATGATCATCGTCATGTGTTGGGGCGCGCCCCCGCGATCTGTAGATCGATCTTGGTTGTCCTGCTTTGTTTTCCAGTATGTCTCATAGGTCCTTCCTATTGCCCCGGGCCATAGTTTATTGGCGAGGGGGTGCGAGCTAGTATTCGGGCTGATACGCCATTTTATCCCGGCCACGAGGTGGCCAGTCAGCCTCGTCCTGTGCTGGTAGTGTGGGCTTTAGGACCCCCTCCTCGAGTTGAGGTAGCAACGTGTGCTTTGGGTAACCTTTGGTGTGGCGCTCGAGTCCGTATTCTTCGGCTGCCAGGACCTCAGTCCATCTGTCTGTGAGCAGATCTTGATCAGCTTGGAGCTGTTGCTGCTTCTTTTTCAGGCTTCTTGCAGTGGCCATAAGCCGGTGCTGGAAGCGCTCCTGCTCTACGGGATCCTCACGCACACCGAATGCATCATCGTCGAGGCTCACCTCGTCTTCAGAGGGGGCATGTAGTTGTCCTCCTCCAAGTATCCGTCCGTCGCCTGTTCATCTGGGCTAACCTGCCCGTCTTCCTATCCGGCCTGCTTGAAGGCAGGCTGATCGGGATTGTATTCATCTTCGGCACCATACGGATTGGTTTCGTCTCCTGTGCCGGTATTGCTGTGGCGGGGCTTAGAACGGCGCCGATGACGCCCATGCTTCGATTTCTTCCTTAAGGGGCTATCCTCTATTGCCTCATCACCATTGGTTTCTTTGGGAGTGTCCACCATATATATATCATACGAGGAGGTGGTTTTCCAGCGCCCCGTGGGCGGTGGTTCCTATTCTTCTCCTGCATCATCGTCCACACCGTCGATGTCTTCGGAGTCGAAGTCAAGCACGTCAGTCAAATCATCGACAGTGGCAATGAAGTGGGTGGTGGGTGGGTAACGAATTTCCTTGTCGCCTACTTCCCACTCGAGCCAGACATAGTTCGGCAAAGAGTCTCCTGAAAAAGAGAGAGACCTTAATGAATTCAGCATGTCACCGAAGGGTGAGTGCTGAAAGATATCCGCAGCGATGAACTCCATTACCGGGGCCCAATTGGATTCTATGGGCCCGGGTGCGTACGATCAGGAACCTACAGCCGGATGCAAGTCCGGGGGCCCGGTGACAAAGATTTCCTTGGAGGTGGAGTCTGTGTTTGGCTCTACCACCAATGAGTATGCGGCCTCCAGGGCGGGATCCATCCACCCGTCCTCAGACGACGCGATCCGCCCCGGATTTAGGTCCGGAGCTACTGCAGGTGCGATATCCCGAATATTGTCTCACAGCAGATCTAAGCTGTGCTCGTCGTGACTGTTCGGCGCTCCTGGAGTAGGCCTGAATCCGTCAAAGATCAAGTCTCCGCGGATATCGGTCGTGTAGTTAAAGTTTCCGAATCTGACCTGATGGCCAGGGGCGTAGCTATTGATCTGCTCCAGATGGCCAAGCGAATTGGCCCACAGTGCAAAGCCGCCGAACACGAAGATCTGTCCGGGAAGAAAAGTCTCACCCTGGACCGCGTTGTTGTTAATGATTGAAGGAGCCATCGAGCCTTGCTGCGATGACACAGAGGAACTCTCAATGAGAGCACCAATGTCGGTGTCAAAACCGGCGGATCTCGGGTAGGGGGTCCCGAACTGTGCGTCTAAGGCTAATGGTAACAGGAGGCAGGGGACACGATGTTTTACCCAGGTTCGGGCCCTCTCGATGGAGGTAATACCCTACTTCCTGCTTGATTGATCTTGACGATATGAGTATTACAAGAGTTGATCTACCACGAGATCGTAGAGGCTAAACCCTAGGAGCTAGCCTATGATTATAATTGTTGTCCTCCTATGGACTAAACCCTTCGGTTTATATAGACACCAGAGGAGGCTAGGGTTACACAGAGTCGGTTACAAAGAAGGAGATCTAACATCCGAATTGCCAAGCTTGTCTTCCATGCAAAGGAGAGTCCCATCGGGACATGGGACGAAGTCTTGAGTCTTGTATCTTCATAGTCCAATAGTCCGGCCAAAGTATATAGTCCGGCTGTCCGGATACCCCCTAATCCAGGACTCCCTCAGCCGGCCTCTTCTCCCCCCCCCCCTCAGGGGGGAATGGCTTTCTTCTGCTTCCTCCTCTTCCTCGTCATCCTCGGCGACAGAGGAATGAGTCTTGGCGTCTTCGGACGTCGCGTCCGAAGTGCCCTTGCAACGGAGACCACCTCTGGTCCCCTTGGCCTTCTTCTCCGGCGCCTGATAAGGCGCCAAAACCAGCATCTTTGTCAGAAGCGGGATTTCTGGGTCCTTGTTGGCCTAGAAGAGAACCTTCCAGATGTCTTCGTGAGTAGTGCCGAGGATCTCCAGCAGGGTCTGGTTCTTGGCCGGATCAAACTCCCATAGACGGCAAGTCCGGTGTTGGCACGGAAGGATCCGGCGAATAAGCATCACCTGGATCATGTTGACGAGCTTGATTTTCTTGTTTGTCATGTTCTGGACGCATGTCTGGAGTGCTATCAGCTCGTCTGGAGAAGACCAGGTCAAGCCTTTCTCTTGCCAGGAGGTGAGCTACATCGGGACTCCGGACCGGAATGCGGGAGCCGCGGCCCAATTGGTGCCGCGCGGCTCTGTGATGTAGAACCACTTCGACTACCACCCTTTGACAGTCTCCACGAAGGAGCCTTCAGGCCATGTAACATTGGGCATCTTGCCCACCATGGCGCCTCCACACTCTGCTTGTTGACCACTCACCACCTTCGGCTTCACATTGAAGGTCTTTAGCCATAGTCCGAAGTGAGGTGGGATGCGGAGGAAGGCCTCACACATGATAATAAATGCCGATATGTTGAGGATGGAGTTGGGGTCCAGGTCGTGGAAGTCCCGCCCGTAGTAGAACATAAGTCCTCGAACGAACAGGTGGAGATGGAATCCCAGCCCGCGGACAAAGTGGGAGATGAACATCGCCCTCTCATGGGGCTCCAGAGTGGGTAAGATCTGTCCCCCGGCCGGATGCCGGTGGGCGATTTCCCGAGCCAAGTACCCGGCCTCCCGGAGCTTCGTAATGTCCTTCTCCTTAATGGAGGAGGCCATCCACTTGCCCTGTGCTCCGGATCTGGACATGGCTGGAGTGCTTTCTGGGGGCGGAGAGGATGAGAACTTGGGCGCTGGAGCTCGAGAATGGGATGAGAAGAGAAAGAGAGAAGGCGTAGGTGAAAAAGGGTGAATCCATATCCCCTTATAAAGGCAGTGAATATCATGCGCCTCCCCTCTTGCCTTAAAACTCGCCTATTCCTCGAGGGCCGTGCAAATGGCACGGTAGGGTTACCCATGCCCGAATTGATGAGAATCCCGCAATAAGGGGACACTATTTTTGCTTTGAAAAGACGTGCCAATGAAACCGCACCTCGAAATATGGAGCGGCGGGCTAAAAAACAGTTCGAATAATGGCCGGGCGCTGACGTGATGTCACGCTGCAAAAAGTTGTCAGCGGATTGGACTCGTGAAATATTATACTCTCTACGGCTGTGTGTGGTATTTGTTTTGCAGAGTCGGACACGTTTTCCGTGTTCGAAGTCTATTGTGGAGTATTCGAAGAAGGAACCCGCCTTGCAATGTCGAAAACAATCTGCGCGCCAGACTCGTCGTCATTGAAGCCTGGTTCAGGGGCTACTAAGGAAGTCCTGGATTAAGGGGTCCTCGGATGTCCGGACTATTAACATGGGCCGGACTGTTGGGCTATTAAGATACACGACACAAGACTTCTTCCCGTGTCCGGATGGGACTCTCCTTTGCATGGATGGCAAGCCTAGTAATTCAGATATGTAGATTCCTTTCTCTGTAACCGACTTTGTATAACCTAGTCCCCTCCGGTGTCTATATAAACCGGAGGGTTTAGTCCATAGAGGCAATCATAATCATATAGGCTAGACTTCTAGGGTTTAGCCACTATGATCTCGTGGTAGATCAACTCCTGTAATACTCACATTCATCAAGATCAATCAAGCAGGAAGTAGGGTATTACCTCCATAGAGAGGGCCCGAACCTGGGTAAACATCGTGTCCCCTGTCTCCTATTACCATAGACCTTAGACGCACAGTTCGGGACCCCCAACCCAAGATCCACCGGTTTTGACACCAACACCTCGCCAGTGGCAGCCAGCCCCACTCAGGCCAACCTATCAGTAGCCATGAGCTCCTGCACCCCGCACCAACTATCCACCTCAGCAGTACTCCAACCCCAGGCCAGCTTACAACAACCCCGATAACATTGGTGGCAACAAGACCAACAACCCAAACCAAGTCACTTGCTTTGGATGTGGTCAGTCAGGACACATCTCAAGGGTGTGCCCCAACAAGAAGCCCAATGCTCCACGCCCCAATGTGCAGAACCCAGGACAAGGCCGCGGAATGCCCCCAAGGAACCAAGATCCCCACAACCCGCCCAACAATGGCAAGGGGCATGTGAACCACGTCACTGCAGAAGAAGCTCAGGAAGACCTGGACATCGTGTTGGGTACGTTCCTTGTCAACTCAGCACCTGTAATTGTCTTGTTTGATTTTGGAGCCACGCATTCATTTGTCACCCAAAGGTTTGCATTAAAAAATGGCATGACCCCTACACCCCTGAGTAATCCCATGGTGGCACAAACCCCCGGAGCCGAGATGAGAGACAAGATAGGATGTAAAGGAGTAGGGATCAACATTAATGGGGTAGATTTCCTAGCAGACCTTATCATCCTAAGATCACAAGGCTTGGCTGTGATCTTGGGAATGGATTGGCTCAGCAAGCACCAAGGCTTGTTAGATTGTGCTTTGTGCCAACCAAACTATCACAGTGACCAATGACCAAGGAGTTGAAGTTAAGTTTGCCTCCACTACCTCCTCTGCTCAAGTCGCCCAAGTCAACTATCTTTCCTCACGAGTTACCTGGAATGCCCGAACCTGGGAAGAAGTTGGACTGGAGCAAGCGCCTGTTGTATGTGAATACCCCGATGTCTTTCCTCACGAGTTACCTGGAATGCCTCCTGATCGCGACATTGAGTTCATTATCGAGCTCATGCCCGGAGCAGGACCCATCTATAAGAAGCCTTATAGGATGGGATCGGAGGAGTTAGCAGAACTGAAGAAGCAGCTGGCCGAGAAGTTGAGGAAAGGATTCCTCCGCCCTAGTACCTCACCTTGGGGATCACCTGTTCTGTTTGTGGAGAAGAGGGACGGTACCATCCGATTATGTGTTAACTATCATTCCCTTAATGAAGTCACAATCAAGAACAAGTATCTACTCCCCAAGATTGAAGACTTGTTTGATCAGCTGAATGGTGCCAAGGTGCTTTCCAAGATCAATCTCAGGTCTGCATACTATCAGCTGAAGATCAGACCCCAAGACATTCCGAAGACAACATTCGTAACCCGGTATGGCTTGTATGAGTACATGGTCATGTAGTTTGGGTTAACCAATGCCCCTGACAACTTCATGTACCTCATGAAAAAGGTTTTCATGGAGTACCTGGACAAGTTTGTTGTCATCTTCATTGATGACATACTCATGTTTTCCAAGAGCATGAGCAACACTTGAGAATGGTCCTAGATAAGCTTCGAGAGCACCAGCTTTATGCCAAGTTCAGCAAGTGCGAATTTTGGTTACATGAAGTTGGATTCTTGGGTCATGTATTGAATGCCGAAGGGTTGTCAATGGATCCCACCAAGATTCAAGTTGTGACTGAATGGAAAACCCCGAGCAATGTGAAGGAAGCCAGAAGCTTCCTCGGACTCGCGGGATATTACCGCAAGTTCGTTGAAGGATTCTCAAGCATTGCCCGACCTATGACCCAGCTCTTGAAGAAGGACAAGAAGTTTGAGTGGACATCGAAGTGTGAAGAGAGCTTCCAGGAGCTAAAGAAGAGATTAACCACCGCCCCAGTTCTGGCCACACCTGATATTCACAAGGACTTTGTGATATATTGTGATGCATCAAGAACCAGACTCGAAGGTGTTCTGATGCAAGAAGGCAGAGTCGTAGCATATCTATCCAGACAGCTACGTCCTCATGAAGAGAACTATGCTACTCATGATCTCGAGTTGGTAGCTGTAGTTCACGCCTTAAAGACCTGGCGACATTACCTTCTAGGGAAGCGGTGTGAGATATACACCGACCAAAAGAGTTTGATGTATATCTTCACTCAAAAGGAATTGAACATGAGGCAAAGGAGGTGGCTAGAGCTGATCAAGGACTATGACCTCAATGTCCAATACCACCCTGGAAAGGCTAACATGGTAGCAGATGCCTTAAGCAGAAAGGCTTGTTCCTTGAATGCTATGCTTAAGGAAAGGCTACCCGCCTTGTATGAAGAACTTGAAGGCTTCGGATTGGAACTGGTTGCACCAGGATTCTTGGCCAACCTCGAAGTCAAGCCTACCCTGATGGATGGTGTTAAGGAAGCTCAGAAGGGACACAAGAGTATTGAAGGCATCAAGAGGAAGATCAAGGCGGGCAAAGCCCCAAATTTCTCAGAGGGTGAGCAAGGAGTTGTGTGGTTTGGGAATCGCATTTGCGTGCCAACAAGACTGAGCTCAAGAATCTGATCTTGCAAGAAGCTCATGACACCCCGTATTCCATCCATCCTGGAGGAACCAAGATGTATCAAGACCTAAAGGAAAGATTCTAGTGGCACAGGATGAAAATGGAGATTGCCACCTATGTTGCAAAGTGTGATGTATGCCAAAGGGTCAAGGCTGAACATCAGCGACCTGCTGGATTGCTCCAACCAATCAAGGTTCCCGAGTGGAAATGGGATAAAGTCAGAATGGATTTCATCACTGGATTACCCAGGTCAAATAAGGGTCATGACTCCATCTGGGTTATAGTCGACCATTTGACCAGAGTGGCCCATTTCATTCCTATCAAGACTACCTATGATGGCAACCAGCTGGCAGCTCTATATATCGATAGAATCGTAAGTCTTCATGGTGTTCCTAAGGAGATTGTGTCAGATCGAGGAACCCAGTTTACCTCAAGGTTCTGGAAGAAGTTCCAAGAGGCCATGGGAACCAAGTTGTCTTTCAGCACTGCGTTCCACCCACAGACCGGAGGCCAGACGGAACAAGTGAATCAGATCCTCGGAGACATGCTTCGAGCATGTGTCCTAGCATATGGAGCTAAGTGGGAAGATTGTCCCCCTTCGCTGATTTCTCCTATAACAATAGTTATCAATCAAGTCTCCAGAGTGCACCATTTGAAGTGTTGTATGGACGCAAGTGTCGCAAACCCCTCAATTGGTCAGAGACCGGAGAAGGGCTAGTCTTTGGACCAGATGTTCTCCGCGAAGCAGCAGAACAAGTGCAGCTAGTCAGAGAGCGTCTGAAGACCTCCAAGTCAAGACAGAAGAGCTATGCCGACACTCGTTGCCGATAGGTGAACTTCCTAGTCGGAGACCATGTGTACCTATGGGTAACCCCCCTTAAGGGAACCAAGTGTTTCCACGTTAAGGGGAAGCTCGCACCAATATTTATTGGCCCCTTTAAGATCACCGCGCTGCAAGGAGAAGTGGCTTACCAATTGGAACTATCACCTGAACTATCTAATGTGCACAACGTATTCCACGTGTCACAACTCCGAAAGTGTCTCCAAGTTCCGGACAAGCCTGATCTCTACAAGGACATCGATCACCAAGCATTTATCCTTCAGCCTGATTTGACCTACTGTGAGAGGCCCATCCGCATATTGGATGAAGCAAAATGACATACTCGAAGCCGCACTATCAAGTACCTCAAGGTCCAGTGGAGCGACCACACTGAAGCAGAAGCAACCTGGGAACGTGAAGACTACCTTAGATCCGAGTTTCCATATCTCTTTAAAGCCTAGTTTAGGAATCTCGGGGACGAGATTCTTGTAAGGGGGGTAGGTCTGTCACACCCTGCAATTTGTAACATGTCATTTGCATTAATAAATCATGAAAATTTGGACCAGCAAAAACTTTTGCACTTTATTTGGGTTTTTATTCAAACTGGATTTCTGTCTGTGATTTCAAGTGCTCATGAAAGCCATATTCTAGCTCCACCTTCTATACTTCATTTCCTTGCTCCAAACTTTTGCCCCAATGATCATGCCATGTGTATAGTACAATATAGAATTTTCTTACAAAAATAATTTGGCCAAAAAGCATTTTCTAAATTTAGTTTTCCAAAAAACCCTAAATTGAGGTTTGCACTACAAGTACTTGATTTGTAGTATGAAAAATCTTTCAAAGAGTATTTTTGACTCCTATTAGGTATAGGACTCCCAAAAACCACAAAAATATAATTTTAAAAGTTATTTTGCTATTTTATTTCAGGGCTTTTTCTTTAGGCCAGAAATGGTCTTTGATAGGTTAAAATTATTTTAATGCTTTAAAAATATTTCTGAAAATTTAGGGAAACTTAGTGGACATATATTGTCCATATATAAGGGTTTCAACACATGGTTATGTTAAAAATATTGGTCAAACCCCTCAAAATACCCTTTCTGGATATTTCAAGCTTTTGAAATATTTACAACGGAAATATTCTCTAAAAATTTCAAGAAAATTCTAGCAAGTCACACACGCCTAATGTGACGATCTTGCAAGGTTTCATCCCAATCCCAATTGTTTTGGTTCACAAAAGTGCCCCAAAACCCTCTCTGTCTAGAATCAAATTTGAACAACTTTACATTGTCAACTTTCTCCTTTTTCTCTCAACCTTTGTGGGCATGTTCTAAACCCTAAATGATGACACTAAACCAAGTGGTGCATCAAGGAGAACAGTTTTGCATGTCTAGATCTTGGAAAACTCATTTCTATTGATTTCTAGGGTTTACAAAAGTTGCATTAGCAACTTTGCCCAAATGTACTCAATCTTGGTGGAACCACTTATTTTCTCATGCCATTTGACCCTGTCAAGCCTTATGACAAGAGGAGTTTATCTTATTTCCCAAATAAACAACAAACACCTTTTGCCATTTTTCTAAAAAGACCACTTTGACCACTTCCACTAATCTCCATGAGTTCTACTTTTTACCACAGCTCCTCCTAGACCTCTTCTAACCCAATAGCTCTCCCATGGCTTTTGCTCAATGACTGAAGGGTGAAACACCCTCATTTACCTCCCTGGACAGTAGCTTCTCTCTCTTTCTCACCTCCCTCCTCACTCTAGTGGCCATCCATGGCATCAAATGCACCACCCCCTTTCTTTACTCCCTCCTAGACCTGCTAGACACAAAAGGATGCGCCCATTGACACGTCTCCAACGTATCTATAATTTATGAAGCATTCATGCTATTTTATTACTATTTTGAATGATTATGGGCTTTATTATACACTTTTATATTACTTTTGGGACTAACCTACTAACTGGAGGCCCAGTCCATATTGCTATTTTATGGCCTGTTTCAGTATTTCAAAGAAAAGGAATATCAAACGGAGTCCAAACGGAATGAAACCTTCGGGAGCGTGATTTTTTGGAAGAGTATGATCCTGGAGACTTGGAGTTCACATCAGAAGATACTCGAGGCAGCCACGAG
>NC_041389.1:371862588-371959635 GCF_002162155.2 Triticum dicoccoides | reverse complement strand
CTCGTGGGCCCCTCGAGCACCTCCCGACCGACTTCTTTCGCCTATATAAGCCTACGTACGCTAAAAACATCGCATATCAAGATAGATCGGGAGTTCCGCTGCCGCAAGCCTCTGTAGCCACCAAAAACCTCTCGGGAGCCCGTTCCGGTACCCTGCCGGAGGGGGAATCCATCACCGGTGGCCATCTTCACCATCCCGGGCTCTCCATGATGAGGAGGGAGTAGTTCACCCTCGGGGCTGAGGGTATGTACCAGTAGCTATGCGTTTGATCTCTCTCTCTCTCTCATGTTCTCTATGGCACGATCTTGATGTATCGCGAGCTTTGTTATTATAGTTGGATCTTATGATGTTTCTCCCCCTCTACTCTGTTGTGATGAATTGAGTTTCCCCTCTTGAAGTTATCTTATCGGATTGAGTCTTTGATTTGAGAACACTTGATGTATGTCTTGCCGTGTTTATCTGTGGTGACAATGGGATATCACGTGCCACTTGATGTATGTTTTGGTTACCAACTTGCGGGTTCCGCCCATGAACCTATGCATAGGGGTTGGCACACATTTTCTTGACTCTCTGGTAGAAACTTTGGGGCACTCTTTGAAGTACTTTGTGTTGGTTGGTTGAATCTGAGATTGTGTGATGCATATCGTATAATCATGCCCACGGATACTTGAGGTGACAATGGAGTATCTACGTGACATTAGGTTTTTGGTTGATTTGTGTCTTAAGGTGTTATTCTAGTACGAACTCTTTTATAGATTGATCCGAAAGAATAGCTTTGAGGTGGTTTCATACCCTACCATAATCTCTACGTTTGTTCTCCGCTATTAGTGGCTTTGGAGTGACTCTTTGTTGCATGTTGAGGGATTGTTATATGATCTATCTATGTTATTATTGTTGAGAGAACTTGCACTAGTGAAAGTATGAACCCTAGGCCTTGTTTCCTATCATTGCAATACCGTTTACGCTCACTTTTATCAGTAGTTACCTTGCTGTTTTTATATTTTTAGATTACAAAAACCCTTATCTACTATCCATATTGCACTTGTATCACCATCTCTTCGCCGAACTAGTGCACCTATATAGTTTACCATTGTATTGGGTGTGTTGGGGACACAAGAGACTCTTTGTTATTTGGTTGCAGGGTTGTTTGAGAGAGACCATCTTCATCCTACGCCTCCCACAGATTGATAAACCTTAGGTCATCCACTTGAGGGAAATTTGCTATTGTCCTACAAACCTGTGCACTTGCAGGCCCAACAACGTCTACAAGAAGGAGGTTGTGCAGTAGACATCACCCACCTTGCCAAAAATATGGCCATGCTAGCCATACATGCGCTCTGGGGCGTGGTATAGTGCGCTCCCGCACTGTAGCCGCCCCCTGCGAACCACCTCCGGCCGATGCACCTCGACGTCCACGTCACGCCACGGCCTAGTCCCCCTCCTCCTTCTCCCTCCTGTGGCCTCTCTCGCATGTGCGTCGGTCGCCCGCAAGCTCCAATGCACGGCCTCACACGTGCGAGCTCTCTGGAGCCTTCCCTGCTCCTTCTCTTCCCTCCTCTGGATGAGGACCTCATCCACAAATGGTCTGGACTCGCTCACGAGTGCCCTCATGGCCTCTGGCCTCGCCGTGACCTCGTCGATGCACGAGTCCACGGTGGACTGGTGCTCGTCTATATAAGCCCGTCCCGGGCTGCTCCAGTGGCATCCACCTCCTTCTCATACCCCCAAGAACATGCCCGCACCAACCAAATGTCCTCAAGTGGCTTCTGTGCTCGGGATCGGCCGGAGCTCCGCCGCCTCGGGTCGCCGTCGATCCATAGGTGCACGCCTTCTCCACCCCCGCTCTCACTCGATCTAGAACCACACAGCCCTACTGATTGATTCCCCTCTCTTTCCCGCATATATTACAGGCCGGTCGGAGCTATTCATCCACCTCCCGATGCGCCACCACCCAGCCACCTCGTCGCCGGTGAGCCAGGCCACCCCGGCGGCCAACTCCTCACCCACCAGAATGGCGACATCCTCCCGAGTCCAATGGTACCACCCCCATCTCCAGCTGTGCCCTATATCGTCGGCGGCGAGCTCGCCGATGGCTCTGGACGGAGGTAGACGACGGCGGCTGCGGGCCCTGTCTGTCAGCTTCACGCCCGGACGGGTGGGACCCACCCGTCAGGTTTAAAAACGCACACACGCGTGCACCGGTTTGCCCGTCGACTGAAGGCATATTCAACCTTTACGCCTTCGACGTGGCTGCTACGTCTTGAGCTTGCATTGGTTTTCCTCGAAGAGGAGAAGGTGATGCAACAAAGTGTAGCGTAAGTATTTCCCTCAGTTTTGAGAACCAAGGTATCAATCCAGTAGGAGGCTCCTCAAAAGTCCCACGCACCTACACAAACAAACTGAGAACTCGCAACCAATGCAATAAAGTGAAAGTGAGATCTAATAAAGATAGTAAGATAAGATAAATATATTTTTGGTATTTTATAAGATAGGTGCAAAAAGTAAAGATGCAAATAAAAGTAGATTGAAAGCAAATATGATAAGAGATAGACCCGGGGGCCATAGGTTTCACTAGTGGCTTCTCTCAAGATAGCATAAGTATTACGGTGGGTGAACAAATTACTGTCGAGAAATTGATAGAAAAGCGCATAGTTATGAGATTATCTAGGCATGATCATGTATATAGGCATCACGTCCATAACAAGTAGACCGACTCCTGCCTGCATCTACTACTGTTACTCCACACATCGACCGACTCCTGCCTGCATCTAAAGTATTAAGTTCATTAGAACAGAGTAACACATTAAGCAAGATGACATGATGTAGAGGGATAAACTCAAGCAATATGATATAAACCCCATCTTGTTATCCTCGATGGCAACAATACAATACATGCCTTGCAACCCTTTCTGTCACTGGGTAAGGTCACAGCAAGATTGAACCCAAAGCTAAGCACTTCTCCCATGGCAAGAAAGACCAATCTAGTAGGCTAAACCAAACTGATATTTCGAAGAGACTTGCAAAGATAACTCAATCATACATAAAAGAATTCAGAGAAGATTAAAATATTATTCATAGATAAAATTGATCATAAACCCACAATTCATCGGATCTCGACAAACACACCGCAAAAAGAGTTTACATCGAATAGATCTCCATAAGAGAGGGGGAGAACATTGTATTGAGATCCAAAAAGAGAGAAGAAGCCATCTAGCTAATAACTATGGACCCGTAGGACTGTGGTAAACTACTCACAACTCATCTGAGGGGCAAGGATGTTGATGTAGAGGCCCTCCATGGTCGATTCCCCCTCCGGTAGAGTGCCGACGAAGGCTCCAAGATGGGATCTCACGGATACAGAAGGTTACGGCGGTGGAAATTGTGTTTCGTGCTGCCCTTGGATGTTTTCGGGGTACGTAGGTATATATAGGAGGAAGAAGTACGTCGGTGGCCGCCCGAGGGGCCCATGAGACAGGGGGCGCGCCCTATAGGGGGGCGTGGCCTCCTGTCTTGTGGCTTCCTCGGAAGCTTCTTGACTTGCACTCCAAGCTCTCCGGATCATGTTCGTTCCAAAAAACATGCTCCCGAAGGTTTCATTCCGTTTGGACTCCGTTTGATATTCCTTTTCTTCGAAATACTGAAATAGGCAAAAAACAGCAATATGGGCTGGGCCTCCGGTTAGTAGGTTAGTCCCAAAAATGATATTAATGTGTAAAATAAAGCCCATAAACATCCAAAAGGGGTAATATAATAGCATGGAACAATCGAAAATTATAGATACGTTGGAGACGTATCAAGCATCCCCAAGCTTAATTCCTGCTCGTCCTCGAGTAGGTAAATGATAAAAGGAGAATTTTTGATGTGGAATGCTACCTAGCATAATTCATAATGTAATATTCTTTATTGTGGCATCAATGTTCAAATCCAAATGATTCAAAATAAAAGTTCATATTGACATAAGAAATAGTAATACTTCAAGCATACTAATCAAAGTAATCATGTCTTCTCAAAATAACATGTCTAAAGAAAGTTATCCCTACAAAATCATATAGTCTGGCTGTTGCTCTATCTTCATCACACAAAGTTTAATCATGCACAACCCCGATGACAAGCCAAGAAATTTTTTCATACTTTAATAATCTCAAACTTTTTCAACTTTCACGCAATACATGAGCGTGAGCCATGGACATAGCACTATATGTGGAATAGAATGGTGGTTGTGGAGCAGACAAAAAAGGAGAAGATAGTCTCACATCAACTAGGCGTATCAACGGGCTATGGAGATGCCCATTAATAGATATCAATGTGAGTGAGTAGGGATTGCCATGCAACGGATGCACTAGAGCTATAAATATATGAAAGCTCAACAAAAGAAACTAAGTGGGGTGCATCCAACTTGATTGCTCACGAAGACCTAGGGCATTTTGAGGAAGCCCATCATTGGAATATACAAGCCAATTTCTATAATGAAAAATTCCCACTAGTATATAAAAGCGACAACATATGAGACTCTCTAACATGAAGATCATGGTGCTATTTTGAAGCATAAGTTTGGAAAAAGAGATAGTAGCATTGTCCCTTCTCTCTTTTTCTCTCATTTTATTTTTTTTCTTTTCTTCTTTTTTTCTTTTTCTTTTTTCTTTCTTTTTTTGGCCTTTCTCTTTTTTTTTCTTTTTGGCCTTTCTATTTTTTTCTTTCTTTCTTTCTTTCTTTTTGTAAAGTCTGAAGTCTCATCCCGACTTGTGGGGGAATCATAGCCTTCATCATCCTTTCCTCACTAGGACAATGCTCTAATAATGAAGATCATCACACTTTTATGGATTTACAACTCAAAGCTAGAACAACATATGACTCTATATGAATGCCTCCGGCGGTGTACCGGGATATGCAATGAATCAAGAGCGACCTGTACGAAAATTATGAAGGTGGCCTAGCCACAAATACTATGTCAACTACATGATCATGCAAAAAGCAATGTGACAAAAGTAATGCGTGTCATATGAACGGAACGGTGGAAAGTTGCATGGCAATATATCTTGGAATGGCTATGGAAATGCCATAATAGGTAGGTATGGTGGCTGTTTTGAGGAAGGTAAATGGTGGGTGTATGGTACCGGCGAAAGTTGCACGATACAAGAGAGGCTAGCAATGGTGGAAGGGTGAAAGAGTGTGTATAATCCATGGACTCAACATTAATCAAAAGAACTCATATATTTGTTGCAAAAATTTAGAAGTCATCAAAAACCAAAGCACTACGCGCATGCTCCTAGGGGGATAGATTGGTAGGAAAAGACCATCGCTCGTCCCCGACCGCCACTTATAAGGAAGACAATCAATAAATAAAATTGTGCTCCAACTTCATCACAAAGCGGTTCACCATACGTGCATGCTACGGGAATCAAAAACTTCAACACAAGCATTCTTTAAATTCATAATCACCCAACTAGCATGACTTTAATATCACTACCTCCATATCTCAAAACAATTATCAAGCATCAAATTGATCATAGCATTCAATTCACTTTCTATGATAGTTTTTATTATACCCAACTTGGAAGCTTATCATTCTAGGACCAACTTTATGATCATAGAAAATACCATGTTGTTCTGTAAGACTCTCAAAATAATATAAGTGAAGCATGAGAGACTAGCAATTTCTTCAAAATTAAGACACCACCGTGCTCTAAAAGATATAAGTTAAGCACTAGAGCAAAAACTATCAAGCTCAAAAGATATAAGTGAAGCACATAGAGTATTCTAGCAAATTCTAATCAAATAGGCTTCTCCCAAAAGGTGTGTACAGCAAGGATGATTGTGGTAAACTAAAAAGCAAAGACTAATATAATACACGACGCTCCAAGCAAAACATATATCATGTGGCGAATAAAAATATAGCTCCAAGTAAAGTTACCAATGAACGAAGACGAAAGAGGGGATGCCTTCCCGGGGCATCCCCAAGGTTAGGATTTTGGCTATTCTTGAATATCTTGGGGTGCCATGGGCATCCCCAAGCTTAGGCTCTTGCCACTCCTTATTCCATAGTCCATAAAAGCTTTACCCAAAACTTGAAAACTTCACAACACAAAACTCAACAGGAAATCTTATAAGCTCCGTTAGTGAAAGAAAACAAAACCAGCACATAAGGTACTGCAATGAACTCATTCTTTATTTATTTTGGTGTTAAACCTACTGTATTCCAACTTCTTTATGGTTCATATACTGAATTACTAGCCATAGATGCATTGAAATAAGCAAACAACACACGAAAAACAGAATCTGTCAAAAACAGAACAGTCTGTAGCAATCTGTAACTAACGCAAACTTATGGAACTCTAAAAATCCTACCAAAATAGGAAGTCCTGGAAATTTTGTTTATTGAACAGAAGCAAAAAGAATCAACACAAAATCGCGTTCCTGTGATTTAACAAAATTATATTCGTGCGTGCAAAGTTTCTGTTTTTCAGCAGAATCGAATCAACTATCATCGTAGGTTATCCTATAGGTTCTACTTGGCACAAACACTAATTAAAAGATAAAAACATATCTAAACAGAAGGTAGAATCAAGGTGTATTAAGTAACAGCAAGGAAAAATATTGGGTTGTCTCCCAACAAGCCTTTTTAGCTAGGCATTAAGATTTCAATGATGCTCACATGAAAGACAAGAATTGAAGCACAAAGAGAGCATCATAAAACATGTGACAAACACACTTAAGTCTAACATACTTCCTATGCATAGGAATCTTGTAAGCAAACAAATTATCAAGGCGAGCAAAAACTAGCATATGCAAGGAAGAACAAAGAGATGATAGCAATCTCAACATGAAGAGAGGTAATTTAGTAACATGAAAACTTCTACAACCATAATTTCCTTTCTCATAATAATTACATGTAGGATCATAAGCAAATTCAACAAAATAGCTATCACATAACATATTCTCAACACTATCTACATGCATGTAAAGTTGACACTCTTTCAAAATAGTGGGATTATCATTAACTAAAGTCATGACCTCTCCAAACCCATTTTTATCAAAAATATCATAAGATTGAACATTCTCCAAATATGTGGGATCTAAAGTTGACACTCTTCCAAGCCCACTTTCAATATTATTGCATACACTATTATCAATCTCATATTCATCATGGGGCTTAAATAAATTTTCAAGATCATAAGAAGAATCACCCCAATCATGATCATGGCAACAAGTAGTAGACATAGCAAAACTAGCATCCCCAAGCTTAGGGTTCAATTGACATCAAGAGAATTTATAGTAAAATCATTGCAATCATGCTTTTTATTCAAGGAGCCATCGTGAATCTCTTCATAAATTTCTTCATCACAATTTTCAGATTCACGAATTTTGAGCAAAGCTTCATAAAGATAATCTAGTGCACAAAACTCACTAGCAATTGGTTCAACATAATTGGATCTCTTAAAAAGATTAGAAAGCGGATGAGAATCCATAGATCTTAGGTTCTCTGTTTAGCAATAAATAAGCATCTAATCCAACCAGATGAGCAAACGAAAGGGCAAGCAAAAGAGAGAGGAGGAGATTGGGAAAGAGAGGGCAAAAAAACGGCAAGGGTGAAGAGGGGGAGAGGAAAACGAGAGGCAAATGGCAAATAATGTAAATGCGAGGGAGATGAGTTTGTGATGGGTACTTGGTATGTCTTGACTTGAGAGAAGACCTCCCAAGCAACGGCGCCAGAAATCCTTCTTGCTATGTTTTGAGCTTGCGTTGGTTTTCCTCGAAGAGGAGAGGGTGATGCAGCAAAGTGTAGCGTAAGTATTTCCCTCAGTTTTGAGAACCAAGGTATCAATCCAGTAGGAGGCTCCTCAAAAGTCCCACGCACCTACACAAACAAACTAAGAACTCACAACAAACGCAATAAAGGGGTTGTCAATCCCTTCACGACCACTTGCGAAAGTGAGATCTAATAAAGATAGTAAGATAAGATAAATATATTTTTGGTATTTTATAAGATAGATGCAAAAAGTAAAGATGCAAATAAAAGTAGATTGAAAGCAAATATGATAAGAGATAGACCCAGGGGCCATAGGTTTCACTAGTGGCTTCTCTCAAGATAGCATAAGTATTACGGTGGGTGAACAAATTACTGTCGAGAAATTGATAGAAAAGCGCATAGTTATGAGATTATCTCGGCATGATCATGTATATAGGCATCACGTCCATAACAAGTAGATTGACTCCTGCCTGCATCTACTACTATTACTCCACACATCGACCGACTCCTGCCTGCATCTAGAGTATTAAGTTCATAAGAACAGAGTAACGCATTAAGCAAGATGACATGATGTAGAGGGATAAACTCAAGCAATATGATATAAACCCCATCTTGTTATCCTCGATGGCAACAATACAATACGTGCCATGCAACCCTTTCTGTCACTTGGTAAGGTCACCGCAAGATTGAACCCAAAGCTAAGCACTTCTCCCATGGCAAGAAAGACCAATCTAGTAGGTCAAACCAAATTGATAATTCGAAGAGACTTGCAAAGATAACTCAATCATACATAAAATAATTCAGAGAAGATTCAAATATTATTCATAGATAAACTTGATCATAAACCCACAATTCACCGGATCTCGACAAACACACCGCAAAAAGAGTTTACGTCGAATAGATCTCCACAAGAGAGGGGGAGAACATTGTATTGAGATCCAAAAAGAGAGAAGAAGCCATCTAGCTAATAACTATGGACCCGTAGGTCTGTGGTAAACTACTCACAACTCATCGGAGGGGCAAGGATGTTGATGTAGAGGCCCTCCATGGTCGATTCCCCCTCCGGCAGAGTGTCGGTGAAGGCTCCAAGATGGGATCTTACGGATACAGAAGGTTACGGCGGTGGAAATTGTGTTTCGTGGTGCCCTTGGATGTTTTCGGGGTACGTAGGTATATATAGGAGGAAGAAGTACGTCGGTGGCCGCCCGAGGGGCCCACAAGACAGGGGGCGTGCCCTACAGGGGGGCACGGCCTCCTGTCTTGTGGCTTCCTCGGAAGCTTCTTGACTTGCACTCCAAGCTCTCCGGATCACGTTCGTTCCAAAAATCACGCTCCTGAAGGTTTCATTCCGTTTGGACTCCGTTTGATATTCCTTTTCTTCAAAATACTGAAATAGGCAAAAAAAACAGCAATATGGGTTGGGCCTCCGGTTAGTAGGTTAGTCCCAAAAATGATATAAATGTGTAAAATAAAGCCCATAAACATCCAAAAGGGGTAATATAATAGCATGGAACAATCAAAAATTATAGATACGTTGGAGACATATCAGTGGCCACCTCGCACGAGCTGATTTCCCACTGGGCCTGCTGTACTATGGCCTTTCTGGCCCAGTGGCACAGTGCTACTTCTCTTTTTATTTTTTATCTGTTTTATAAAAATTCCATGGGATAAAATAATTATCCAAATGCAATAATTCCAACTCCTAAAATCTTAGAATAATCCCACCTATTTATTGATGTAACTTTCATACACATCCATCAAACTTTTCTGCACTGTTCAATTTTAAATTCAAATTTGGGCATTTAAATCCTTCTTTGAAAATCCACTACTCTGTCCCCCTAACTCCAAATCCAAAACTAAGAATTTTCCCGTTCTTAGTTTTCCTCCTAATATTTTACAAAAATAGGTTGACATTTTTCTAAGCACTTTGACTTTTCTATTTTTATTATTGTCTTCTTTTTCCGTTATTTTCTTGCGACGATTAGATCCCGAAGGAGAAGGATTTGAAGACCTTGAAGACCAAGCCAATCAAGGCAAGCAACACTTTGACCATGACACCCCTCTTGTTCATTGGTACCCTTTTCCGATTGCATGATGATGAAATATGACGGTGGTAAACTTGTTGTGAACCACCACATGATGCATACCCGTACTCATGACTTTACCTTGTTCATGAATGCAATGTCAAAAGACTAGTTGATGCATAATGATGCATGCGTACCATGAACTCTTCATGGTTACATTCTTTCGAAAACCCCATTGGGTGCCCCTAATGCCCTTGGGAGATGTTGAACTAAGGTGTGCCGAAGAGAGCTTTTGGTATGTGTGTAAAATGATGGATTAGATTTATGTGTGATTACCGTCCCAACCAAACATGTGCAACCACTCTACCCCTTTATGAGACGGGGCATTATTGATTACTTAGGCTGATACTAGCATGGTGCCCACATTACTAGTGACGGGGGTGACTTGAGGTCACTCTCGGGACGGGGTCGTGCTTGGATAGGCAGCCATGATTGTTTTCACAAGGCACCAGACACGCTGTTGGTCCCTTCGTGTATGCGTGATAATGTAAAAAGGGAAGAGTCCCATGATCTTTTGCTTATACACGAGGGTCGTGTATCAACGAGTGGACCCTATGTTAGTGTCGTCTAGGGAAAGGTAATGATCAGGTGCTTCCTCCGAGTACTTGAGGTACTGCGGGATCATGGATGACATGAAAGCTTCCCGAATCTTGTGGTAAAGTGCGCAACCTCTGCAGATTGTCAAACTATTCGAATAGCCGTGTCCACGGTCATGGACAGTTAGGAGGTGCTACTTAAACTATGTCCAGAAATTTTACAAGCTCGGTGCATGTGTGTGTGTGGAAGAGGACTATTTGTGTCAAGGTGGTGACTTGACATGTTGAATGAAATGGCATTGATCCAAACTCTATTTAGTCGGATTTCGGGTTCCGGTAGACCCTTGAGGTTCGAACACTGGGGTGCGCACGAAGATCTCTCCCCTACCAGCTCACACGTCGAAATCTCACAAGGATCTAAACAAGAAAGATGAACACACAAGGGACACGAGATTTATACTGGTTTAGGCCACCATTATGGTGTAATACCCTACTCCAGTGTGTGGTGTGGTGGATTGCCTCAGGGGCTAAAGATGAACAGTACAAGGGGAGAACAGCCTCGCAAGGGGCTGTTCTTGAGCTGGTGCGATGAACTGCTAGGGTGAGTTCGATCGCCTCTCTCTCTGCTCGATCTGTTCTCTAGCTATCTCTACCCTGTGGGTGGCTAGTCCTATTTATAGAGGGAGGCCCTGGGCCTCTTCCCGAATAATGAGCGGGAAGGGCGCCAACAATTGGACATTTTGAAGGGGAACATCTAGTACACTTATCCTGACTAAAGTTGGTCTTCGACTGCCAAAGGCTCTGACGATGACGCCGTCCTGGGCTCCACGGTGACCTCCATCCTGCCGTTCTGCTGGTCTTGGTCTTGTTGCACCGAAACGGTAACCTTTGCCTGATGCCTTGGCCTGTGCTTGCCCCCTTTGCACTGAAGGGGAAACAACGGGCTCCTCGCGAGGTACCCTGCCTTGATCTCTCCGCCTCCTCGCGAGCCTACTTGAGGAGGCTGCTCCTGAGGAAGCTTCCTGTCATCCGCCCCGCGAGGCTTGGCCCCTCGCGAGGGTCTTGAGCTTGAGCTGATGAAGCTGGTCTACATTGGGCCCCCACTTGAGCCACGCCGCTGGCCGCAGGTAGGCATGTCTGGGGACCCCCGTTTCCCAGAACACCGACAGTAGCCCCCGGGCCCAAGGCGTGCCCGGACTTGGCTTAGCAGAGAAGCGAAGGGGCAAATGCGAAGCACCGCGGGCCCCAATAGCCTGCGGCCTTGGGCGCCGCGTGGCGGTTGATTGGACATGGGCGTCTCCGCTTCCCCACGACGCCTCGGCAACCGCACAACTTGACAAGTCCCTACATGCAAAAATGGGTCATGATTAGCTGCGATCATGGAGGCCGGCAGTTGGCCTCCTCCGGCTATAAGTATGGAACGATGTGAGACCTTCCAGTTCATCTCTCCCTGCTACTCCTTTCTTCTTCCTCCCCGCCCTTGCTTCACATCACGCTGATGGCACCAATTCGCCGGTTTTCTGCAGAAAAGAAGGGGAAGGCCCCCCGAGAAGGTCGCCACCTGGAAGCGGCTAGTCCTATGCCGTCGAAGAAGCGGCTAGTCCTCTGCCGTTGAGATGAGGGCGCCGGGCAGGAGATGTCGAGGCCCTGGTATGAGCGGCCGCCACCTGGATTCCCGCTGCCCTTGTACGCTCGCATCAAGGGCCCTGGAGAAGAAGGCGCCGAGCGACACCGGCGACGCCGCAGTCCACGACGATGTGTTACGGCGGTGCACGTCGTTCCTCCTGGAATCCACGCCGAGGGCTCCTCTCGCGAGCTTGTGCTCCACGCTGCCGTGCCTCCTCGATCTTGGATTCGCCTTCCTCCCTCCTTCGCCTTCGAGATCCCGCCGAGGGGGCCTCTCGAGCTCTGGCTACAGCACGCTGACTGCAGCACCCCTGTGATCGGAGCGGAGGTCGAGGTTGTCGCTTCGGGCAAGATCTTCATGACCCGTGGCTGGGGCGAGATCGCCCGGGTCTGCCGGACAGGGGGCGCCCTCGTGATCCACCTCGAATACGATGGCGCCTCCCTGATGTTCTTCAAGGTCTTCGACGCGGAAGGACGCCGGCTGGAATGCTGCCCCGAGAAAGGCGGCCGGAACATCATCGTGCCGAGGACCAGGCTTGCCAACCGCTTCCCCGGCAGCTCCTCAGGCAGCAGCGGAGGAGCCGGAGGGTCCAGCGACTCCGTCGGGCTTCAGGCAACTCTGGAGACGAGCGACGACAGCTACGAGCCCCCGAGCTCGCGTCGCGCTCGGAGGAGAGCGGGCTCGTCAGGCCGCCGACGCCACTGATCTGGATGGGGTTAGCGCCGGTGCCTGACGGCCCACTGTTGATGATGGTGTCTCCTACGGAGGCGCGCGTAGTTAGCACTCCTTAGGATTAGCACCTTTTGTTCCCTACAAGAAATCGAAGTATCACCCCGCGGGGGTAAGGTGCTGGCCATGTTTTTTGTAAATATTATATACCTAGTATGAGTCGATGTGAGATGCTTGTCCTGTCCCGGCTCGGCTCCCCCTTTCTTCCCTCACGAGGGTCTGGTGCTCTATGCTGACAGGTCCCGGTCCCCATGCATGCTTCAGCCGTCGCTAGTATGCCAGGTTGCGATGCCGTGGTCAAGGCCAGGAGGTGAGCGGACCGAGGTGCAGTAAGAGCCCCTGAGTCGCGATGCTCAGGAGGTCCCCTTTAGCACTCAAGCAGCCTCTGCTAGGCAAGAAGGGTAGGCAACATTGCCGTGACAGAGCTGCACTGGGCGAGGGTTTAGCACCGAGTCGAATCAGTTTTCGCGTGACTTATCTCGTAGGTTTGGAGTGGCCTCCGACGAAGTGCCGAGCCTGCATGGCGGCAGCTGACGTGTGGCCGGGTTAGGCCCTCGCGAGCTTCTTCCCTCTCCACCGCACTTTCCTTAATGTTCTACGTCCTCAGGTCCTGGCCCTCGAGCGAGCTAAGCCGCCGCTGGTATGACAGGTCGCGATGCCGTGGGTGAAGGCCAGGGGTGAGGGCTGGAGAGCCAATAAGAGCCCATGAGTCGTGATGCTCAGGCGCCCCCCTTTTAACACGCGAGCGGATCATGCCGGAGAGAAGGAGAGAAGGCTCGCGATGCCACCAGCGTTACTCCTGGAGCGGGTCCTGCATATCAATCACGAGGGGAAACAAGGTCCATCGTTACGGTTGCCAGCCAACCATTGGTCGCTCCGAGGGAGTGAGTGGGGCACTGAGGGCCTGGTGAGGTGGCGCCTTGCGGGGCTGCCGCGGCCAGAGCTTAGCCACTCAGATTTTTCGGCGTTGCAGAGACGGACCCGTGCGCAAGTGCCGTGCCAGAGCAAGCGGCTCCAAAGGTAGGTGTCAATCGAGCAGGCGATTTAGTCAAGCAGGTTAAGCATGAAGGAGCAAATCCATTTCGATAGATGCAGAGAAAGGCAAACGCCGCTAGGTCAGGCCCGAGCAGCTTGGGGATAATGCAGCCTGAGGGGCGCCCCCAACAAGGTAGGTAAAGAGCATAAGCAAAACGGATACATGCCGTAGGGACGGACCCATGCGACCTGGGAATGATGCAGCCCTGTGGGCACTCCCAGCTGAAAATGGAACTTTGAAAGATGTCACCTGATACCGTCAGGGATGAAGTGCTGCTGAAGTAGTGGACGACGCGCGGTGAGGGGGCCGACCCTCACGAGCCTCCGGAGCCCTGAGCCTCGGGAGGCTCTAGGGGTCCGGGCGTCTCCTCAAGGTCCATCTCCATCTCCTCTAGGAACACGCGGTGCCTGGCCACCTGAGCTTCCAGGATGCTCCTCATCAGGTGCTGGTGGGCAGCAGCCGCGTTCGGCAGGCCGAAGGGCATGCGAACGTAGCTGTGAGGTGGACCCTCACAACTCCCCACGCGTGAAGGCCAAAGGCGCTCCTGAGACGCGGCTCGGTTGAGCCCTGGCACGTCAATGCAGACACGCAGCTCACCATCTTCGCTGGGATGTGGGGCTACGGCGGGTAGGCGGCGGCTGCCGCGCATGACTCTTGACTCATGTAGCTCCTGAATGTTCCTCGCGATGAACTCCTGAGGGTTTGGCCCTCCTTGCCTCATGCCTTCCTGAGGGAAACGTGCCTTGAAGCACGCCTCCAACTGGTGCCCGAGCGCCTCCCTCGTGACCTTGTCAAAGTCGATGGCTCTCCAAGACAGAGCCCCCAAGCCCTGCTCGAGGAGGGCGCCGGGCACGCCTTCCTATGCGATAGAGGGTGGCGCCCCTTGAACGGGCACAGATCCTGGTGCAATGCCTCCGGAGGTGCCTGCCTCGTGAGGGTTTGGGCCAAGTGAAGCCTTCTTCTTCTTAGGGGTCGCCTTGGAGAGCCTCCCGCTCCTGTGATCTAGGTCTTCGATTGCCGCGGCTTGGAAGGAACGCTCAGGAGAACACACTGCATCCCTTTCCTCACAAGGCACCGTGATGATTCCACCGCTTCCTGGCATCTTGAGGACATTGTAGCCGTGGTGAGTCATCGCCATGAACTTGGCCAGAGCTGGGTACCCGAGGATGGCATTGTATGGCAGACGAATGTGGGTGACGTTGAAGTCAATGAGCTCGGTGCGGTAGTTGTTACGCTGCCCAAAGGTGACAGGAAGGCGAACTTGCCCTATTGGAACGGTGGAACCGTCAGTGACTCCTGAGAAAGGCTTGGTCGGCTGAAGCTGATCGTATGGCACTTGGAGATTGTTGAACGTCTCGACAGACATGACGTTGAGTCCAACTCCGCCATCGATGAGGGTCCTGGTGACTTGCACATTGCTGATGACTGGGGAACAAAGCATCGGGAGGACTCCGGCCGTTGCTGCGCACTTGAGCTGATCCGCTAAGCTGAACGTGATAGCGCACGTAGACCACCTGAGAGGGCGTGTGGCCTCAATCTTGGGGAGGACTGCATTCACCTCGCGAGCAAACTGCTTGAAGATGCGCTGAGAGGCTGGGGTCTGAGCGCCGCCCAGGATGCAAGCGATTGCGCGCGGCTCTTGGAAGCCCCCAACCCCCTCGTCCTGGTGATGGTCTTCATTCCTCCTTGGCGATGGTGGCAGAGGAGGGAGGCCTGCGTTGCCTTGAGGGCGGTCCTCACGATGACGATCCCTCCAACCTTCCTCGCGAGGCTGGTCCTGCCAGCGGTCCTCGCGAGGTCGGTCGCGCCACCCTTGGCGAGGGCCACGGTCTTCCCATCGTCCTCCGCCTCTTCCTCCTCCTCGGTCATAGCCCCGATCGATGCGGTCGGGACGTCGGCCGATATGCCCATCTCGCACGGCCCTAAACTCTTGACACTCATTGGTGTTGTGGGTGTGGAGGTCGTGGTACACAAAGTACCGGCTGCCCTTGGATGACTCAGGCTGATCCCTGCCTCGCTTGGTGTCTGGCTCTGCTGCGAGCACAGCAGCCCCCTTGCGCTTCATGTCCTTGACCTTGGGCTTCTTCTCTTCTGGGTCGGCAGCCAAAAGCTCAAGGAGGGAGAGGCGCCCTTCCTCAGCCCTGGCCCACTTGGTCGCCAAGTTGAACAGCTCCAGTGATGTGCATAGGTCTTCATGGATTACTAGCTCCTCTTTCATCTTGATGTCACGCACGCCATCAGAGAAGGCTGAGATGATGGCCTCTCAGTCACCCTGGGGATCTTGTGGCGGGCGTTGTTGAAGCGCTGGATGTACTTCTGCAGGGTCTCTCCTGGCTGTTGCTTGATGCGGCGCAGGTCACTCATGGCCGGGGGCCGGTCGCGAGTACCTTGGAAGTTGGCGATGAAGCGGGTGCGGATCTCGTCCCAGGAGGAGATCGTGCCAGGAGCCAGGTTCAAGAGCCAGGTGCGGGCACCATCCTTGAGCGCCATGGGAAACCAATTCGCCATGACCTTTTCATCCCCGTTGGCGGCTTCGATGCCCAGCTCGTAGAGCTGGAGGAACTCCGCGGGGTCTGCAGTGCCGTCGTAGCGGGAAGGCAGGTCCGACTTGAACTTGCCGGGCCATGCGACGCTACGCAGCTCGGCAGTGAAAGCTCGGCAGCCTGCGGTGGCCACCAGAGCTCTTTGCTGATGCGAGGCTTGCTCCTGGAGATTCCTGCGCAACGCTACCTGGAGCGGAGCGGGGTCTTGAGGTGGCGGTGAAGGGATGTGGTCACGGCGCTCCGGTGCTGGGAGCACGTGAGCACCTTCTTGGGGACGAGGGATCTCTTGGCAGCTCCTTTCTTGTCGCGCAGGCGCCGGACGCGGTGGGTCTCGTCCTGGGGCCGCGCGCCTTGGAGCCTGGGCGCCTTCTTGGGAAGGAGGCGGCGGAGGCACCTCCTGATCCTCGCCTCCTGCACAGGATGGAGGGCGAGACAGCAAGAGGGATAGCACAGGGGAGCCCCCTGCGGCACTGACGAGCTCGGTGATGCAGGCGAGCCAGTCCTTGTAGAGGTCATCGACGGGACGGTAGTGCAGGAGCTCACGCGCCAGGAGCAGCGCGGCGTGCGCGTCCATGGGGGTGCGACGGGCGTGGGATGATGAACCGGCTAGAGTCAGCAACGGGGTGGCGGTGCGGCCATCGCGCCGCACCGAAGGATGCAGCAAAGAGGCCTGCTGCTTGTTCCCCACCGGGCCGGTGGCAGCGTTGGCGGCAGGCGACGGGGAACGACGAGGGCGACCGCCGACGGGCGCCGTCTGGGCGACGCGGGTGGCGAGAGCAGCCCGACGCTCAGCGCGAGCTCGGCGAGCGTTAGCCATGGACACGTCGGAAGATCACACGCGACTAGCGGAAGAAAGATTCCGGCGCACCCCTACCTGGCGCGCCAAATGTCGGATTATGGGTTCCGGCAGACCCTTGAGGTTTGAACAGTAGGGTGCGCACGAAGATCTCTCCCCTACCAGCTCACGCGTCAAAATATCACAAGGATCTAAACAAGAAAGATGAACACATAAGGGACGCGAGATTTATACTGGTTCAGGCCACCATTGTGGTGTAATACCCTACTCCAGTGTGTGGTGTGGTGGATTGCCTCGGGGGCTAAAGATTAACAGTACAAGGGGAGAACAGCCTCGCGAGGGGCTGTTCTTGAGCTGGTGCGATGAACTGCTAGGGTGAGTTCGATCGCCTCTCTCTCTGCTCGATCTGTTGTCTAGCTGTCTCTACCCTATGGGTGGCTAGTCCTATTTATAGAGGGAGGCCCTGGGCCTCTTTCCAAATAATGAGCGGGAAGGGCGCCAACAATTGGCCATTTTGAAGGGGAACATCTAGTACACTTATCCTGACTAAAGTTGGTCTTCGGCTACCAAAGGCTCTGACGATGACGCCGTCCTGGGCTCCACGGTGACCTCCATCCTGCCGTTCTGCTGGTCTTGGTCTTGTTGCACCGAAACGGTAACCTTTGCCTGATGCCTTGGCCTGTGCTTGCCCCCTTTGCACCGAAGGGGAAACAAGGACACTGCGTAGGCCGGCGCCCGCCTGGTGCCCGCCTGGCCTCGATCGTCATGGCTTGCGTCACGGGCTCCTCGCGAGGTACCCTGCCTTGATCTCTCCGCCTCCTCGCGAGCCTACCTGAGGAGGATGCTCCTGAGGAAGCTTCATGTCGTCCGCCCCGCGAGGCTTGGCCCCTCGCGAGGGTCTTGAGCTTGAGCTAATGAAGCTGGGCTGTATTGGTCCCCCACTCGAGCCACGCCGCAGGCCGCAGGCAGGCAAGTCTGGGGACCCCCATTCCCAGAACGCCGACATATTTATGTTGATATCTGTAACCTGTTCTCAAGGTTACCCATGTTCATTGATGCATATCTCACAAGTTGATAGGACATCTCAATTAGCTTGAAGCTAGGTTGCTTACTTGTTGTACAATTGCATTGTTACTTTGAACCAAATCATGGGTTGCTTGCGAGTACATTCAAAGTACTCATTGACTTGCCATTGGTTATTTAATTGGCCAGGCATGGAAGAGCAGGAGTTCGAGGAAGAGTTCTTTGGTGATGAACATGCGAACTAGGACGCTTCCCAGTCAGAATGCTTGTAGGGTTCAGGCAGCTGGCATGGGTTCTACTTATCAACGAAGATTTCCGCTGCTTATGTTCCATTTGATGTTCAGCCCTTAAGGTTTTATCAATGTAAGACTTGACCATAATGGTCATAATTTGTGTAAGACGGTATGTATGGATGAAAGACTCTTGTTATTCAACTTCCGTGTGTTCAGTGAGCATTGATCTCTGGGATCACTATACACATGCATTCGGTGATCTCGATGTATGAGTTGGGGTCCCCACAAAAGGTCACACTAGACGGTCTATATGTGTGGGCTCAAATCCATAAGGTACCTGACATTTATCGGTAGGAACCAATAGTAGATCGACTTGCTCACAGAATCAGCAAAGTCAGAGAGGTTCAGCTCCGTCCAAACCTCTACTATGAGGGCGACTACGTCCTGGTGAGGGCAAAGGTTTTGACTGCGAAACCCCTTGCTCGCTTTACTTCGCTGACAATTGAGGGAGAGGGCACACATATGTTGGTGGTGAAGTATGAAAAAAATCCCTTCCTTCTGTCAGATTTGTGGGCACATGGGACATAGTTATGAAGAGTGTGGAAAGGGAGTATGGAAGGAGGAGGACAAAAAGTGGGGCAAATGGATGATTTCCAAGCATCGAACGGTGGAATACTCACAGCCCATGGGAGGACGATTTGGTGCTAGAGGAGGAAGGGGACGAGGTCGAGGCCATGGTTCCGACACTCCCCAAGGGCGGGGCTTTGGGACAACAACTAGGAATATGGCAGCGGACATGAATGCCAAGGATGTAAAGTGTAAAGGACACAAGTCGGATGTTAATGGTGATCAGGATGCAACGAAAGCGGCAGGCTGAAAAGCAGCAAGGGGTAGCCGAGGAGTTCAATATTAGCAACAAAAGGTTTTCTACAGATAACACACAGGTGGATCCGGGAGCAACTGTCATATACACAAACTCAGATCAGAATTTTCAAAAGGGCATCATGTTAACGACAGGGAATCAGCTAGAAGGGGTGCCCCCCTTCCACCAGCGTATGTGTCGCCGAGGAAGTTGAACAAACGTCACAAGAAGGGAGCTGACCAGGGGGAGAATGAGGCAGAAGTTGCGGTGAGGGAAGCAAAAAATGCATTATCGGCGGGCTCCTAGGTGGGGCACCGCCGAGCGCAATGAGTATTATATGCTGGAATTGCCGGGGCGCAGGTAAAGCCTCAACAATTCGCAAACTTCGCGAGCTCGTGAAGGAATTTACCCACACCATACTTTGTAACGTAGAAACTCAAGTGGAAAGAAGTAGGGTGGAAGGTTTGGCAAATTCAATAGGTTTTGACAATTGTTATGCTTTAAGCAGTACTAGTAGAAGTGGTGATATTGGAATTTTCTGGAATAATTCAATAAAGATTGCTATTGTAGGTTACTCTGTGTATCATGTGGATTATGAAGTAAGGGACCCGGGTTTTGATCCATGGAGGATGACGGAGGTGTACGGAGAGGCTCAGACACACTTGCGACATCAAACCTGGGACACTATGAAAAATATTTCAAGTTTGAACAACTTACCGTGGCTGTGTATTGGAGACTTCAATAAAGTGTTGCACCCGGATGAACATGAGGGGATTGGAGAAAGAAGTAATGCACATATCCAGGGTTTTCGTGACGCGTTGGACATTTGTATGTTGCTGGATATAGGTTTTAAGGGCAGATTCTGGACCTTCGAGAAAAAGTAACTGGTGGTTCGTTTACTAGGGTATGGTTGGAACAATCCCTTGCTTCTCCTTCATGGAATTACTCATTTCCTCTAGCGAGCCTAACTAATCTAACAGCAGCCACATTGGATCATGGCCCAATTCGCCTTGAGCTGAATACAGGAGACGAGGCAAGGAGAATTCAAAGTCGAATTTTTCATTCTGAAATAGCATGGGAGTCACATGATAATCTGAAAGAGACTATTGAGTCTTCCTAGGATGCTTCCCAACCTTGCTCGAGAGCGAAGGATATTAAACAAAAAATATTTTCACTGTCCAACAGTCTAAAGAGGTGGGACAGAAGGACTTTTGACTCGGTTAGAAGGGAGATGAAGAGCTTAAAGAAGGAGATTGATGAGATGAGAAAGGACCCGACTAGGACGGGTCCAAGTCATGCAGAACTCAAACTGAATGAAAGACTAGTAGAACTATATCACTGTGAAGAACTACTTTGGCGGCAGCAATCAAGAATTGACTGGCTCAAAGCGGATGATAATAACAACATTTTTTTATATGAGGGCTAATATGAGGAGGAAGAATAAAATGATAAAAGCTCTGCTGAGCTCCATGGGGATCATGGTTGATGACCCGGCAGAATTAAAAGGGTTGGTCACGGATTTTTATATGAATTTGTACACTTCAAAGCACGTGAAAAATATGGAGGCTGTGCTGGATCACGTTCCTAGGAAAGTAACAGCTAACGTGAACTCAATCCTGTGTGCTGAATATAGAGAGGAAGAAGTTAAAACCGCCTTGTATCAAATGTTCCCCACAAAATCACCGGGACCTGATGGTTTTCCTACACACTTTTATCAGCGGCATTGGGACATATGTGGGGAGGAAGTGACAAAGGCGGTCCTTCAAATTATCAGGGGAGAGGAAAGTCCGGAGTGTATCAATGATACTTTCCTAGTATTGATGCCTAAGGTAATGAGCCTAACCTTATTAGCTCAGTTTCGTCCAATCAGTTTATGTAATGTTTTGTACAAGATTGCTTCGAAGGTGATTGCAAACAGGTTGAAGCTAGTCCTTCCAGACATTATTTCAGAAGAGCACTCAACTTTTGTCCCTGGCAGGCTTATCACTGACAACATAATTACTGCATATGAGTGCTTCATTTCATGAAGAGAAGCAATGCTAAGAGTAACAACCAATGTGCGCTAAAACTAGATATGTTGAAGGCCTATGATAGGCTTGAGTGGTCATATTTGGAGGCTATCATGATCAAGCTTGGTTTTGCACAGTCTTGAATTAGTGTGATCATGAGTATGATTAAATCGGTTTCTTTCTCAGTGTTATCGAATGGGGAGAAGCTAGAATAGTTTAAACCCGCGAGGGGTATTCGACAGGGAGACCCAATCTCTCCTTATCTTTTCTTGGCCTTTCATGCCTACTAAAATCCTTTTCTCAGTCGTCAGCTTTTGTGGGAGTCCAAGTGGCACTGACAGCCCCGGTTGTTAACCATTTGCTCTTCGTGGACGATAGCATGTTGCTTTTCAGGGCAAGTACAGAAGGGGCAGGGATTGTGTCAAACTTGGTGAACACCTATTGCAATGCTTCAGGACAGAGAGTGAATAATGAGAAGTCTACAATTTTTTCCAACAAGGGGTGCCCTCAGTCAGTTACGGACATCATTAAAAGCACCCTTCAAGTTTATGATGAACAGCTCACTGAAGTACCTAGGTTTTCCTACTGATGTGGGACACTCGAGGAACGACACTTTCAAGTATTTGAGGGATAGAGTGTGGGAAAAGATTAAAGGTTGGATGGAGAAATTATTATCATATGGGGGTAAGGAATTTCTGATTAAAGCAGTTGCCCAAGCAATTCCAGTTTATTCAATGTCTTGTTTCATGCTACCTAGAGGCATTTGTGGAAGTGTCACATCAATGATAAGGCAGTTCTGGTGGGGAAGCAAGAGGGGGAAGTGAAACCTTGCTGGATATCTTGGGATGTTTGCACTTAGCCAAAAAACTTGGGAGGCCTAGGCTTCCGGGATTTAGAACTTTTCAACTTGTCTCTTCTAGCTAGACAAGCATGGCGTATCCTACAAGATCCCATGGCTTAGAGTGTGAGAGTTCTAAAAGCGAAGTATTTTCCAAATGTTTCCTTGCTCAAAGCGGAACTTGGAAGCAACCCCTCTTAGATTTGGAGGGAAATTCTGGATGGGAGAGATGTTTTATTTAAAGGATTAATAAGGAGAATTGGTACAGGGGAAGACACTAGGATATGGGAGCAGAATTGGCTGCCCCGATCAGGCCTGAATGAAGCCGATTGCAGGCTGGTGAATGATAAACCTCTGCTAGTCTCTGAACTAATAGGTGCATCCTCAGCTGTTTAGAGAGAAGAAAAGATTCGTGCCGTTTTTCTCCAGGTGGATGCAGAAATTATCTTGAGAATACCTTTATGTACAACTAGAGTTGATGACTTTTGGGCATGGGGGGAGGATGACAGAGGCGTTTTTTCAGTCAGTTTAGTCTACAGATTTTTGATGAAACTAAAACTTCAGCATGCGGATGTAGTAGAGTAGGCTGGAGGCCAATCAGATGCTATGAGGGAAGCTAGAGACTGGTCAGCGCTATGGATTATTAAGGTACCATCAAAACTGAAGGTTTGATTATGTCATGAATCGCTACCAACAGCGGACCTTTTGAATCATTGGCACATGTCCACTACACGGGTATGCGCTCTATGTGCATCTAAAGATAACTTGAAATATGCCCTCATAGATTGTGCTATGGCAAGAGCTGTTTGGTCCCTGAACTCGGAAGAAATAGTGCAGTGTATGGTTGAGAACCTGATGATGAACACGAAGGCTGGTTGTTCCAGATGCATGAGAAGCTTCCGCATGGGGAGTTCACTCATGGTGGTCACGTTATGGGCGATATGCCAGTCGAGAAGAAAGGCCATACATGAAGAGGTTTTTGAAACCCCATTTGCAACCAATTCTTTCATCAAGTTCTTCCTTCGGGACATTGACATCATCGATAGCAGAGTCCCTGTTGTTAGCGGGAGAGCACCTATCAGGCAGCGAATATAGCACCCCCCACCTGATGGAGTTGTCAAACTAAACATAGACTCTGCCATTACTAATGATGGTTCTCATGGTGCAGTAGTTGTAGTTGGCAGAGATCAGGGGGGTAACTTACTTGGAGCCTGTGCAATTACTTTCAGATACATTGCAGAACCAGCCACACTTGAAGCTCTGGCAGTACGGGAGGGTTTGGCAATTGGAGAGGATCTTTATGTTACGCAGATTTAGATTGCATTGGATTGCCTTACGGTGGTGAAGGACATTAGGCACAACTCATCAACAAGTTATGGAGCTATAGTGCACGAAATTATAGAGCGTTCGAGGAGTTTTTCATCTTGTAACATTGTCCATGAGTTTAGGAGCTCGAATTTTGAGGCTCACAGTCTTGCTAAGCATGCTTTAACCCTTGGGGGTTTGGCCGCCATGTCTGGTTAGGCCATCCGGGAGAAATTCTTTTCATACTTGTAAACGTTCTGGATGGTTAATAAAGCTTAGCAAGAGTGTCCAGAAAAAAAGCTCGCTGGCGCTGGCTGATTTGGTTTTCCTCGTTTGCTTTAGTTTTTCTCTTTTTTGTTTTTTCCTTGATTTTTATTAGTTTCACTTCAAATATTTCTTTTCTTTTATCCTTTTTTCTTTATTTTTCTTTGTTTCTTTCTCAGTATCTATTCAATTAATTAGGGTTTCCATTTTTCTTTTGTTTAATTTTGATTGTTTATTTCCTGGATTTTCTTCCGTTTTCATTGTGTTCAACGGTTTTATTTGACTTTATTTTATTTTCTTTTTTAACGCATGCCTACCTTTTTTTCAAATACAATGTATATTTTTAGTATACAGCAAAAACATGTTTATGCATCTTTAATATTTTTCAACACATGATTAACTTTTTTTAAGATGAGTTATGTTGTCTACATTTTTTTCATACATCTTGTACATTTTTCATATACACATGTAAAGCTATTTTCATAAATCTTCGACATTTCGAATATATAGATTAACTTTGATCACTACTTTGGCCATACACATTTTACATTTGTTTATACATCTAAAACATTTATTTTATATATTTTTAACATTTTCTATTTCATGATTAACATTTTTTTCAAACACATGTTTGTGAACATTAGTGTTTGAATATGTGTTAAACATGTTTTCAAATACGTGTTCAAATATTTTTAAAATTGTTATAAAATGAAAGTTTCACCCACATTTTCGAAGTAATGTACAAACATTTTTTATGGATATTTAGTATTTTAATATACATGATTAACATTTTTTTATAATGCATGTTCTTATGTCTACTTTTTTTATACACCTTGTACATTTTTTGTAAACATATGAAACATTATTTTTATACAGGTACAACATTTCTAAAATACATGATTATGATTTTTTTAACATATTTTTTTGCTGTATGCATGTTTCATATACATGAACATGTTTTATACTTGTTTAACCATTTGTATATACATGATTACATTTTTAAACACAATGATTAATATTTGTTTCCACATACATGTTTTAATGTATAATTTATGTCATACACATTGTACATTTTCCGTATACATCTGAAACATTTATTTGGTATATGGTTAACAATTTTTTCAAATGCATGATTAACATTTTTTTCAAACACATGTTTTTCAACATTGTTTTTCGAATATGTGGCAAACATTTTTTTCGTATACGTGTTGAAACATTTTTTGTTTAAATCCTATCAACATTTTCTTTTGCACCAACATTTTTTAGCATTGCACAAACATTGTTTTCAAACTTAAGTAATTTTTTTGAAATATGTTTATATTTTATAAAATACATCGAAAAATAAAAAAGGAAATAGCAAAAGGAAAAATGAAATCGCGTGGACGAATGATAGTAACGAACTAACAAAGCGAAAGAAGGCAAAAACGAATCGAATGAACAACGCTACTGGGTCGGCCCACTACCATGTCGCTCTAGCGAACCGATGGTCTGCCTCGCTAGAGGGGAAACATACTCCCACCAAATTCTTCCTCATAGAACAATACCAAACAAGGGAGACATGCCGAAGCGGAAAGTAGGCAATTTGAAAGGCAGCGATGCGATGCCAAAGCTATGTTTCGCCAACAACACAACGGGTCGGCCCAGTATTGTAGCTCCGCGTGAGTTTATCTATGATTTTTATCAATTTTTCCAGTGGTTTGCATACGTCGCACACTCTTACTTTCTCTATTCTTTTTAGCCTTAGCCTCCTAGGGGTTGCACAGCAGCCAGGTAAATAAGGAACTAGATGAATACATAAGTTAAACGAGCATCCGACACCCAAAAAGTAGCCGCCTGTTTTTCCTTAATATATTTTGCCTTTTTTGGGGCTTGACTTTTGACTCTGCTTGACGGGTGAGTCTTGCAGTCAAGCTCCTTCTTCGAGTTTTTTTTGTTTGTCACTGATTTTCTTCTGTTTTCTATTTTATTGTCATCTTTAAATTTTCTTTCTTTGTTTGTTTTTTGGGTTATTTAATTATTTTTCTAAAACACATTTATATTAAAATTTATACACATACATGTTTTCATATACACCTGCAACATTTCTTTATACACATTTACCATTTGTCACACACATGGTTAATATTTTGCACATTTTCCCTATACATCTAATAAATTTTAATTTTAATTTTATATTTCTAAATACATGATTAACATTTTTCAAATACACGTTGAAATATTTTTTTGAATGAGTTGAAACATATAATTAAAGTATTAGAAGATCTTTTTTACGTTTTACAAACATTTTTTCAGACCGAACATAATTTTGGAACACGTTTTTTTTAGAAATGTAACATACATTTTTCTTCAATGTTACGTTTTTCAGATAAACAAACAATTTTTTCCATTGTATAATATTTTGAAAAAATGTAACTTGCATTTTCTTAAAGCCTTGATATTTATGAAATCTCTCATAATTGTTTTATTGGTAGAAAATATTTTAAAAGTTGAGCAGAATTTTTCTACACAGCATGAATATTTTTCAAATGTTTCATGAACACTTCAAGAGAATAATTAAATTATTTTTTCATCATTAAACAAATGCCACCAGACAGAGCTCCAGGGCCAGATGGTTTTACTGGTCTCTTTTTGAAAAGATGTTGGGATATAATTAAAGATGATTTCATGTTATTGGTCAAGGAGTTCTCTGAAGGGCAGCTGAGTCTTGAGTGCATAAATAGTTCACTGATAACCTCGATCCCCAAGAAAATTAGGCATGAGACTATAAATGGTTATAGGCCAATTTTCCTCACCAACACCTGCTTGAAATTGATAACTAAGCATTTGGCCAACCGTTTACAGAAAGTGATTTTGTCTTGCATCCATAACAATCAATATGGGTTTATAAAGTTTAGAATTATTCAGGATTGTTTGGGCTGGTGTTTTGAATATACCCACAGATGCCAAGCTTCTAAGAGACCAGTTGTGCTGCTGAAGTTGGATTTCACAATGGCCTTTGACACTATTGAACATGATGCTATCATTAGAATTATGAGATATAAATGTTTAAATGAGAAGTGGATTTCTTGGATCCAAAATATCTTATCCTCTAGATCATCCTCTATGTTACTAAATGGAGTGCCTGGGCATCACTTCATGTGTAAGAGAGGTGTCAAGGAGGGTGATCCAATGTCTCCTCTGTTGTTTGTTTTAGCTGCCAATCTGCTTCAGTATGTGGTCAATGACATGTGTGCTAAGGGCATCTTAACACTCCCAATACCCACACACTGCCAGGATTATCCTATAGTTCAGTATGCAGATGACACCTTGATTGTCCTGCCTGCTTTGGACCATCAACTTCTTGCTCTGAAAGGCATATTGGATGTTTATGATGCCTCCACTGGTTTGTCTGTAAATTTTGAAAAATCATTGATGATACCAATGAATATTTCAAATGTGGAGGCCACAGACTATCCAGTGTATTGGGATGTAAGTTGGGATCCATGTCGTTTACATACCTGGGTCTGCCTATGGGCACTACAAGGCCTTCTGTTCAAGATCTCATGCCTCTAGTGCACATAATTGAGAGGAGACTTCTCAACGAAGGTAATAGCTTACAATTGCTTCAGTCTGTCCTTGTATCAATGCCTATATATTTTCTTTGCACTCTGGATATTCCACCTAGCATTTTAAAGCAGATTGAGCACATTCAGACGCTTAATAGGACTTATGTATTGGGCACCAAGATCTATAGAGATAGATCGCGACGCTTAATAGGACTTGCACAAAGCACATACCTTGACAGAGTTTTGAAGAAGTTCAAAATGGATCAGTCAAAGAAAGGGTTCTTGCCTGCATTGCAAGGTATGAAGTTGAGTAAGACTCGAAACCCGACCACGATAGAAGATAGAGAGAGAGTGAAAGTCATTCCCTGTGCCTCGGCCATAGGTTCTATAAAGTATGCCATGCTGTGTACCAGACCTATTGTGTACCTTGCCATGAGTTTGGCAAGGGGTACAATAGTGATCCAGGAGTAGATCACTGGACAGCGGTCAAAATTTATCCTTAGTTACCTAAGAGGACTAAGGAAATATTTCTCGGTTATGGAGGTGATAAAGAGTTCGTCGTAAAGGGTTACGCTGATGCAAGCTTTGACACCAATTCGGATGAATCAGAGTCTCAATCTGGATACATATTGATAGTGGGAGCAATTAGCTAGAGTAGCACCATGCATAGCATTGTAGACATAGATATTTGCAAATATACATACAGATCTGAATGTGACAGACTCGTTGACTAAACTTCTCTCACAAGCAAAACAATATCACACGTTAGTACTCTTTGGGTGTTAATCACATGGCAATGTGAACCAGATTATTGACTCTAGTAAACCCTTTGGGTGTTGGTCACATGGCGATGTGAACTATGGGTGTTAATCACATGACAATGTGAACTATTATTGTTAAATCACATGGCGATGTGAACTAGATTACTGACTCTAGTGCAAGTGGGAGACTGAAGGAAATATGCCCTAGAGGCAATAATAAAGTTGTTATTTTTATATTTCCTTATTCATGATAAAGGTTTATTATTCATGCTAGAATTGTATTGATCGGGAACTTGAATACATGTGTGAATACATAAACAAATACCGTGTCCCTAGTAAGCCTCTACTAGACTAGTTCGTTGATCAAAGATGGTTAAGGTTTCCTAAGCATGGACATGTGTTGTCATTTGATAACGGGATCACATCATTAGGAGAATGATGTGATGTACAAGACCCACCCATTAGCTTAGCATAATGATCGTTCAGTTTATTGCTATTGCTTTCTTCATGTCAAATACTTATTCCTTCGACTATGAGATTATGCAACTCCCGGATACCGGAGGAATACCTTGTGTGCTATCAAATGCCACACCATAACTGGGTGATCATAAAGATGCTCTACAGGTATCTCTGAAGGTGTTTGTTGAGTTGGCATAGATCGAGATTAGGATTTGTCACTCTGAGTATCGGAGAGGTATCTCTGGGCCCTCTCGGTAATACACATCATAAGCTTGCAAGCAAATGACTAAGGAGTTAGTCGCGAGGTGATGTACGGAACGAGTAAAGAGACTTGCCAGTGATGAGATTGAACTAGGTATGAAGATACCGATGATCGAATCTTCGACAAGTAACATACCAATAGACAAAGGGAATTACGTACGTTGTCATAACAGTTTGACCGATAAAGATCTTCATAGAATATGTAGGAGCCAATATGGGCATCCAGCTTCCGCTATTGGTTATTGACTAGAGAGGTGTCTCGGTCATGTCTACATACTTCTCAAACCCGTAGGGACCGCATGCTTAACGTTCGTTGACGATATAGTATTATATGAGTTATATGTTTTGGTGACCGAATGTTGTTCGGAGTCCCGGATGAGATCCCGGACATGACGAGGAGTCTCGAAATGGACGAGAGGTAAAGATTGATATATAGGACGATGGTATTTGGACACCGGAAGTGTTTCGGGACATACCGGGAAGTAATCGGGTCACTGAAAGGGGTTCCGGGCACCCCACGACATGTTATGGGCCTTATGGGCCAAAGGAGGGAATAGACCAGCCCACAAGGGGGCTGGTGCGCCCCTTACCTTGGTTGGTCAGCCCTAGGGAAGGAAAAGGGGGAGGGTGTCAGTGTCAAAACCGGCGGATCTCGGGTAGGGGGTCCCGAACTATGCGTCTAAGGTTGATGGCAACAGGAGGCGGGGACACGATGTTTACCCAGGTTCGGGCCCTCTCTATGGAGGTAATACCCTACTTCTTGCTTGATTGATCTTGATGAATATGAGTATTACAAGAGTTGATCTACCACGAGATTGTAATGGCTAAAACCCTAGAAGTCTAGCCTGTATGATTATGATTGCCTGTACGGACTAAGACCTCCGGTTTATATAGACACCGGAGGGGACTAGGGTTGCACAAAATCAGTTATAGAGAAAGGAATCTTCATATCTGGGCGCCAAGCTTTCCTTCCACGCCAAGGAGAGTCCCATCCGGACACAGGTGAGAGTCTTCGGTCTTGTATCTTCACAGCCCATCAGTCTGGCCCATGTCAACAGGCCGGACGTCCGAGGACCCCTTAATCCAGGAATCCCTCAGTAGCCCCTGAACCAGGCTTCAATGACAAGGTGTCCGGCGTGCGAATTGTCTTCAGCATTGCAAGGTGGGTTCCTTCTCCGGATTCTCCAAAATAGTCTTTGAACACAAGAATCGTATCCAGCTCTGCAAAACAAATTCCACACACAACCACATAGAGTATAATATTTCACGAGTCCAATCCACTGACAACTTTTTGTAGCGTGACATCACGTCGCCGCCCGGCCATTATTTCGAACTGTTTTTTAGCCTGTCGCTCCATATTTCGAGATGTTGTTTCATTGGCACATCTTGTCAAAGCAGAGATCATGTCCCCTTATTGCGGGATTCTCATCAATACGGGCATGGGTAATCCCACCGTATCGTCTGCATGGCCCTTGGGAATAGGCGAGTTTTTAGGGCGAGTGGGGAGGCGCTTGATATTCACTGCCTTTATAAACAGATAAGGATTCACCCCTTTCACTCACGCCTTCTCTCTCTGCCTCCTCCATTCTTGAGATCTAGCGCCCAAGTTATCATCTTTTCCACCCCAAGAAAGCACTCCAACCATGTCCGGATCCGGAGCACAGGGTAAGTGGATGGTCTCCTTCGTTAAGGAGAAGGACATTACGAAGCTCCGGAAGGCGGGGTATTTGGCCAAAGAAATCGCCCATCGGCTCCAGGCCGAGGGGCAGGTCATCCCCACTCCGGAGCCCCATGAGACGGTGGCTTTCATCCCCCACTTCGTCTGCGGGCTGGGATTTCCTCTCCGCCCATTCGTCCGCGGACTCATGTTCTACTACGGGCTAGATTTCCATGATCTAGCCCCAAATTCTTTCCTCAACATCTCGGTATTCATTGTCGTGTGCGAGGCTTTCCTCAGCATCCCACCCCACTTCGGATTGTGGTTAAAGATCTTCAATGTGAAGCCGAAGGTGGTGGGTGGCCAACACGCAGAGTGCGGAGGCGCCATGGTGAGCAAGATGCCCAATGTCACACCCGAAGGCTCCTTTGTAGAGACCGTCAAAGGGTGGCAGAAATCGTAGTTCTATATCACAGAACCCTGCGACGCCACCTGTGCCGTGGCTCCCGAATTCAAGTCTGGAGCCCCAATGCAGCTCACCTCCTGGCTGGAGAAGTGCCTGAATTGGGCTGCGCCGGACGAGCTGACAGCACTGCAGATGAGGATCCAGAGCATGGTGGACAAGAACATCAAGCTTGTCAACGTGATCCAGGTGATGCTAGTTCGCCGGATCCTTCCATGCCAAAGCCGGACCTGTAATTTGTGGGAGTTCGATCTGGCCAAGCACCAGACCCTGCAACATTTCTTTCGCGTCACGGACGAAGGCATTTGGAAGGTGCTTTTCAAGGCCAATGAGACGTGGCCGAAGGAAACCAAAGACCGTGGGTACAACCTGACCCATCCCGCCAGTGCGGTAAGTTTTTCGCATTTCAAGGTGAATCTGTAAGTGCATCTAGTGCCACCCCTAGTTGGTTTTGGAGTATTGACGGCAAAGTTGGTTGAGGGACTAATGCGTTTGTGAGAATTGCAGGATAACGCAGGTAGTGTCCCTCATTGATTCGGTTTACCTACCGGAGATGACCCCTAAAAATGTATGAAGACATTGATGACAATGGTGGTATGTGAATATATTCATATTGAAGACTATGACATGAGAAGACATTGAGTGAAGACTATGGAGCGCGAAGACTGTGTCGTTTCATTGTTTCATTTTCTTCTTTGTTGAGTCATAGGAACCACCGTACTGTTAAGTGGGGTCCAAGTGAACAAAGTCAGAATGACTGAAGTGATGCTCAACCCAAATCCTATGTCTTCGGGCGAAGACAATGAGAGCAAATCTTATCCAGAGTTGGATGAGTCAGCTTTGCTTGTAGCCCAAGTAAAGTTGCCGTGCGTGTTTGAAATCTGACCGTTGGAACACGTGTCAGTTCCTTAGTGACCCAGGGTCATTTCGGACATATCAGGTCGGGTTGCCTTGTGGCTATAAATAGCCCACCCTCTACACCATAAATTGGTGGCTGCTCAGAGTTAGTTCACGGCTTTTGTCGTTTGAGCAACCCACCTCGAAGCCTTTGAGAGAGAGAAATCCTTGCGAGGACAAAGCCCAAACACCTAGAGCCAAAGAGTGTTAGGCATCACTAAAGTCTTTCTGTCTGAGTGACCTGAAGACTTATTACACTTGAGGACTGTGTATCCTCCAGCTGGTTAGGCGTCGCGTTCTGTGCATCCAAGAGTCATTGTGGATCACCGATGAACGAAGTCTGTGAAGGTTCGGAAGTCTACCTTGAAGACTTACCAGAGTAATTGGGCGAGGACTATGTGTCCTTAGCCCAAGGGGAATAAGGTGAAGACGCGATCTTCTGAGTTGAATCTCAGCCTCCCTAACCAGATGTACAGTTGTCACAGCAACTGGAATTGGTCCAACAAATCCTGTGTCTTCAACAAGTGACTGGTTCTATCCTCTCCCTCCCTTTACTTTGAGTTTGTCTTCGTGAAGTCATTGCCTATTTGTCGTACCTGTTTGACTTCATTGCTTGACTACTATCGTTGGTTGGCTTCATACTATCTTCCATCCTGATCCCTACTACCAAGCTGCTATTAGTCTTTGTACTTTCACATTATTGCATACTTGACTATGGTTTGCTTGTTGTAGTTTATCTTCCGCTGCATATCAATTAGGTCATTTCTATTGTTTGTTTTCGAAACTTCCACGTTTTGAAGACTTTGCTAAAAATTGCCTATTCACCCCCCTCTAGTCGATAACTAGCACTTTCAATTGGTATCAGAGCAAGGCACTCCCTTGTTCTATGTGATTCGGTTTAACCACCTGGAGTTTAGCTATGTCGACTGCAGGGATAATCAAAGTCTCTGCTACTTGCACCATGTTCGATGGAACCGAATATCCCTACTAGAAGAATAAGATGCGCATGCATCTTGAAGCCATTGATGTCGACCTCTGGTATGTCGTCAAGAACGGCGTTCCCAAAACTGGTGAAGGTGTCACCCCTACTGATGTCAAGAAGTTCATTCAACTGGACTCTGCTGCAAAGAACATCATCTGTGGTCATGTGACCAAAGGACAGTATGGCCGTGTGAGTGCTCTAGAAACATCAAAGCTAGTCTGGGACTGGCTATCCAAGGTCAACGAAGGCGTCTCAACCCAGAGAGATCAAAGGATCAGTGTTCTTCGCAACCTCTTCAACCACTTCAAGAGAAACGATAATGAAAATGTCCATCTCACGTTTGATTGCCTCACCGACATCACAAATGAGCTTCAGGCTCTTGGCGCCACTGAGATTACCAAGCATGAAATCGTCAAGACACTACTGAGATCACTTGATAGCTCCTTTGACACCCTTGCCCTCATGATACAAGAACGCCCTGACTTCAAGACACTCGATCCGTCTGATATACTTGAGAGGCTCAACACACATGAGTTCCAGCTTTCTGAGAAAAGAGATATCTATGGTCCCAACTATGGCCGAACTCGTGCTTTAAAGGCAAAAGTTGTTTCCTCATCTGAAGAAGAATCTGACTGCGGTTCTGATGATCCTGAAGACATTGGAAAGGAACTTGCTATGCTTGTGAAGAAGTTCCAGAAGTTCACCAAGAATAAGGGCTTCAGAAAGTCTTCACGATCTAGCTCAAGAAATGATGAAGCTTCCACTCATGACAACAAGAAGAGAACATGTCACAAGTGCAAGAAACCTGGACACTATATCTCTGAGTGTCCACAGTGGGACAATGAGAAGAAGAAGAAGAAGAAGAAGAGCAAGGAATATGATTTTGATGACAAGAAGAACAAGAAATCTTCAAAGTCTTCTTCCAAGTCCTCATCAAGGTCTTCATCTCATAAGAAGAGCTCATCTGGCAAGGCTCGTGCTTTTGTTGGCAAGGAAATGGATTCAGAGGAGGAGTCTGCTTCTGAGGAGGCAGAGGTGGAGTCTGAAGAGGAGTCCGACACTGGCGTTGCAAGTCTGGCTCTAGCCACAGCCTATGTTGCCAAGTCCATCTTCAACACTGAAGACAATGACTTCCACACCAACGCTGAGGATGATGACAAGGACGATCCTGCTCCCACCTACTGCTTCATGGCACGTGGTGCCAAGGTAAAATCACGTGATGCTTACTTTCAAACATCAAGTGAAGATGACTCTGATTATGAATCCAAACCCAGCTACAAAACACTTGCTAAAATTGCAACTGAACAACAAAAAGCTATGGAACATACTCAAAAACTGTTAGACAAAAGCGATAACCTGTTGGACGCGGAAATGACACGTTCGCAGTCCTTAGTTGAAGACATAAAAAATCTTCATGCTAAGTACCAAGAACTTGAAAGTCTTCATGAGACGCTCTCAACCACTTATGAAAAGCTCTCCTATGATTATCTTCAAAGGAAGCAAGAGCTTGAGAAATTGAAAGCGGCTCATGAAGATCTTCAAATGGAGAATGAGTCACTTCACGCTCAACAGATCAGTTCCGCTCAGGATGGATTTGAACCACCATGTCGAAAATGCATTGAGCGTGATAACGCTACCTCTGTTGCTGAATGGTCCACTTCTGCTACTATTGCATTGTCTTCAACTACTGATGTGGAAACTAACCCCTCTACGGAGGATACCACTACTATTGCTGGTGAAAATGCTAGGTTGAAGACATTTCTTGAAACAGGGATGTATAAAAGTCTGAAAGGACATTAGACACTTTGCGATATCCTCAAAAAGCAGATTCTGAACCGAAACCCTAGGAACGAGGGTGTTGGGTTCGAGAGGAAAATGAATGTTGATGGTTCCTACTGGAAGCCTGAGCAGTATCCCAAAACCACATAGGTTGCTGCAAAGGAACCTTCAGTAGATCCATCCACCTTATCTGGCTTCACTTGTGCAAACCCTATAATCATTGATGAATCCTTTGATGCAAACTATAAACTGTTCAAAAATCAGAATGGTGAAGTGTTTGCCAGGTATATTGGTACTAACTGCAGGAATGGACCACCTATGAAGAAGATCTAGATTCCCAAAAGCTGTCTTGAGAATCTTCTAGTGAATGTGATCATGACACCACCAGGGAAGAAGACAAACCCCAGACCTATGGCTTCATATGGCCCAAAGGCTTCATACAGATACAGGACTCACCTGAGTCACCCTAACGCCAATGTTTTGCAGGGAAATCGCACTCAAACTTATGAATATGAGCGTGTGTCTTCAAACTGCTATGTTCATAGAACTAAGAACTTTTCTACTTATTCATATGAGTATCATTCATCTCCTGCAAGGCTATTTGCTAGGGCTCCAAAGCCGAAGTTCTCAGATGCTGCACTTAGACTCATTGCTTCTAAGCCACCCCTGAAGATGTGGGTGGTGAAGAAGAATTAACTTTCTTTTGCAGAATAAGGTCTCCAGCGTGCAATCAAAGGCGTCCGATACTATTGCTGGGGACCTAAAACACATTAAGGGATGCATGATAAAATGGTCTTACTATGTATTTCATATCTGAATCGCTTACCAGTCATACTATGAGTCCTAACCTTGATCTAAGCTGTGATAATCCTTGTGTGTGTCAAATGCTTATGCTTCACAACACTCTTTGTGAAGCCTATCCTCCTAACCGCACTGTAGGGTATGACACCTCATGCTTCAGAATGGATAATGGACAGCGGATGCACTAATCATATGACTGGTGATCGAAGTCTTCTCATGGACTCTACCTTACGTCCATCAGACAAGAGTCACATCACATTTGCTGACACTGGTAAAAGCAAGGTATTGGGTCTAGGTAGAGTTGCAATCTCAAAGGATCAACACATGGATAAAGTGATGCTTGTTGAATCCCTTGGGTTCAACTTAATGCCTGTCTCAATGCTTTGTGACTTGAACATGATTGTGCTATTCGGAAAATATCGTTGCCTTGTACTAATTGAATCTGACAAGTCTCTAGTCTTTGAAGGGTATCGAAAAGATGATCTATACATGGTATATTTCTCAGCAGGTCCACAGCTTGCCGTATGTCTTCCTGCAAAAGCTTTAGAATGATGGCTCTGGCATCGAAGGCTGGGGCATGCTGGCATGAGGAACTTACACACACTCGTCAAGAAGAAGCATGTCATAGGCATCGAGGGTGTCAAGTTCAAGAAGGATCATTTGTGCGGTGCCTGCGAAGCTGGAAAGATGACTAGGGCAAAGCACCCCTCGAAGACAATCATGACGACATGTCAACCCTTCGAGCTGTTACACATGGACTTATTTGTCCCTACTCATTACTCTACCCTCACAACAACTGCTTGTCTCTATGGCTTCGTCATTGTTGATGACTACTCAAGATATACATGGGTGCACATAATTCTCTACAAGACTGAAGTGCAAGATGTCTTCAGACGCTTCGCCAATCGTGCCATGAACAATTATGGCGTCAAGATCAAGCATATCAGAAGTGACAACGACACTGAGTTCAAGAACACCGGACTTGATCTTTATCTAGATACAATGGGAATCACTCATGAGTTTTTTGCTCCATACACATCTCAGCAAAATGGCATTGTAGAGTGCAAGAACAGAACCCTCATTGAGATGGCTCGAACAATGCTCGACGAGTACAAGACACCAAGAAAGTTCTGGCCTAAAGCTATTGATACAGCATGTCACATCATCAACCGTGTTTACATCCATAAGCTTCTGAACAAAACATCCTATGAGCTCCTTACTGGCAAGAAGCCAAATGTCAGCTACTTCAGAGTATTTGGTGCTAGGTGCTGGATCAAGGATCCCCATCACAAGTCAAAATTTGCACCTAAAGCTCACGAAGGCTTCATGCTCGGTTATGGAAAGGACTCGCACTCTTACAGAGTCTTCAACCTCTATCTCTACAAAATCGTTGAAACAGTGGACGTGCGATTTGATGAAACCAATGGTTCACAAAGAGAACTCCTGCCAAGTACACTAGATGAAGCTCTGCCCAGCGAATCTATCAAGCTGATGGGAACTGGTGAAATCATGCCTTCTGAAGCACAGCCTGAAGAGGAACTTATCATTTCTGCACCAAACCAACCTAAAGACAATGCTCAGACCGAAGACAATCCTCCCAATGATGACAATGATCAGCAAGAGCAAGGTCTTCGTCCAGTTCATCCTCGTGTTGCAAATGAAGTACAAATTGAGAAGATAATTGATAGCATCAATGCACCTGGACCACTTACTCGCTCAAGAGCAACACAGTTAGCAAATTTCTGTGGACACTTTTCGTTTGTGTCAATATCAGAACCCAAGAAAGTTGCTGAAGCCTTTATGGAACCAGAATGGATTCAAGCTATGCAAGAAGAACTTCAACAGTTCAAGCTGAACAATGTTTGGGAACTAGTCAAGCATCCTGACCCTCGCAAGCATAACATTATTGGAACAAAATGGATATATCGAAACAATCAAGATGAGCATGGTCAAGTCGTCAGAAACAAAGCACGTCTTGTGGCTCAAGGATATACTCAAGTTGAAGGAATTGACTTCGATGAAACATTTGCTCCTGTGGCTAGGCTTGAAGCTATTCGCATATTGCTAGCCTATGCTAACCACCACAACATCTTACTATATCAAATGGATGTGAAGAGTGCATTCCTCAACGGCAAGATTGAAGAAGAAGTGTACATTGCTCAACGACCTGGCTTTGAAGATCCAAAACATCCTGATATGGTGTACAAGCTAAACAAAGCATTGTATGGCCTCAAACAAGCTCCTTGCACTTGGTATGATACGATCAAAGATTTCCTGAAGAGCAAAGGCTTCAAACCTGGATCCCTCGATCCCACACTCTTCATGAAGACATATGATGGTGAACTGTTTGTGTGCCAAATATATGTGGATGACATTATCTTCGGCTGCACCAACTAGAAGTATAGTGATGAGTTTGGATACATGATGCAAGAGCAATATCAGATGTCCATGATGGGGGAGCTGAAGTTCTTCCTTGGTCTTCAAATTCGTCAGCAAAGGAATGGCAGCTTCATATCTCAAGAAAAATATCTCAAAGACTGTCTGAAGAAGTTTGGAATGCAAGATTGCAAAGGTTACATGACGCCAATGCCAGCCAAACACCATCTGGGTCCTGACGACAATGGTAAAGAGTTCGATCAAAAGGTATACCGCTCCATGATTGGTTCTTTACTTTACCTATGTGCATCTAGGCCAGATATTATGCTTAGTGTTTGCATGTGTGCTCGATTCCAAGCGGCACCAAAGGAATCGCATCACTTAGCTGTGAAGCGAATTCTTCGATATTTGGCTTACACCCCAACACTCGGATTATGGTATCCAAAGGGCTCAAATTTTGATCTGGTTGGATTCTCGGATGCTGATTATGCTGGTGACAAGGTGGATCGCAAGTCTACATCAGGCACATGTCACTTTCTGGGACGATCACTTGTCTGTTGGTCTTCAAAGAAGCAAAACTGTGTATCACTCTCAACTGCTGAATATGAATACATTGCTGCTGGATCTTGCTGCGCTCAGCTTCTATGGATGAAGCAAACTCTCAAGGACTATGGCATCAATCTGAAACAAGTACCTCTCTTCTGCGACAACGAAAGCGCCATCAAGATTGCCAACAAGCCAGTCCGGCACTCGAAGAGAAAGCACATTGAAATTCGTCATCACTTTCTCAGAGATCATGTCATGAAGAAAGATATTGACATCATTCACGTCAACACTGAAGAGCAACTGGCAGATATCTTCACAAAGCCCTTGGACGAGGAAAGGTTTTGCAAGTTACGGTGTGAGCTAAATATCTTGGAATACTCAAATGTCCTGTGATCATGCACACATCCTAACACTTATGCATGTTGATGACTTAGATGTGCAACACACGAAGTAAAGTATATCTTCAATCAATGAAGACTTACATTCTGAGTGTGAATACATTAATGTGGAATTTGACTTTGGAGCACCACGATAATTGTGCACCGTGTCTGGGTATAATACTTCCTATACGGTGGGTAACGCCACCACCAAATTTCTCGGTTTGAAGTGTTTCACTCATGGCGTTATTTTTGCAATGTCTTCGCATTTGGTTTGTCTTCAAATTTCAACTTATCTTCATGATTTACTTCACTATGTTGATTTGATTGCTGACTGATATATATACTAGTGTTCTATCCTCTACAACATTCACTTATAGCTATGTCTTGTTGAATCTTTTGAACTAAGTGAATGTGATCGGACCCTAATCTCTCTATGCTTTCTATCTCAAACTCTATCTGTCCAAATCATACGCATTCTATTGAAACTGTCGAATGTCTTCTCTGCATCCTTGTCAGCAGAAGACACAGAGACAAACATTAAGTCTGTTTTAAATGATTCATCCTTATTGTTTGAAATCCGAAGAAGCCGGAACAACCATTCGACAAACCTGGCGGGCATGGGAACGTGGGACAACTCTGAGTATGTTGCATGCTTGCCACGTGCCCCTCAGATGTGAATCGCCAGGGGCACCTGCATAATTGCACAGTGCCGCACACTTCCTTATAAATACATGTCCCCTGCGGTAAAGAAAACCTTCTTCCACCTCTCCACCTCGTCAAAACCCTAGCGCCACCGCTAGCTCTCGACGACGCCGGCAACAAAGCGCTTAGCTGCCGCGACTTCTCCGACGCCGTCCTCACGCCGGCCGCGGACATCGTCCTCTCCGCCGCCGCCGTAGGTGTCCTCCGTAGCCAAGTTAGGGCACGATGGATTGAACTGCTCGGTCTCCTATTCATCCCATCTAGCAGTTCTTCGTGTGGTAAATACAACTCTATTTTTACCATCTTTTTGATCCTCAAAGATTCATCCTACTTACCAAAATTGGTTTCTGCCTACACAATGTTAGATCTATTCTGTTTGCATCTCATACTGCCTAGTATATTCACTTAAGCTTCATATCTAGTTAGATTCCTCACTTGTACTTATTCACGGATTCATACAAATCTGGAACCAACTCTCAACATATAAGTGAATGTCTTCGCATCATGAGGTCAATGTCTTCAAACTGATTTATCTTCAAAATCTTCTGAGAATGCATATGACCTCTTCCCCTTCCCTCGCATCTCTAATGCTGTCATAGGTACATGTCCGTGGGAGAATCCCTTGGTTCTCATAGTCTGCATTCGTTTGCAGAATTCTTACAGCAACACATTAACTCTCCCAAAGCCAGTTCATGTTTGTCCAGCAAGCGAAAACCTTTGAAGCCTTTGAACGTATTGAAACCATTCAGTTTGAAGTTCATGGCTGCAAAGAAATCAGTAAGGAGGGGTGGCAGACAGCGTCGAGGGGGAACATCAAAAGATTTGCCTGATGACCTTGCAGAGCTTTACAAGATAGATCCTGAAGAGGATTATAATTAGCGCAAGACACGAATCCAATGGATTCGACGATATTGGGTTGAACAATGGTTCAATTATAAGTTCGTGACCCAGGAATACGCTGAGAAGAATGTGATCAAAAGTCCTTGGGGTGATATTCTCTATCGAGGACTTCCACCCAAGAACAGAGCTGAAGCTATTGCTCAGGGTTTCTATCCTTGTATGGTTCGTGGACCTCAGCCTGAAAATGCCGACCTATCATCATTGCTCTGGTGTCGTGACGACAATCTCTTCAAGCGCAACTTCCAGCATGCAAAGGCATCAGCCAAGGAAAACAAGAAGTCATTGGGATTAGACTTCAACCCTGGTCCCTCTGCTCCCCATGCTGACGGCTCACGTGATGCAGAACCCAATGTCATCGGCCCCTTCTCCAACCTTGATGGCCTCATCACTTACATCTTGGTCCAAGGTGCTAAAGTAGATCATTCTGATAATGATGCTGACACTGATGAAGCCCCAGCTCCTCCTCCAAAGCCGCAGAAGCTAAAGAAGACTAAGGCTTCATGATCAGCTGCTCCTTCAAAAGCTTCACGAACGAAGCCACTGGCTACTGCACCTCCTGAAGATAGTGTGCAGTCTGAAGATCTATCACGTATCTCCAAGAAGACGGAGAAGAAAAGGATAATTGTCAAGAATACTGATCAGACATTGACTCCTGCTGCCATTCTGCGAGAAGAGCACATTGATCTGTCCAGCGATGAAGATCTTGCAGATGATGCTCTTGAGCAACTGATCAAGAGCAAGGAAGAAGCAGAGATCTTCAATGATTTGCCTCTTTTTGATGTGTCAATCATCCATAACTTCATTGATGAGTGGTTTGACACCCCAAATCTCATCTCTGATGATCTGCAACTTCCCATTGGCCTCAGCGTCTCCTTCAATGGCGCCATTGCTTCTGAGCTAGCTCTTGCTCAGCACATCGTTGAACTTAAGCACAAGATCGACTATGAGAAAGCCCAGTTCAAGAAGCATGTGGCCAAGCTCAGCGTGCAAGATGTCAAAAACTTCAAGATCATGCTGCACGAGCTCAAAGAAGCCTTTCACAAGAAGCGCGAAGAAGCTAGAGGCTCTTGTGAGCGCATGAAGAGTCTGGCTGACAAGTGTGTGATAGCCCACAATGAGGCTGAGAAGCGCAAGGCTCTTGGTCATCCTGGCATTGACCCCAGAATGGTTGCAAAGAAGAAGAAGCTATCAACTGACAAATCTGCACCTTCAAGGCAGGAAGAACCTCGCATAGTCTTCCCAAGCAGCATGACTGGCTCAAAGCCAAAGGTCATGTCAACCACTTCAGAACTGAAGAAGACGAGGGCTGCCGAGGCTGAAGCCAGAAAAAGGAAAAATACAGAAGCCTCTGATATTGCTCCCTCCAAGAAGAAGCACAAAACCAATAAGAATCCGGCTGCTCCCACAGAGCCCTTAGTTGTTGAACCTATCTCAATGGTTTGCCCTGCATCTGAACACCAAGAACGACGGATGATAGTTCATGAGCCTGCTTCCATAGAGGCTCATGAAGCTGAAGACATTCCAGCAGTTGATCCCACCGCTGCTGAAGACATTGGTCACCATGACAATGTTGAAGATGATGTAGTTCTTCCTCAGATCAAACACAACTTGGTATCATCGCCTGTTATCACGAACAGTGAACTCATCAGCATTGGTCGTCCTCTGACGCCAATTGCTCAGGATGCATCATGGGCTGATCACCCACAACAACAAGACTCCCCAAGTACTCCCCAACAACAACAAGTCACACCACCTGTGCAAGCAGAAGAGGATGAGGCCCAGCCAACTCCATCTCCAAAGGCGTCGCCAGTATTACACAGGCTTCGCAAAGGACCAAGGCCTCAAGTCCCTCTTTCGAGCGTTCCAGAAGGAGAAGTGCACCACCAATCTGTTGCACATCAAGTGTTTCCAGAAGCCACTCCGACTGTGAATGTCTCTGTGTCTGAAGCCAAAGCTGCTGAAGACAATCCGGCTGCATCAGCCGATGACAAACAAGTAGAAGAACGTGTCCCTACTCCCCCCATTACTGAAGAAGTTGTTCCTGAAGTAAACGTGCCAGTGCCATACCCTCCAGCTCATCAAGTGGAGGTTGAAAATCTTGAGGCTGCCACCACCAACACACATGAAGCCAATGACGTAGTCATGGCTGAAGCAAGTGTGGAGCCTGCACCAACCAATATGCTAGAAGCCAATGCTGCAACTGCTCCTGAAGCTTCTGTTGTGCAGCCTGAAGACTCTATTGTTGCCACTGCTCCTGTTCCGCCACAAAGGCCCCATACAATTGAGCAAGCATACAACCATGGCCAGCTAGTTACTGTCAGATGGCCCGTTCTGGTCCCTCCGCCTAATGCCTCTGGTCCTCAGTTTGATTATCATATTGAGCATAGGCCTCAGGTCTAGAAACCAAAGCCAAGACTGCCAAGGTTCCCAGGTACTGCCACCTCTACAGGGTCCTTCAATGCAAATGGCATCAAAAGCCACAACACCTTCTTTGACAGCGCAAAGAACCCCTACTCAAGGCCAAGAATATCATCTGATCGTTTCTAGAGCTATCAGCAGCGAAGCTATTACTCCTGCGTTCTATATGATCAAGGGCGCATTTTCCCTCATATGCGCCTCGACACTGAAGCCATTGCTGGACTGCCATGCTTAGAAGAAGCACTTGACTGCTTTCGTGATGCAGGTCTGCTCAGCTTTGTGACAGACAAAGAACATTGGAACGAGGAACTTTTGCTTCAATTCTATGCTACCCTCCACATTCGCGGCTACAACAGGGATACAAAGACATGGGTTCTCGAGTGGATGACAGGAAATGTTCATCATGAAGCCAAAGCTCTTGATATCATTGAGCTTATAGGCCTACCCACTCCCGGAGAGTTGTACGGACCTGATTGTCAACTCCATCGCAATGCACTGGAGAGCATCTTCCATAAGCCAGAGCCCAACATGAGCCAGATGTTGAGCATGATGAAGCCTCTGCCACATGACGCTGAATACCCAAAAGAGTTCTTTGTTGATGACCTTGAGTATCTGCCTCGCACAATATATCACATCATCAGGCGGACTCTATGGCCTATCAAAGGGCATTCATCAGCTGCAAAACTTGATGGAGCCATGAAGACATTGGTCTTTTACATCCTCAATGGCATCAGCTTCAATACACAAGAATTCTTCCTCCGGCAACTGGCTGCGTCTGGATCTGACCTTTTTGGCCTGACATTCTATGCTCCATGGGTCATGCGCCTCATCAAGCTACACTCTGCTATCAACTATCAGCCCTCTTCTCGCAATCATCTGATCTTTCTACCAGAGGTTGATATGTCAGTTGAAGCCATATACCCTGAGCCTGCCAATAAGCCTCTTTGTCTTCAAAATGTTGAACACCAAAGCTTCACTCGGCCCATGGAAGGAGTCCAAGCAGTAACTCGTGTCTATCCAATGGCTGGGAACACTCGTCTACCTCATCATGCACAAACTGAAGCTACTGAGAACACAATTGCCCAAAGGCCTAAGAAGCGCTCTCGCGTACTAAATGACCGAGAACTTCTTGTGGCACTACATCAGAAACAAGACAAACATCACTTCTGGCTCAAGCGACAGATGCAAAGCCTATTGGTGGATGTCAACCGCATTCGAAATCTTGCCACCAAGAATGCCTTTGTCACTCACGATACCTGTCGGCGATCATGGAAGAGTTTGACACTGCTGAAAGTGCAACTATCCCTAGGTGGTTTTGGTAATTCATAACAACATATAGCTCATTGAGCTAATGCTATTCCAAGACTATTATTTCAGGAAAGCTCAATGAATGGCACGGTATGGATGATGAAAGTGGATCCCTCAAAATACTAAGGACAAAGGATTGGCTCAAGCTCAAAAGCTCAAGACTCTTCATTTTACATTTTAGTGATCCAAGATCACATTGAGTCTATAGGAAAAGCCAATACTATCAAGAAGGGATGAGGTGTTGCTTAATGAGCCTCTTGCTTCATGTGCTTAGTGATATGCTCCAAAACCCTCAACTACTTTCCCACATCCACAAATGACCTAAACTTAAAGACAAAATCGGTCACACCGATTCTTTCTATCCGGCGCCACCGATTCCAAAAGTCATAGCCACTGCCACAAACCCTAAGCAAATCGGTCTTACCGATAGGGATCTCGGTCTCACCGAGATGGGATTGTAATCTCTCTGTTTCCCTTCGTAACGTTTCGGTCTAACCGAAGTGAGCGAACTCTCTGTTTCCTTTTTGTAACATTTCGGTCTCACCGAAAAGAGCAAATCGGTCCCACCGAGTTTACCTGACCAACTCTCTGGAAAGCTAATTACCCAAATCGGTCTTACCGAGTTTGTGTAATCGGTCTTACCAAGATTATGTTATGTCCTAACCCTAAACGAATCGGTCTCATAGAGATGCATGTCGGTCCCACCGAAAATCACTAACGGTCACTAGGTTTACTGAATCGGTCCGACCGAGTTTAACGATTCGGTCCCACCGAGTTTGGTAAATTATGTGTAATGGTTAGATTTTGTGTGGAGGCTATATATACCCCTCCACCTCCTCTTCATTCGTGGAGAGAGCCATCAGAACAAACCTAACTTCCAACTTACCATTTCTGAGAGAGAACCACCTACTCATGTGTTGAGGCCAAGATATTCCATTCCTACCATACGAATCTTGATCTCTAGCCTTCCCAAGTTGCTTTCCACTCAAACCCTCTTTCCACCAGATCCAAATCCTATGAGAGAGAGTTGAGTGTTGGGGAGACTATCATTTGAAGCACAAGAGCAAGGAGTTCATCACCAACACACCATTTGTTACTTCTTGGAGAGTGGTGTCTCCTAGATTGGCTAGGTGTTACTTGGGAGCCTCCGACAAGATTGTGGATTTGAACCAAGGAGTTTGTAAGGGCAAGGAGATCGCCTACTTCATGAAGATCTACCGCTAGTGAGGCAAGTCCTTCATGGGCAACGGCCATGGTGGGATAGACAAGGTTGCTTCTTCGTGGACCCTTCTTGGGTGGAGCCCTCCGTGGACTCGCACAGCCGTTACCCTTCATGGGTTGAAGTCTCCATCAACGTGGATGTACGATAGCACCACCTATCGGAACCACGCCATAAACATCCGTGTCTCCAATTGCGTTTGAATCCTCCAAACCCTTCCCTTTACTTTCTTGCAAGTTGCATGCTTTAATTTCCGCTGCCTATACACTCTTTGCATGCTTGCTTGTATTGTGTGATGATTGCTTGACTTGTCCTAAAATAGCTAAAATCTGCCAAACTCTAAAATTGGGAAAAGGTTAAGTTTTTATTGGTCAAGTAGTCTAATCACCCCCCATCTGGACATACTTCAAGGTCCTACAAGTGGTATCAGAGCCTTGGTCTCCATTTGCTTTGATTTCCGTAGCTTTTGGTGGTCATAGCCTTGGTTTCACAACCTAGGAGAGTATGGCGTCTAGCGAGGGAAATTATCACCGTAGAGGTCCTTACTTTGATGGTACTAATTTTGCTAGTTGGAAGCATAAGATGAAAATGCATATTCTTGGACATAACCCCGCCGTTTGGGCAATTATTTGTATTGGATTGCAAGGTGAATTCTTCGATGGGAGAGAACCAAAGCATGAACCAAATGCGGAAGAATCGAAGATGTTGCAATACAACGCTCAAGCATGTGACATCATCTTCAACGGATTGTGCCTCGAAGAATTCAACAAAATCAGCCGTCTTGAGAATGCAAAGGAAATTTGGGATACTTTGATTGATATGCACGAAGGTACCGAGTCCGTCAAGGAATCCAAGTTGGATGTGCTCCAAAGTCAGCTTGACAAGTTCAAAATGAAGGTTGGTGAAGGTGTCGCTGAAATGTACTCTAGGCTTGCTCTTATCACAAATGAGATTGCCGGCTTAGGGACTGAAGAGATGACCGACAAATTCATCATCAAGAAAATCCTAAGAGCATTGGATGGAAAGTATGATACCCTGTGCAAATTGATCCAAATGATGCCAAACTACAAAGATCTCAAGCCAACGGAAGTCATTGGAAGGATTGTTGCTCATGAGATGTCACTCAAGGATAAGGAGGAACTTCACAACAAGTTAAGTGGTGCTTACAAAGCCTCAAGCGAAGCCCCCACATCATCAAGTGAGAAACAAACCTTCAATGAAGAATTGAGCTTAATGGTGAAGAACTTCAACAAATTCTACAAGAGTAGAAGCAAAGAAAGAAGCTCCAAGTCAAGGTCTTATCATGACAAGAGATCTTCTAGTCGAGAGCGCAATTGCTACAATTGTGGGAGACTCGGATACTACTCCAATGAGTGTATGACACCCTACAAAAGAAGAGAAGATTCTCCAAGAAGAAGGAGCAAAAGAGAAGAATGACCACCAAGAGAGAGAAGGAGTAGAGATGATCGTTATGAACGAAGACCCTCACGGAGAAGCAAGGATTCGGAAAGGAAGGACAAGTCATCAAGGAGCTACACACAACGAAGACATCAAGCTCATGTTGGTGAATGGGTTTCCGGCTCCGACTCCGACAATCACTCCAAGAGAAGCTATCACTCCGACTCCGAACATACTCAAGATGAAGGTGTTGCCGGTCTAGCACTTGTGTCAACCAACTCCTACGACATATTTGACTCACCAAATGAAGGAATTGGAAGATGCTTCCTGGCCAAAGGTCCAAAGGTAACACATCCCGAGTATGTTGATTTCAATAGTGATGAAGATGACTTGCTTGTGGATGATGATTTACTTGTTGACAACTCTAGTGATGAATACTATGATGAAACGTCAATTAATCATGCTAAACAAACGAATGACAATGATAAGGAGAAAATTGAGCTTCTAACGAAAGAACTAAACACTCTCAAGTTGGCTCATGAAACTATCTTCTAAGATCATCGAGAACTTTTAAGGGCTCATGAGAAGTTACGCTTTGAAAAGCTCAATCTTGAGCAAGAGCATGAGTTCTTAAAGGCAATCAATGATGATCTCCGCAAGAAAAGTTCTTCTTACATTGCCAAGCGTTTACTCTTATCTACTTACATGCCTCAAGTCAAGTCTAGTAACAAGTACAAGAAAGATACTTCCTCTAGTAGTAACAATAATAATGTTAAATCCAATATTGTTGCTTCTAGTAGTTCTCTTGATTCCACTAATGATTCTCTTAGCCAAGTTATACTTGAGCAAGAAAATAGTTTATTGAAGGGAATTATAGAGAAAGGTATTTACAAGAGCCTTGCCGGGAGTAAGCAATTCGAGGAAATTGTACGCAAGCAAGGAAGGCACCGGAAGAATCAAGGTGTTGGTTTTGAACGAAAGTTCAACGCCAATGGAGTTGAGTGGGAAGAAGATCAATACCCCATGACAAAGTTTGTTCCTCAACAAGAGAAGTATGATCCTACTTCCTTCAAGGGGACACAAGGTCAAGATGATCTTCCACCACAAGACCACAAGAACAAAGGCAAGGACAAGCTTCAAGAAGAGATTGATGCATTTGAAGAAGAACCTAAAGCCTCATTCGAGTGGGTCCCCAAGACTACGTCAAGTTCTACTTCATCAAGTACAACTACAACTCCAAGGATTCCCATCAAGATGATGCCCGAAGAAGAAGAACTAGAGAGTTCTTGAGGGTGACTCCGCCAACATTCTTCACTCATATCATTTTGGCAAGAACAAGTGCAATCAACTTCCACATCTTGCACTAGTTCAAGGAGTCACAAACCCTCATGTTGGTAAGGCAAGGGACAAGGTAACCTAATGTTTTCATGGACATCATCTTGTGTGTGCATCACTCTATGTCTATGGATATTCTTGTTTGTTCCTTGTGGGACTAACCCATGTAGGCAAGTTGAAAGTGCAACTCACTCCAAAGGATTGCTCCAAATGATCTACTTCAACATTGAGCATCCACATCTTCAACACCTACATGAAGTCATCATCGACAAAACCCAAGGTTAGTTCATCCCTCTAAGGGGGGATCTCACATCTAGGGGGGGCTTAACTCTAAGAATTGAGTCAAAGAAACTCTAATGGTGTGAACACATTAATGCATTGTGTAAAAGTGGTAACCCCACTTGAGCTTAAACGATGAGTATGACCTATGATCAAATGTTCTCATTTGACTCCTAAGTCAATATACTCATATATAGATGACCTAGTCATCGCCAATTGTTTGATAGATGCTAGAATTGGTTGTGCATGCTTTGCCACATATTTCAATTGCCATCTTATTGTGTGAGCATGTTGGTGCATATTTTACTCATTCAAGGACATCCACTTGTTGTTTTGATTGTTTGGTTCATTTCTTTGTGCCAAGTGGATGGACAAGAATGCCTAAGAACCTTCTTTAGCTATCTATGCTTTTCTCGTCTCAAACTCTATTCATGCTACATCACAAAATTTGATCAAGTCAGATTCGAACCACTCTATGTGAGGAGCACTCGGAGTCCCCGATTCGTCATAGACTTAAACTTCCAAAACCTCTTAGTGATTCTCGGTCTGACCGATCCTTCCATTTCGGTCCTACCGAGATCATCAAGTTGATCTGAGTTTTCAATCTCGGTGCAACCGATTTGAACTTTTCGGTCTCACCGATTTGCTGTAACTGAACTGAGTTATGCATCTCGGTGCCACCGAGTTGTTCCACTCGGTCACACCGACAGGGTCGAGCCTTATATATAGCCACGGGCAAAAATTTGGAAATTTCTCCGAAACCCTTCGCCCGCGCAACAGCTCGCTCTCCCATCATGGTCTCCAGATCGTCTCCTCATCGCCAGCAGCCTCATGTCGCTGGTCTTCACCGCCGTCAACGGATTTCGTCCCCGCCGTTGCCGCCGTAGCAAGTCCACCGCCAAATTAGGGTATGGACTTGATCTTTGTGCTATCCACGTCTGATTCCTAGCACAATGTTTTCATATTGATTCTTGCCACGATTGAAACCCTTCTATCCAGCTAAAGTAGTTCATAGATTAGATGTGATTCAAATTTTTAGGTTTAGGTTTCCACCGAAACCATCTCGGACCCACCGAGTTGAAAAACTCGGTCTCACCGATTTGGCTTATGCCATTGCACTAGTGACTCTCGGTCTGACCGAGAATTACTAATCGGTGCAACCGATTTGAGGATTTGTGAAACCCTAGCAGTCTCGGTACCACCAAACTGAAACTCGGTCCAACCGAGATCATCAGTTTAGGTTCCAAAAACCGCTTCGGTATCACCGAGTTTGAAAATTGGTGGATCCGAAATGCTTTTTGTGGAAAACTAAAACTGAACTTTTGAGTCATTCTTTTGCAAAAACCTCTGCATTTTGTGATGCTCATCTTTTCTATCTCATCTATAACTCTTCACAGGGTCAGCAGTCAGCTTTTGCAGTATGTCTGGTCAAAGAGACAGCCAGAACAGGCTAGAAGAGCAGATGGACTTAAGTGAGGGCACTAATCCCTCCAGTACTTCAGATGAAGGGAGCAGAAGTACTCCTAGCAATTTGCCTAAGGCTGCAACTAGGCAAAGGAGGAAAAGAACTTCAGATTCAGAGGATGAAGATTACAAGGCTGAGGAAGATGAGGCTACTTCCAAGAAAGTGGTGCTCAAGAAGGAATATGGCTCAGCAAAAGATATAAAGCCAAGCATGAAGATTAAAAGGCCTGCAAGAAGGCAACCTATGCCCAAGGCCAGAGCATCAACTCAACTGCCTGATAATCCTGATCCCAAATAGCCAGCTGAAGAAAGCAAAAAGAGGAAGGAAAGGGTCAAGAAGACCATGGCCAGAGTTGTTGGGCAACCTTCCATGATGGAAGAGGAAGAGCTTGCTGCACCAGCTCCAAAGGCAGTTAAGCTTATGGGAGATGCAATCAGATCAGGGGCTGCAACATCCAAGCCCAAGGAAGCACCCAAAGCTGCCCCCAAGGCCAAGTCTGCACCAAAGAGGAATACCAGGAGTATTCCAGCTGCTGAGAAGAACAAGGCCCCAGTGCCCAATGTTGCTGAGGAGGAAGATGAAGAAGGACAGGTCCTAAGGAAGCTCAAGCCCAAGATACCAGACCACAATGATGCCCATCCTGTGGCTGAGGACATGAATATCAGGAAGGATTCAGGGCTGAGACTGTGGAGAATGGCAAATCCATATGCCACAAGAATAAGAACTGTTGTTGATTACAAGTTCCACACAAAGGAACAGCAGGACTTCTATGAGACAATCTTATTGGACAAGAAGCCCATAGTTTGTGACATGAGGTGGGTTGACTGGAAATTCATCAAGGAGAATGAAGAGCACTATCCTGGAGTGCAAGACAGCTTTATTGCTTGTGGAGTTGCAGATTTTGTTGGACAAAAGTTCACCAACTGGAATGATGAACTTATCATGCAATTCCACTCCATAGCACATTTTTACCCAGATGGAAGAATTGTTTGGATGTCTGAAGGTACAAGGTACCAATCCTCTGTTGAAGAATGGGCAAGGCTGATCAATGCCCCAAAGGAAAATGATGATGATCTGGACATTTATGCAAAGAAGAAGATGGGACACAATACCATGGCTCACATGTACAAGGAGATCCCAGACAAAGCCCTAGAGACTTTCTCTTTTGGATCAGTTCACTTTCTGCTGTCAGGGTTGGCTACTATCAATTGGATTCTGAGGCACACTTTGTTGCCCAAGTCTGGTGACCATAACATGATCAGAGGGCATGCCATCAACATGTTGCATTTATTTGATGTGCCACAAAAATTCAAAGTCATGAGCCTTATGGTTGAAACTATCAAGAGGACTGCAGCAGATCATAAGAGGAGCTGTGGATATGCACCTCAGATTCAGGAATTGATCAACTCAAAGATGGGAACTGGCAAATATCAGTTGGATAAGGAACACTTTCCACTCTATCCAGACTTTGAGGACAATGAGGTTGTCATGAATGAAGATGATCCACAATCAGTTCAAGCTCAGGAGAAGAAGGAGAAGGCTACCAAGATGCCAACTCAAGAGGAGGCATCTGAATATTTCTTGAAAACCAAATAGGAGCAGCTTGGTTACTTGATAGCATCATCTCTGAGGATTGAGAAGGGGTTGGCCACCCTAACTCAAAACCAGGAGAGCCTGGAAAGAATCATGGAACAAAAATTCTATGATCTAGATGTCAAGGTAACTGAGATTCAGTAAGTTGTAGAGCAGCTGCAGGATGACATGCAGGAGAGGAAGGGCAAGAAAACCACAAATGTGTTTGCCAGAGTGCCCAGAGCCCAGAGGTCAGTTGCAGAGCCAGTGACAGACACTAGAGCAACAACTTCAGCACCAGCCACTGCCCCTTCAGCTCCAGTGCAACCAGCTTCAGCATCAACTCCAGCACCCTCTACTTCAACTGAAGCCTTCGTCCTTGGAGTTATTAGGACACCACCACCAGAAGATCAAGCCTGAGAGTCGATCTAGCACTATGCATTTTCTATGAACTTTTTGGTAACTTGTTGCCAAAGGGGGAGAAAAATGTATAGATCATAGGCTTCGAGAGAGAGAGTGTTGCTTTTGTTCTCTCTTGCTTTTGGTGTGTTTATCTTTGTTTGCTTTTGGTTGAGATACTATGCTTGTGAGACATTGATGATCATGTGTTTGATCATAAGCTATACTTATGCATGCTTGATATTATCCTATCTATCTTATGTGATCACTCACTATGCTTGGTGATGAGTGCATGTATTCATTGTTTATTATTTTGAGCGCTCCACCAAGATGTATGTGACATGGAAGAGTAACCCATGAGCCTAATCATTGTGCATTTGCAGTCCAAAGCAAATCTAAAACTATGCACAAATTTAGGGGGAGCTCTTGCTTATCACAAACTTCTCAAAGCGACGATGTTATTTAAATTTTATTATCATTTGTCGAAGCTTTGATCTATATGTTGTCATCAATTACCAAAAAGCGGGAGATTGAAAGTGCAACTATCCCTAGGTGGTTTTGGTGATTAATAACAACATATAGCTCATTGAGCTAATGCTATTCCAAGACTATTATTTCAGGAAAGCTCAATGAATGGCATGGCATGGATGATGAAAGTGGATCCCTCAAAATACTAAGGACAAAGGATTGGCTCAAGCTCAAAAGCTCAAGACTCTTCATTTTACATTTTAGTGATCCAAGATCACATTGAGTCTATAGGAAAAGCCAATACTATCAAGAAGGGATGAGGTGTTGCTTAATGAGCCTCTTGCTTCATTTGCTTAGTGATATGCTCCAAAACCCTCAACTACTTTCCGACATCCACAAATGACCTAAACTTAAAGACAAAATCGGTCACACCGATTCTTTCTATCCAGCACCGCCGATTCCAAAAGTCATAGCCACTGCCACAAACCCTAAGCAAATTGGGCTTACCGATAGGGATCTCGGTCTCACCGAGATGGGATTGTAATCTAACAGTTTCCCTTCGTAACATTTCGGTCTAACCGAAGTGAGCGATCGGTCCCACCGAGATTGCAATGTAAACTCTCTGTTTCCTTTTTGTAACATTCCGGTCTCACCGAAAAGAGCAAATCGGTCCCACCGAGTTTACCTGGCCAACTCTCTGGAAAGCTTATTACCAAAATCGGTCTTACCGAGTTTGTGTAATCGGTCTTACCGAGATTACGTTATGCCCTAACCCTAACCGAATTGGTCTCACCGAGATGCATGTCGGTCCCACCGAAAATCACTAACGGTCACTAGGTTTACTGAATCGGTCCGACCGAGTTTAACGATTCGGTCCCACCGAGTTTGGTAAATTGTGTGTAACGGTTAGATTTTGTGTGGAGGCTATATATACCCCTCCACCTCCTCTTCATTCGTGGAGAGAGCCATCAGAACAAACCTACACTTCCAACTTACCATTTCTGAGAGAGAACCACCTACTCATGTGTTGAGGCCAAGATATTCCATTCCTACCATATGAATCTTGATCTCTAGCCTTCCCCAAGTTGCTTTCCACTCAAACCCTCTTTCCACCAGATCCAAATCCTATGAGAGAGAGTTGAGTGTTGGGGAGACTATCATTTGAAGCACAAGAGCAAGGAGTTCATCATCAACGCACCATTTGTTACTTCTTGGAGAGTGGTGTCTCCTAGATTGGCTAGGTGTCACTTGGGAGCCTCCGACAAGATTGTGGAGTTGAACCAAGGAGTTTGTAAGGGCAAGGAGATCGCCTACTTCGTGAAGATCTACCGCTAGTGAGGCAAGTCATTCGTGGGCGACGGCCATGGTGGGATAGATAAGGTTGCTTCTTCATGGACCCTTCTTGGGTGGAGCCCTCCGTGGACTCGCGCGGCCGTTACCCTTCGTGGGTTGAAGTCTCCATCAACGTGGATGTACGATAGCACCACCTATCGGAACCACGCCAAAAACATCCGTGTCTCCAATTGCATTTGAATCCTCCAAACCCTTCCCTTTACTTTCTTGCAAGTTGCATGCTTTAATTTCCGCTGCCTATACACTCATTGCATGCTTGCTTGTATTGTGTGATGATTGCTTGACTTGTCCTAAAATAGCTAAAATCTGCCAAACTCTAAAATTGGGAAAAGGTTAAGTTTTTATTGGTCAAGTAGTCTAATCACCCCACCCCCCCTCTAGACATACTTCAAGGTCCTACAAGTGGTATCAGAGCCTTGGTTTCCATTTGCTTTGATTTCCATAGCTTTTGGTGGTCATAGCCTTGGTTTCACAACCTAGGAGAGTAGGGCGTCTAGCGAGGGAAATTATCACCGTAGAGGTCCTTACTTTGATGGTACTAATTTTGCTAGTTGGAAGCATAAGATGAAAATGCATATTTTTGGACATAACCCCGCTGTTTGGGCAATTATTTGTATTGGCTTGCAAGGTGAATTCTTCGATGGGAGAGAACCAAACCGTGAAGCAAATGCAGAAGAATTGAAGATGCTGCAATACAACGCTCAAGCATGTGACATCATCTTCAACGGATTGTGCCCCGAAGAATTCAACAAAATCAGCCGTCTTGAGAATGCAAAGGAAATTTGGGATACTTTGATTGATATGCATGAAGGTACCGAGTCCGTCAAGGAATCCAAGTTGGATGTGCTCCAAAGTCAGCTTGACAAGTTCAAAATGAAGGATGGTGAAGGTGTCGCTGAAATGTACTCTAGGCTTGCTCTTATCACAAATGAGATTGCCGGCTTAGGGAGTGAAGAGATGACCGACAAATTCATCATCAAGAAAATCCTAAGAGCATTGGATGGAAAGTATCATACCGTGTGCACATTGATCCAAATGATTCCAAACTACAAAGATCTCAAGCCAACGGAAGTCATTGGAAGGATTGTTGCTCATGAGATGTCACTCAAGGATAAGGAGGAACTTCACAACAAGTCAAGTGGTGCTTACAAAGCCTCAAGCGAAGCCCCCACATCATCAAGTGAGAAACAAACCTTTAATGAAGAATTGAGCTTAATGGTGAAGAACTTCAACAAATTCTACAAGAGTAGAAGCAAAGAAAGAAGCTCCAAGTCAAGGTCTTATCATGACAAGAGATCTTCTAGTCGAGAGCGCAATTGCTACAATTGTGGGAGACCCGGACACTACTCCAATGAGTGTATGACATCCTACAAAAGAAGAGAAGATTCTCCAAGAAGAAGGAGCAAAAGAGAAGAATGACCACCAAGAGAGAGAAGGAGTAGAGATGATCGTTATGAACGAAGGCCCTCACGGAGAAGCAAGGATTCGGAAAGGAAGGACAAGTCATCAAGGAGCTACACACAACGAAGACATCAAGCTCATGTTGGTGAATGGGTTTCCGGCTCCGACTCCGACAATCACTCCAAGAGAAGCTATCACTCCGACTCCGAACATACTCAAGATGAAGGTGTTGCCGGTCTAGCACTTGTGTCAACCAACTCCTACGACATATTTGACTCACCAAATGAAGGAATTGGAAGATGCTTCATGGCCAAAGGTCCAAAGGTAACACATCCCGAGTATGTTGATTTCAATACTGATGAAGATGACTTGCTTGTGGATGATGATTTAATTGTTGACAACTCTAGTGATGAATACTATGATGAAACGTCAATTAATCATGCTAAACAAACGAATGACAATGATAAGGAGAAAATTGAGCTTCTAACTAAAGAACTAAACACTCTCAAGTTGGATCATGAAACTATCTTCGAAGATCATCGAGAACTTTTAAGGGCTCATGAGAAGTTACGCTTTGAAAAGCTCAATCTTGAGCAAGAGCATGAGTTCTTAAAGGCAATCAATGATGATCTCCGCAAGAAAAGTTCTTCTTACATTGCCAAGCATTTACTCTTATCTACTAACATGCCTCAAGTCAAGTCTAGTAACAAGTACAAGAAAGATACTTCCTCTAGTAGTAACAATAATAATGTTAAATCCAATATTGTTGCTTCTAGTAGTTCTTTTGATTCCACTAATGATTCTCTTAGCCAAGTTACACTTGAGCAAGAAAATAGTTTATTGAAGGGAACTATAGAGAAACGTGTTTACAAGAGCCTTGCCGGGAGTAAGCAATTCGAGGAAATTGTACGCAAGCAAGGAAGGCACTGGACGAATCAAGGTGTTGGTTTTGAACGAAAGTTCAACGCCAATGGAGTTGAGTGGGAAGAAGATCAATACCCCAAGACAAAGTTTGTTCCTCAACAAGAGAAGTATGATCCTACTTCCTTCAAGGGGACACACGCTCAAGATGATCTTCCACCACAAGACCACAAGAACAAAGGCAAGGACAAGCTTCAAGAAGAGATTGATGCATTTGAAGAAGCACCTAAAGCCTCATTCGAGTGGGTCCACAAGACTACATCAAGTTCTACTTCATCAAGTACAACTACAACTCCAAGGATTCCCATCAAGATGATGTGGATCCCGTAGAAGAAGAACTAGAGAGTTCTTGAGGGTGACTCCGCCAACATTCTTCACTCATATCATTTTGGCAAGGACAAGTGCCATCAACTTCCACATCTTGCACTAGTTCAAGGAGTCACAAACCCTCATGTTGGTAAGGCAAGGGACAAGGTAACCTAATGTTTTCATGGACATCATCTTGTGTGTGCATCACTCTATGTCTATGGATATTCTTATTTGTTCCTTGTGGGACTAACCCATGTAGGCAAGTTGAAAGTGCAACTCACTCCAAAGGATTGCTCCAAATGATCTACTTCAACATTGAGCATCCACATCTTCAACACCTACATGAAGTCATCATCGAAAGATTCAAGTTTGACTCCACTGAAAGATTCAAGTTTTGTGGTTTTGGTGGTTTTGGTAATTAATGACAACATATCTCTTGTTGGACTAACACTTTTATCTAGTATATTTCAGATAAGTTCAACAATGGAGTGGCATGGACTAAAGGATGTGGGAACTCCTTCAAGATGCTAAGGACAAAGGATTGGCTCAAGCTTCAAGCTCAAGACTCTTCATTTTACATTTTAGTGATCCAAGATCACATTGAGTCTATAGGAAAAGCCAATACTATCAAGGAGGGATGAGGTGTTGCTTAATGAGCCTCTTGCTTCAAGTGCTTAGTGATATGCTCCTAATACCCTCAACTACTTTCCCACTTCCACACATATGTCCTAAACCTAAAGTCAAACTCGGCCCCACTGATTCTTTCTATCCGGCGCCACCGAGTTTTGATGTCTTAGCCACTGCCACAAACCCTAGGCAAATCGGTCTCACCGATAGGGATCTCGGTCTCACCGAGATGGGATTGTAATCTCTATGTGTATGTCCATTATCAAAATCGGTCTCACCGAGTTTGAGTAATCGGTACTACCGAGATTACAATGCAAACTCTCTGTTTAACTTATTATCAAAATCGGTCCCACCGAGATTGATAATCAGTCAAACCGAGTTTTCCTGACCAACTCTCTGGAAAGCTTATTACCAAAATCGGTCCCACCGAGTTTGTGTAATCGGTCTTATCGAGATTACGTTATACCCTAACCCTAACCGAATCTAGGAGACACCACTCACCGGAATGCAACTCGGTAGGACCGATTCGGTTAGGGTTAGGGCATAACGTAATCTCGGTAAGGCCGATTACACAAACTCGGTGGGACCGATTTTGGTAATAAGCTTTCCAGAGAGTTGGTCAGGCAAACTCGGTTTGACCGATTATCAATCTCGGTGGGACCGATTTTGATAATAAGTTAACCAGGGAGTTTGCATTGTAATCTCGGTAGTACCGATTACTCAAACTCGGTGAGACCGATTTTGATAATGGACATACACAGAGAGATTACAATCCCATCTCGGTGAGACCGAGATCCCTATCGGTGAGACCGATTTGCCTAGGGTTTGTGGCAGTGGCTAAGACATCAAAACTCGGTGGCGCCGGATAGAAAGAATCAGTGGGGCCGAGTTTGACTTTAGGTTTAGGACATATGTGTGGAAGTGGGAAAGTAGTTGAGGGTATTTGGAGCATATCACTAAGCACTTGAAGCAAGAGGCTCATTAAGTAACACCTCATCCCTCCTTGATAGTATTGGCTTTTCCTATAGACTCAATGTGATCTTGGATCACTAAAATGTAAAATGAAGAGTCTTGATCTTGAAGCTTGAGCCAATCCCTTGTCCTTAGCATCTTGAAGGAGTTCCCACATCCTTTAGTCCATGCCACTCCATTGTTGAACTTATCTGAAATATACTGGATAAAAGTGTTAGTCCAACAAGAGATATGTTGTCATTAATTACCAAAACCACCTAGGGAGCACTTGTGCTTTCAATCTCCCCCTTTTTGGTAATTGATGGCAACATACATCAAAGCTTTAGATAAAGATATAAAGAATAGCAAGTAAAGCTTTGGAAAGACATGTAACAAGCATAGGCCCCCCTACATGTATGCAATCATGTGAATATGAAATATAGAAGCATGTGATAGCATAACCATGATAGAGCAGGCAATGTGTTACATGTATCTTGGCCATATGCATGAGAGCAAAAAAATATTAAAGGAAATACCTTCATGCCCATGAGTCCTTCTTGTAAACAGTATGTACATCAGCAAGAATTCCTCATACACATGATTGTGATGCATATACTTACCTTGTAGTCTTGAGTTGGCTTAGGATGATGGAATGAACCTGCGTAAACAAGGTTATATAACACAGATGCATCTACTAGCCAGAGCAACTAGAAGAAACCACAAGAATACCAAGACTGGGATGACATGTAGAGAGTGAGTACTAAGTACCACAATGGATTAGACATGTCCCCAAGAGTAAAGATATGCAATGAATTTAAATGATCTCTTTCCCTTTAGATGTCTTGCTCCCCCTGAATCTAGCATGGGATACTAGGAGAAGATAGGGAACAGAAAATCAGAGCTGAAGGAAATAAATAAACAGAGCTAATGCAAACTAATGCAAATAAGCACATATGAACATGTCTTTCCCCTCAAGAAGACATGTGGCATCTCTCCTCTTGAACACCAAGCATATGGGATCCTTGAGAAATACTTTCTACTAGTATTCTCTCCCCTGGAGATTTCTCTCTCTCCCTGAAGGATCTCTCTCCCCCTGAGAAGGTGATACTCTCTCTCTGATGTGATCTCTCTCTCTAGATGATAAGCTTTGATGTGATCTCTCTCTCCCCCTTTGACATCAATTTCCAAGAAGGGCTTGATAAAGATGTAATCTCTCTCTCTCCCTCTGGAATTTGTCGTGAATGGGTTTGATCCTTGAGACATAGAACAAAGCAATGATAAAAATGTGATGCTTGTAGAGGACAAGATTCATTGAGTGGAGCTGGATCAGAAGAAACACAGAATATGTGGCAAAGAGTTTTTCCTGTTATGAAATCGGTGGCACCGAGTGGTATGCTTCGGTCATACCAAAAAGATTCGGTTGGACCGAAAATAACAAATCGGTGAAACCGAGTTCATCACAGAGAAAACACTTGTCACCTCAGCTCACTAGACTAGAAGATCTCACAAAGATTTGCAAGGAATTTACTGAATGATATGCAAGGAATTGATGCAGAAAATGCACAGAAAACAGAAAGAAATCTAGATGAAGTTTTTTTTTTGAAAGGGGAAACAAATATGCATGAGACAAATGCAAAAACTCAGAAAAGAACACAGGAGAACTTCATTTAGAGATGGTCGACGACTAAGTCACCTATGTTAGAGTATATTGACTTAGGAGTCAAGTGAGATCACTTGATCATAGGTCATACTCATCGTTTAAGCTCAAAATGGGGTTGCCATTTTTCTTTTAAGCATCTTGATGTATTCACATCTTGTCGAGTTGCTTTAACTCATGAATCGGAGTAAAGCTTCTCTAAGATGGAATAACATACCATGGTTGATGGTGTTGTCCATGTAGTTGAACTTGCATGGGTTGCTCAAGGTTGATGTAGCTCATCAAGAATGTGGAGCACCACTTGGAATTTGAGTCCATATACCTACATGGGTTAGTTCTTGCAAGGAAGAGCACTTGTATATCCAAAAATGACAATCATGAATCTCAACATAGAATTTGTCAAAGGATATATTTGAATGGTTTCGTGCTTCCTTGTCTTCAACCACCTTGTGTAGAGACTTGGTGATGTAGAGATTGCTCAAGATGTGAGTAGGTTTCAATCTCATGGAATTGATTCAACCAAGTACCTACATGAGTTAGATAACATGCAAGATGCAAATATATCCAAGATATAAGTTTTTCATCATAAGAGAAATATCAAGGATTAGTCATAAGCTCATGTCTTGCATGTATCCAATGGAGTTTCTACTCCAAGTTTGAAGCATCAATGATGTTCAATTCTCCTCTTAACCTACAAAATACTCTCTCATCAAGAGGTTTAGTGAATATATCCGCTAATTGCTTTTCGGTGCGAACATGCTTAAGATCAATGTCACCCTTAGCAACATGATCTCGAATGAAATGATGACGAACTTCAATATGCTTAGTTCGAGAATGTTGCACAGGATTATGACCAATTTTGATAGCACTTTCATTATCACAAAGCAATGGAACATGTCTCAAATATATCCAATAATCTTTAAGAGTTTGGGTCATCCAAAGTAATTGAGCACAACATGAACCAGCGGCAATATATTCAGCTTCGGCGGTGGATAAGGATACTGAGTTTTGTTTCTTGGAGGACCAAGACACAAGAGATCTACCAAGAAATTGACAAGTACCGGAAGTGGACTTTCTATCAACCTTGTCTCCGGCATAGTCTGAGTCAGAGTAGCCGACAAGATCGAAAGAGGCCCTCTTAGGATACCAAATGCCAAAATTTGGTGTATGGATTAAGTATCTCACTATCCTTTTCACGGCCTTAAGATGACATTCTTTAGGAGCAGCTTGATATCGTGCACACATGCACACACTTAGCATAATATCGGGACGTGAAGCACATAGATATAACAATGAACCAATCATAGAGCGATAAACCTTTTGATCAACCGGTTCATCATCTTTGGTTAAGTCAAGATGTCCACTAGTAGGCATGGGTGTAGACATACCTTTGCATTCTTGCATATTGAACTTCTTGAATAAGTCCTTAGTGTACTTCGTTTGAGAGACAAAAGTACCTTCCTTAGTTTGCTTGATTTGCAACCCAAGAAAGAATTTGATTTTAGTCATCATAGACATCTCAAACTTCTCCGACATTAGCTTCCCAAACTTTTCACTAAAATGAGGGTTAGTTGACCCAAATATAATATCATCAACATAGATTTGGCACACAAATAGTTCACCATTAACCCTTTTAGTAAAGAGTGTGGAATAAATTTTCCCAATTTCAAACCCTTTCTCAATGAGGAACTTGGTCAAGCATTTATACCATGCTCTAGGAGCTTGTTTAAGACCATAAAGAGCTTTGTGAAGTTTGTAAACATTATTGGGTTTCTTAGGATTGACAAAGCTGGGAGGTTGTTTAACATAAACTTCCTCCTCTATTTCACCATTTAGAAAGCACTTTTAATGTCCATTTGGTACAATGTGATATCATGCTGATTAGCATAGGCAAGTAAGATGCGAATGGACTCAAGTCTAACAACAGGGGCGCACGTCTCACCATAGTCCATACCTTCGACTTGTGTGTAGCCTTGGGCAACGAGACATGCTTTGTTGTGAACTACTTGTCCATCTTCATCTTGCTTGTTGCGAAACACCCATTTGGTACCGATGATGTTGTGGTTGTTGTCGGGCTTCTCAACCAATGTCCAAACTTGGTTCCTCTCAAAGTTGTGTAGCTCTTCATGCATAGCATTTATCCAATCTGGATCTTCCCATGCTTCTTCGACCTTCATAGGTTCAATGCTAGAGATGAAAGAATAGTTTTCACAAAAGTTAGCTAAACGAGTTTTAGAGCGAGTGATTCTCCCAGTTTGAATATGATTGTAGATTTGCTCGACGGGATGGTCTTTAGCAATTCTTGCTCGAACTCGTGAAAGCTTTTGCTTGGATCTTTGTTGAACATCTTCTTCATCTTGTTCTTCTTCTTGGCCTTCTTCATTGTTGGCGTTGTCGTTCTCTTGTCGTGGTGGAGAAGGAGGTTGTTAACGTTCATCTTGATGCACTTCCTCGTTTCCTTCATCTTGGTGTGTCCCACTTGTGGATGCTTCCATATCAACTCTTGGTTCACCTTGTCGTGAAGTAGAAGCTTCCACTTGGACAGACGAGGTACTCTCCTTCACCTCCGTTGGACGGACCTTGCCAATAGACAAGTCTTGGATTGCTTCCGAAGGATCTTTGTCTCCTACATCAATTGGCAATTGCTCTACTTGCGAGCCGTTAGATTCATCAAACTTCACATCTACCGTCTCTTCAACCTTTCGGGTGAAATTGTTGTAGACACGGTAAGTGTGAGAGTTTGAGCCATAACCTAGTAGGAAACCTTCATGAGACTTAGGAGCAAATTTTGAACGACGATGCTTATCAAGAATGTAGCACTTTGAGCCGAATACTCGAAAGTATCCAACTTGGGGTTTGTTACCGGTGAGGAGCTCGTATGCCGTATTGCCGAGTAGCTTGTGAAGATACAAGCGATTTGTTGCATGACAAGCTGTCTCAACCGCTCTGCCCAAAAGTGCTTCAGCGTCTTGTACTCATCAAGCATCATTCTCGCCATTTTGATGAGCGTCCGGTTCTTCCTCTCAACAACTCCATTTTGTTGAGGTGTGTACGTAGCCGAGAACTCGTGTGAAATCCCTTCTTCGTCAAGAAAGGTGTCCACATTTGCATTCTTGAACTCCGTTCCGTTGTCGCTGCGAACCTTCTTGATCTTCACTTCAAATTGGTATTGGGCCTTCCTAGCGAAGTTTTTTAAGATCTTTTGGACCTGCGATTTATCATCGAGAAAGAACACCCACGTAAATCTGGAAAAATCATCAACTATAACTAGACCAAAAGAATTTCCACCGAGACTCTTGTAAGAGTTGGGACCAAAGAGATCCATGTGAAGTAGCTCGAGTGGCCTCTTCGTGGTCATGATGTTCTTCACGGGATGCCTTCCTCCAACCTGTTTACCTGCTTGACAAGCACTGCAAAGTCTATCCTTATCAAATATGACATCATTAACTCCAAGGATATGATTTCCTTTAATAAGCTTGTCAAGGTTTCTCATGCCAACCTAATCGTCTATGCCATAACCAGCCTTTTGAGGATTAGCAATGAAGCAAGTTTTAGGTTGAGCCTTTTTAGTGAAATCAACAATGTATAGATCACCTCTACGTATGCCGGTAAAGACCATTTTATGATTGTCTCTACGAAACACTTGGCAATCTACTTCAGTAAATAGGACATTGAAACCGAAATCAGCAAGTCTAGATACTGAAAGTAAGTTGTACCCAAGAGATTCAACGAGCATGACATTTTGTATGGAGATATCATGTGAGATGGCCACCTTACCGAGGCCAACCACCTTACCCTTTGAGTTGTCACCGAAAGTGACATACTTTCGAGGACTATCATTATCAGCAAGCTCACGAAACATGTCTTTATCTCCGGTCACGTGATCGGTACATCCACTATCAAGAACCCATTCCTTTCCTCCTGACATATATCCCCGAAGATTTGCCATAAGACCAAAATGTCTCATTGCATCATCAAGATCGAAGTCACTATCATCATCCTCATCATAGTATCCATGTCCAACATCGTCATGTGGTGGATCAAATCCTAGAGAGGGTGATTCATTAGAATGAGTTTGACAATAATCTTGTCTATGAATTCTTATAGCTTCGGAAATAATGTCACTAATAATACCAACATTTCCTTTGGCACGCATAAGGTTTGTAAGCTCAAATAGATGATCACCAAACATAGGATCACTAGTATTCATTTTACTCAAAGCAATAGACTTATAGAGAATTTCATCAAGATTTTTCAAAGAATAATCGGGAAATCGTTCCTCAAGAAATTTCCATATAGTGTAGGCACACTCAAGAGTAGGCAGTTTTATAATCAAGTTTCTAGGCAAGCCTCTAGAGATAAGATTAACAGTTCTAACATTCCTAATCATGTCAATAGACTCATCAAGGGTAGGATGCATAGGATCAACACAAGGTGCACAAGGACTAGCAATGTACTTGTTCAAATGATATTGATTGAAAATAACAAGCATCTCATTTTTCCACTCATGAAAATACTCTCTATCAAGAATAGGCACTCTATGTCTAAGACTCCCCAAAGTAGACTCATCCATCTTCCTCCAATGGTGATTAAACCAAGGCAATGGAGACCAATGCTCTGATACCACTTGTAGGACCTTGAGAAGAAGTGTCTAGAGGGGGGTGATTAGACACTAAGTACCAAAGTTGCAGTTTTTAAGTTTCTTTAAAGTTTAAATGGAGTTTAGGCACAAGTTTAACATTCACAACATATAGCAAGCAAGCATGCAAAGAGTATGTGAGCAGCGGAAAGTAAAGCATGCAACTTGCAAGAATGTAAAGGGAAGGGATTGGAGGATTCAAACGCAATTGGAGACATGGATGTTTTTGGCGTGGTTCCGATAGGTGGTGCTATCATACATCCACGTTGATGGAGACTTCAACCCACGAAGGGTAAGGTTGCGCGAGTCCACGGAGGGCTCCACCCAAGAAGGGTCCACGAAGAAGCAACCTTGTCTATCCCACCATGGCCGTCGCCCACGAAGGACTTGCCTCACTAGCGGTAGATCTTCACGAAGTAGGCGATCTCCTTGCCCTTACAAACTCCTTGGTTCAACTCCACAATCTTGTCGGAGGCTCCCAAGTGACACCTAGCCAATCTAGGAGACACCACTCTCCAAGAAGTAACAAATGGTGCGTTGATGATGAACTCCTTGCTCTTGTGCTTCAAATGATAGTCTCCCCAACACTCAACTCTCTCTCATAGGATTTGGATCTGGTGGAAAGAATATTTGAGTGGAAAGCAACTTGGGGAAGGCTAGAGATCAAGATTCATATGGTAGGAATGGAATATCTTGGCCTCAACACATGAGTAGGTAGTTCTCTCTCAGAAATAGGATGCTGGAAGTGTAGGTTCGGTCTGATGGCTCTCTTTTTGAATGAAGAGGAGGTGGAGGGGTATATATAGACTCCACACAAAATCTAACCGCTACACACAATCTACCAAACTCGGTGGGACCGAATCATTAAACTCGGTCAGACCGATTTAGCAAATAATGTGACCGTTAGGGTCACTGAAAGATTCAAGTTTGACACCACTCCTCCACGGAATGTTGTCCTGCGTCGAACTCCATCCCTTGAAGACTCTGACTATTCTTCCTCCGTGGCAACTGTGAATGCCAAAGTGATCGATGATGAAGACGATGCTACTTCACCGCCCCCTTCTTCTGCACGCATCGACACTGCACCAAGTTCGTCTGCACCGCCAAACAACAACAACAACCCTGCTACTTCTCCTACTCCTCATGGTAACGAGTAGATGCTCTATGTCTTCAAACCTTTTTGGTCATTACTGACAAAAGGGGGAGAAGCATATGAGTTTGATAGTCTTCTAGCGGGTTCATATGGGTGGTTGCTTTTTATTTTGCCTAGTGATTACAACTCTTGCTTTTGATACATTTCGTTCTTTGAGTTGTAACACTTAAACTCGATGGTCGTCTGCTACTTATTTGCTTTTCCATGTGCGATGATAACTTCCGCACTTAGATCATTCTGTAGACGTCCATTTTTCATTATGCATGTCACTCTCTTAGTTATATCATTTCATGCATGAAGAATTATCTTCATAAGTTGAAGAGGATCTCCACAAGTACAACCTGTCATGTGCATTTGCATTCCAAAAGCAAATTAGTTATATGCACATCTTCAGGGGGAGCCTTTGCCACTTATGAAGACAATACCCTATCCATTACAATTTCACATACTTTATCCCCGTTGAAAACTTCAACCAGTTTGTCATCAATCACCAAAAAGGGGGAGATTGTAAGTGCATCTAGTGCCACCCCTAGTTGGTTTTGGAGTATTGATGACAAAGTTGGTTGAGGGACTAATGCGTTTGTGAGAATTGCAGGATAACGCAGGTAGTGTCCCTCATTGATTCGGTTTACCTACCGAAGATGACCCCTAAAAATGTATGAAGACATTGACGACAATGGTGGTATGTGAAGATATTCATATTGAAGACTATGACATGAGAAGACATTGAGTGAAGACTATGGAGCGCGAAGACTGTGTCGTTTTGTTGTTTCCTTTTCTTCTTTGTTGAGTCATAGGAACCATCGTACTGTTAAGTGGGGTCCAAGTGAACAAAGTCAGAATGACTGAAGTGATGCTCAACCCAAATCCTATGTCTTCGAGCGAAGACAATGAGAGCAAATCTTATCTAGAGTTGGATGAGTCAGCTTTGCTTGTAGCCCAAGTAAAGTTGTCGTGTGTGTTTGCAATCTGACCGTTGGAACACATGTCAGTTCCTTAGTGATCCAGGGTCATTTCGGACATATCAGGTCGGGTTTCCTTGTGGCTATAAATAGCCCACCCCCTACACCATAAATTGGTGGCTGCTCAGAGTTAGTTCACGGCTTTTGTCGTTTGAGAGCAACCCACCTCGAAGCCTTTGAGAGAGAGAAATCCTTGCGAGGACAAAGCCCAAACACCCAGAGCCAAAGAGTGTTAGGCATCACTGAAGTCTTTCTGTCTGAGTGACCTGAAGACTTATTACACTTGAGGACTATGTATCCTCCAGCCGGTTAGGCGTCGTGTTCTGTGCATCCAACAGTCATTGTGGATCGCCGGTGAACGAAGTCTGTGAAGGTTCGGAAGTCTACCTTGGAGACTTACCAGAGTAATTGGGCGAGGACTGTGTGTCCTTAGCCCAAGGGGAATAAGGTGAAGACGTGGTCTTCTGAGTTGAATCTCAACCTCCCTAACCAGATGTACAGTTGTCACAGCAACTGGAACTGGTCCAACAAATCATGTGTCTTCAACAAGTGACTGGTTCTATCCTCTCCCTCCCTTTACTTTGAGTTTGTCTTCGTGAAGTCATTGCCTATTTGTCGTACCTGTTTGACTTCATTGCTTGACTACTATCGTTGGTTGGCTTCATACTATCTTCCATCCTGATCCCTACTACCAAGCTGCTATTAGTCTTTGTACTTTCACATTATTGCATACTTGACTATGGTTTGCTTGTTGCAGTTTATCTTCCGCTGCATATCAATTAGGTCATTTCTATTGTTTGTCTTCGAAACTTCCATGTTTTGAAGACTTTGCTAAAAATCGCCTATTCACCCCCCTCTAGTCGATAACTAGCACTTTCAGAATCCTTTACTTACTTATTCAGGGAAGATGCGTGAGCCTCCTATTTATTTTTTCAGGGCTGGACAAAGAAAGCGGAGCAGATCAAGTGTCCGGCTCCGCTGCCCGAGGAACCGTCCATCCCGCTTTTGACAAAGATGCTGGTTCTAGCGCCCTACCAGGCACCGAAGAAGAAGGCCAAGGGGAAGGCCATGGAGACCAGAAGCGGTCTCCGTCGCAAGGGTGCTTCGGACATGACGTCCGAAGACACCAAGACTCACTCCTCCACCGCCGGGAACGAAGAGGACGAGGAAAGCAACTCTCCCCCCGAGGGGGAAAGGAAGAAGAGGGCGGCCTCCACAAATCTGAAGGCAGAGGCGTCCAAGAGGGGGAAGGGTTCCCTTGTGGATAACTCTGTGTGGGACGTCGCTAGCAGCCCAGAGCGGCGCCCTCGAGACAAGCCCCTGGCCGAATCGTGAGTACTCAAAAAACCAGACGCATTCATATATCCAGAGTCTCTACTTCATAGTCTTAACATGTTGAACCATGCATTTGCAGTCCGGCTCGGTCCGACCTCGAGCGATCCTCATCTTCGGGGGATTCGCTGGACCTGAAGGCGATGGACAGCAGGTCCCTTCCGGCAGCCTCCTCTCCCAAGGCCATGGATGACACCGAGGTGTTGTCCCGATGGATCCCAGGCCAGGGAGGGACTCATGAGGCCGTCAGGGCGGCGCCGGAGGGTGAAACCTCAGCCGCCGGACACATGGGGGAGCAAATCCCCATGGAGACTAACGATGGGGTCATATTCAGCTCGGTCCCCAGCCGAATATGGTCCCGGAGACCTATGCGGCTCCGGAACCCGGCAAGCAGCCTCCTTCAAAAGGAGGAGGTGCGCCAATTCCGCCGGTGACCTCTGTCCAGCCATAGGCGCCGGACACTCTAATGGAAGTGCTGTGAAGTGCTTCCATTATTGAGGAACACCATACCCTTATGGGTACGATGGTTGAGAGGATTCAGTCCACAAAGAATGGACTGACCGAAGCCTGCACAAGCCTTCTAACAGGCTTTGAGGTAGGCAACGCAATTATGTAAAAAGAATGCCACGGTATAGATAGTAGCCCCTGAGACACTGTCCGGTGTTCGAAATGAAAAGCCGGACAGAGGATCAAACAAGTTTCGCAGGAGACTAACCAAATGAGTCAATGTGAACAAGCATGCGTCGTTACTAGTTACGACCTCTCATACTGCTGAGGTTTTCGGACTGAAGCAGAGTCTGGAGCGGGCCGAGGAAGAGCTCGGCCGCGTGAAAAAGCAGCTAGAGGATAAACAAGGTATGCAGTGACCTTCTGTATATCAGAAAGGATAGATGATTTGTAATGACCATAGTGCCATTTTATTTGTAGGAGCAGCGACCGAGGTGGAGGCTCTCAAAAAGGAGCTGGTAGGCCAAAAAGAAAGCGACAAAGGAGCAAGCCGCCCGTGAAAAGCACGAGGCCAGGGTTAATGAGGTCCAGCAAGAGCTCCAGGACGCCGTTAAGAAATGCGAGTCCTTGGAGCACGATATTGCGGATCGAGAGATCGAACTCGCCAGGGCTCGCCAGAGCGCGCAAGATGCCCGGGTGGAAGCCCAGGGCGTCCTCCAGGAAATCCAAGAGGCCAAGAAAAATTACGGCGGGTAAGGCCTTCATTATGCAAAGCAAATATGTGAAGGAAAGGTATCTCTTACTAACCCGGATTTGGAGTTCTCCAGGGGCGTTTGCGGTTCTGCCGCGCAGTGTTTCCGACGCTGCGGAGTTCTTCCGAGCCGAAGAGGGGAGCTCGATGGAGAAGCTGTTCTGGTCACAGAACCTTGCGCCAAAACATCCGGTGCCCTTTAACGATCAGCTAAAACAGCTGGTTAAACTACATAGGGTGGCCGAACTAGCCATGAAGGATTTGATAGTCCGGCTGTGGCCTGCCGAAGCCATACCCAGCAGCTACTTCGGGCTCGTGAAGCGGCTGGTCAATGCTTGCGCCTCAAGCGCTCGGTCTGCATTGAAGGTGCGCGGATGGCCTTCGCCCGTGTCAAAGTTCAATGGGCGAAGATGAATGCCGTCAAGCTCGCGACCAAAGGACCGCCCACTGGCAAGGAGCACCGCACACTCGAGCGGTATTTTGACGATGTCCTGGAGGGATCCCGCATTGTGGCGGAGAAATGTGCTAAGGATATTATCTTTGAATGAATACATTCATGTTATCCTGTCCTGTACTATGAAACAAGGTCGTGATGTAATATAATGCTTGGTTTTTATTTAAAATTTTACCTCCTGTGCGGCCGTTTTCATTGAATCTGAGAGTTGGCCAGTCGTCGGCTTCAGCCCCCACATAGTTAGTACGAGGGTGTTCGGGATGGAATCTAAACACTCTTGATCCAAAGGTTTGGTCCTTGAAGGAGGTGTTTAGCGCAACGAACTAGGAATCAGACTATGTGGCTTTATCACCCTCACTTAGCCATAGGAGTTTGACATAGAAATTTAGGCGCAGCCCCTAGTATTCGTAAGTCCGAACTTGGGGTGCTATAAACACCTGATCGGATAAAAACCAATTCATCACATAATGCGGAAAAAATCGCAAAAGATTTGTAACCTCTCGAACAGCTGACCGGCTCACGCCGCATCATGACAGTTAGTTTTCGGCTTTATCTACTGAGGTGCTCATCCGGATAAACCAGGACACAATCGCAGTAGTTCTCCCTTTACTACCCTAGCCGATATAGCAGAACGTAAGGTAGTAAGCACAGGAGCCGGGCAACCCAACTATTGACCAAAGACATGATTCGGAGCCGATGCATATAATGCTTAAAGTTCAGGGTGCCGAACTATACTGTAAAAAAGTGCTCGGAGTTTGTTGTCGTATTATGGGGCGTAATGAAGCCCCTGGCGAATTAAGTCGTACCAGAGTGTATGGGTGCAATTGATAAGAATATCAAGAAAAAGAAAAAAATGAAGTAATAGGCTAATGCCGCAGAAATTGGGCCGCAAACTATTTACCATTATAGTTTGATTAATACGTCAAAGCGTATTTGTACAAGTAGTGCGATAAGCAACAGGGCTATTTAACATGCCACGCCCAAGGGAGAGCTGCGTGCTGGTCCTTAAAACAGGCATAATGATCGTTTAAAGAGACCACCTGGAAATTCCCTTATACGTCAATGCTTCTTGCTGTCTTGGTGTATCCATCCCTTGATAGGTCCGACAATCAGGCCACCAGGAAAGGACTGGGAAAAAGAGAAACCTGAAAGGAAAAGAAAAAGTGAAAGTATGGGTCCAGGGGAGGTTGAGCCGTATTATGGACCACGATCTAGCTGTGCCTCCGTCTATGCCCATGGTATTTTGAGTGCGTAGTTATGTACATGCGGTACGAATGCCGCCGTTTGGTCGGGACTGGGACGAAGGCCGAATTGCTAGTCAAGCTCTTGATGAGTTGGACTGTCCTGCTGCAGAGTAGTTCGGACTTGTTTGACAGTGTCCGGGAGCTTGGCCGCCGAATTAAGGTTCTGCCTGGAAAGGCCGCTCTGTGCTTCTGCTGCGAGGGCAGCGGTGTGCTCCTCGGTACAAGGAGCGTTCCGTGTTTCCATTGACTGTTATGACACCATGTGGTCCAGGCATATTGAGCTTGAGATAAGCGTAGTGTGGCACCACATTGAATCGAACGAATGCGGTTCGTCGGAGCAGTGCGTGATAGCCACTGCGGAAGGGGACGATATCGAAGATCAACTCTTTGCTTTGGAAGTTGTCCGGGGATCCGAAGACCACCTCCAGTGTGATTGAGCCCGTACAGCGGGCCTCTACACCTGGTATGACTCCTTTAAAGGTGGTTTTTGTGGGCTTGATCCTTCAGGGATCAATACCCATTTTGCACACTGTATCCTGATAGAGCAGGTTCAGCCTGCTGCCACCGTCCATGAGGACTTGCGTAAGATGGAATCCATCAATGATTGGGTCGAGGACCAGTGTGGCTAAACCGCCATGACGGATACTGGTGGGATGGTCCCTGCGATCGAAGGTGATCGGGCAAGACGACCATGGGTTGAACTTTGGGGCGACTGGCTCCATTGCGTAGACGTCCCTAAGCGCGCGCTTGCGCTCCCTCTTGGGGATATGGGTAGCGTATATCATGTTCACCATTTTAACTTGGGGGGAAACTTCTTTTGTCCCCCTGTGTTCGGTGGCCGGGGCTCCTCGTCATCATCCTTGCTTTGCAACCCCTTCTCCTTGTTCTCAGCATTTAACTTGCCGGCCTGTTAAAAAACCCAACAGTCTTTGTTGGTATGATTGGCTGGTTTATCAGGAGTGCCGTGGATTTGACATGGACGATCGAGTATGCGGTCCAAGATAGACGAGCCCGGATTGTTTCTTTTATATGGCTTCTTCCGCTGACCGGACTTAGAGCCACTGAATCCGGCGTTGACGGTCGTGTCCTCGGTGTTGTCACCGTTGCTTTGACGCTTGTGTCTGTTGCGTCGGGGATTGCCGTTGCTATTTCTGGCTTCAGAAGTGCCAGGTTAGCTTGTATTGTTATTGCTACGGGCTAGCTAGCTATCCTCGCCCGCGCAGAAGCGGGTCATAAGTGTCGTGAGGGCTGCCATAGGCTTCGGCTTTTCTTGGCCGAGGTGTCGAGCGAGCCATTCGTCACTGATGCTATGTTTAAAGGCCGCTAGGGCTTCGACATCCGGACAGTCGATGATCTGGTTCTTTTTAGTTAAGAACCTAGTCCAAAATTTCCTGGCTGACTCTCCGGGCTGTTGCACTATGTGACTTAAGTCATCGGCATCCGGAGGTCAGACATATGTACCATGGAAGTTGTCGAGGAAGGCGTCTTACAAGTCTTCCCAGCTGCCAATTGAGTTTTCAGGAAAACTGTTCAACCAGTGCCAAGCATGTCCCTTGAGTTTTAGCGGGAGGTATTTGATGGCGTGAAGATAATCATCGCGGGCCATATGAATATGGAGGAGAAAATCCTCAATCCATACTGCAGGGTCTGTTGTCCCATCATATGATTCGATGTTCACGGGTTTAAACCCTTTCAGGAATTCATGTTCCGTTACTTCACCAGTGAAGCAAAGGGGGGTGTGCGGCACCTCTATATCGGGCCAAGTCGCGACGTAGCTCGGATGGAGTTCATCTGCGGTTTTCGGCCTGGGCGTGGTTATGTTTGTCATGTCCGGCCGGATGGCCATCTTCGCGCATCGGGGCACGCCCCCGCGATCTACAGATCGATCTGGTCTGACCTGCTCTATTTTCCAGGTCATGCCGCAGGTCATATGTGTATCCTCGAGCTGTTGTGTCTCTGTTTTTACGGCGAGGTAGTGCGGGCTGGTGTTTGGCTTGAGTTACCGCTTTGTCCCGGCCACGTGGTGGTCGGTCAGCCGCATTACGCGCTGGTAGGATGGGCTCCCGCGCCTCGTCATCGAGTTGGGGTAACAATTTGCGTTTCAGGTAACTTTTGGTTGGGCGCTCGAGGCCGTATTCCTCGGCTGCCAGGACATTAGTCCATCTGTCATTGAGTAGATCTTGATCAGCTTGAAGTTGCTGCTGCTTCTTTTTCAGGCTCCTTGCAGTGGCTATTAGCCGGCGCTTAAAGCGCTCCTGATTGACGAGCTCCTCAGGCACAATAAAGTCTTCGTCGCCGTGGCTCGCCTCATCCTCGGAGGGTCGAAGATAATTACTGTCCTCCGAGTCTTCGTTACGGCCTATTCATTAGGGCTGACTCGCCCATCCTCCCGTTCATCCGGAGTATTATTTTCTCCTGTGCCGGTATTGCTTTTTTTTCCACGACGTGGTTTAGAACGGTGCCGCTAACATAAAGCACTTTGGCTGTATCTCAGGAGGCTTATCCTCGACTGGATCCTTCTCATTGTCGCCATTGTTCTGTTTGGGTGTATCCACCATGTATACATCATACGAGGAGGTGGCTGTCCAACGCCCTGTAAGGGGTGGTTTTTGTGCCTGCTCCTCTCCGGCATCGTCGTCCATACCATCGATGTCTTCGGAGTTGTAATCGAGCATGTCGGTTAAGTGTTCGACAGTGGCTATGAAGTGGGTGGTGGGTGGGAAGCGGAATTCTCCGTCATCAGCTTCCAATCCAAACCAGATGTAGTTTGGTTGAGAGTCCCTAGATAAGGAGAGGGTTTTTAATGAGTTTAGCACATCACCTAAATGTGAATGCGGGAAGATGTCCGTGGAGCTGAATTCAACGATCGGCGCTTGATCAGGTTCGATGGGCGTGGATGCACACGGTTCGGAACCTATGACCGGAGACAAATCCGAGGTTTCGGTGACACAGGCCCCACTCGAGGTTGGATCTGTGTGCGGCTCTAACGTCACTGAGTCTGCGGCTTCCTCGGCGGGGTTGAGCTTCCCATCCTCGGACGGCGCAATCTGCTCCGGGTCTAGGGCCAGAGCAGTTACAGGCGCTATCTCCTACGCACGGTCCGAGGATAGATTTAGGTCATGTTCATCATGGTGGCAGGGAGCGGCTGCCATGGGCTCGAATCCGTCGAAGATCAAGTCTCTACGGATATCAGCAATGTAACTGAAGCTTCCAAACCTGACCTGATGGCCAGGGGCATAGCTGTCCATCTGCTCTAGATGGCCAAGTGAGTTAGCCCGCAGTGCGAAGCCGCAGAATACGAAGATCTGTCCGGGGAGGAAAACCTCGCCCCGGACTGCATTGTTGTAGATGATTGACGGAGCCATCAAACCTTTTGGTGACAACGCAGCAGAACTTTAAATGAAAGCACCAATGTCGGTGTCAAAACCGGCGGATCTCGGGTAGGGGGTCCCGAACAGTGCGTCTAAGGTTGATGGTAATAGGAGGCGGGGGACACGATGCTTACCAAGGTTCGGGCCCTCTCTATGGAGGTAATACCCTACTTCCTGCTTGATTGATCTTGATGAATATGAGTATTACAAGAGTTGATCTACCATGAGATCGTAATGGCTAAAAACCTAGAAGTATAGCATGTATGATTATGGTTGCCTCTACAGACTAAGCCCTCCGGTTTATATAGACACCGGAGGGGACTAGGGTTGTATAAAGTCGGTTCAGAGAAAGGAATCGTCATATTCGGGCGCCAAGCTTGCCTTCCACGCCAAGGAGAGTCCCATCCGGACATAGGCGAGAGTCTTCGGTCTTGTATCTTCACAGCCCATCAGTCCGGCCCATGTCAACAGGCCGGACGTCCGAGGACCCCTTAGTCCAACACTCCCTTAGAGGGCTAGCCCTTCTGCCTTTCCCTCTCATGGGAGAAAGGAAAGGGGGGCACCCTCCCGTGCCTTTCCCCGTGCTCCAAATAAAGAAAGGGGGGTGCGGCTTGGGAGAGACCACAAGTAGGATTCCCCTACTTGGGCGCCCCCCTTGGCTGCTCCTCCCTCCCTTCCACCTATATATATGTGGGAGGGGGGCGCCTAGCACATAATAGACAATTGCCTAGCCGTGTGCGGCGCCCCCTCCATAGTTTACACCCGGTCATATTTTCATAGTGGTTAGGAGAAGCCCTGCGGAGATCACTCACCATCACCGTCACCACGCTGTTGTGCTGTCTAAACTCATCCACTACCTCGCCATCTTGCTGGATCAAGAAGGCGGAGGACGTCACCGAGCTGAACGTGTGCAAAAGTCGGAGGTGTCATACGTTCGGTACTTGATCGGTTGGAGCGCGAAGAAGTTCGACTACATCAACCGCGTTGTCAAACGCTTCCGCTTACCGTCTACAAGGGTACATAGACACACTCTCCCCTCTTGTTGCTATGCATCTTCATGGGTAGATCTAGCGTGCGCGTATAATTTTTTTTGTTTTCCATCCAACGTTTCCCAACAACACCTAGATAGTCTCTTGCTGCTTGGAATTTAGTTTGTCTGCCAAAGAACAAAGGTGGTCTTGGTGTTCTTAACTTGAGAGTGCAGAATGAGGCTCTTCTCATGAAATTTTTGCATAAGTTTATAATCACCATGACACACCTCGGGTTAGTCTAATCTAGGATTCATACTACTATGATCGGTGCCTCATGCAACTCCCTTGTGTGGTTCTTTTTGGTGGCGCGATGTCTTTAAGCTCTACCCCAAATATTGCCAGTTTGCTAAACCCACACTTGGAAATGACATATCCATTATGTTTTGGATTGACAATTGGGTCTCTGAGTTAAATGATTCCTCCATCGGTTAGAGCTTTCCTCGTTTGTTCTCTTATGTGGTTGATGGTCAAATTTCTGTTGCTCAGGTGTTGTCATAGGATGTTATTAATGGCCTTCACTTACCCTTGCTGACATAGGCCTTTGAGGAATTACACTCTCTGCAACAAATTCTAGGAAGTTATGAGCTAACTCAGAGTAATGATCAATGGATTTGGCCTTTCAATAGAGGGTGCTTCAGACCTAAATCATATTATACACAGGTACATGAAAATGTTCTGGTCGACCCAATATTTCAGTGGATATGGAAATGTTCATTTACACTAAAGATAAAGATGTTTGGATGGTTGTTGCTGAGAGATAGATTAAACACAAGGTATATGCTTCAATGTAGGCATTGCCATATTGAGGATCACACATGTGTTTTATGTCCTCACCTGATTCATGAAGATGTTGGGCACCTTTTCTTCTCCTGCAACTTCAGCCAAAGGGTTTGGAATTATTTGCATATTGCATGGGAACCACAGCCTGGTATGACAACATATCAGATGGCTCTGCATGCCACGAGAGATTTTGGCAAGCCTTTCTTCACTGAGGTGGTGTTTACTGCTGCCTGGAACATCTGGATCACCAGGAATTGAAAGGATTTTAGGAATGAAAGGCCTCTGTTCTGACTTTGGAGACACAACTTTATTCATGATAGGACCCTGTTAACCCATAGGATAAATGTAAATTTAAGGATAGTTACTTGGACTGGTTGTCTAATTTACCTTAGTTAGTTTCTTAGACTAACTTTCCTCTGTATAAGTATTACTGTGTAAGTATTTTTCTCTTTCTTTAGCTTGTACAGGACTTTGTTTTCTTTATTTTAATAAAGAGAATTGTGAGGCTTTTTAGTCAAAAAATTATTTTTTTGTATTATTTGTATTTAATATTTTTCAAAATATTTTTGAAATGTAGCCTCCACCGTGTGTCGCACGCTGGGTGCACCTGCAGGAGCATGGTTGTTTTGTATGTATTTTTTAGGTTTTGCTTGACCTTTCCTAGATTTTCTTCAAAAATATATTCTCTTTTGTTCTTTTGTTTCCTCAAGTGAAGCAATGTTTTGCTTCACGGTGAAGGTGAAGCACACAAATTGTGCTTCCTGAAAAGTGAAAAACATAGTTGTGCACCGTGTGAAGCATAAATGGTGCTTGCTGAAAAGTGAAAACTAGAGTTCTGCTTCTGTGTGAAGCATAAAAAACCGTGTTCCCCCAAAACTAACAAGCACAGCTGTGCACCACGTGAAGCGTAGTTGTGCTTCGATGTGAAGCACAAACTGTGTTCTCAAAAAGCGAAAAGCACGACTGCTCACCACATGAAGCATAAACTCTGCTTCCTAAAAAGTGAAAAGCATAGCCGTGCTACGTGTGAAAAAAATGTGTGCTTCTAAAAAAGTGAAGCACAAAATGTGCTTCATTGTGAAGCACAGTTGTGCTTTCGGTTTTTGATTTTTCTTGTTCCTGGTTTTTTGGTTTTTAATTTTTTTGGTTTCCTTTTTTCTAGGTTTCCTCTTTTTTGGTTTTGGTTTTCTAGTTTCAAAGTTTTTTAATAAAAAGTTCGTCAAAACTTATTAACATGGAATTAATTTTCAAAGATCTCGACGCAAGAAATGCGATGGTGAAAATGGTTCGTGATTTGGACGCATGGTTTAAGAGATAATTGGTTTAAAAAAATATAACAAAAAAACACAAAACTCCCGGGTTGTGTAACTATCACACATACAGTGTGCCACTTGTCACCAACAAGGAAGGTGGAAGTGACCTTTTGTAACGCCCCGGATACAACTTTCCATATTCGTAACTCCGACTCTTGCCTTTTCCGGAGATGCTATATGATATTTCCTCCGTGGTTGGGTTTTTGTCTGTTGTTTTGCATTTTGTTCTTGTTATGCATCTCGTCTCATGTCATCATTCGCATTGCATCCGCATCATTTTCATAAAACTTGCATCCGTTCGTGTTCCGCCGGTTCTCTCCGTTGTCTGTTCTGAGCCCGACCACACTCGCACGCGCCCGCGGCACCTCCGAAATATTATTTTATAAGTGGCATAATAATGTTCTCGGAATGGGTTGCAACTTGTCGTGCGGTCTTATTATAGTGTAGACAGGCCGCCTGCCAAGTTTCGTCGCATTCGGAGTCCGTTTGATAGCCCAGCCGTCATCCGTAGCGGCACCGTTGCCAGTTTAATCGTCGGATGTTTCGGTCTTCGAAACTACTGCCGGGCTACTATCTCTTCTCTCCTTATAGCCTAGCCCATCTACACAGCCCACCAACCCCTCTCCAAGTCCCTCTCCGATCCGGAGCCGTTCGATGGCGATCCGAGGCTCCGAAACCCCTCCAAAACCATCAAACCCTAGCCCCTACCCTTTATAAACACCTCCCCTTGCATTTTTGGCAGCAGCCAAACCTCGGCCTCCCGCTTGCCCGCGCTCGTCCAGCGCCCGAGTGCGTTCGCCGGCTCCTCCGCGCGCCCCGCCGCCATGAAAGCCGCCGCCGTCAGAGCTTCCTCGCCGCCGTCCCGGTAGAAGCTCGCCGGAGCACGAGCTCCGCGCCCGCACGCCGCCCGGAGCCGCGCCACGCCCGGATCCGGCAACCGCCGCCAAGATCCGGTCCCTACCGCCGAATCTCGCCGTCTCCGCCCTCCGTCCTTCACCTCCGCACCGGAGATCCCCGTCCCCGCAACTCTGGTCGTCCCCTGCCGCGGCCTCTGCCTCGTCTGCATCGAGCGAGCGAGGGGAGCGCTCGCGTTGACCGCGCCTCCAGGCCCAGCGCGCTCCTTCGCGGCCTGCCGGCCTCCTCCAGATCTAACAGACCCATGAGGCCTGGTGAGCAGCCCCTGGCCTTTCCTCTAGCGGGCCAGCCAGTTTCGGCCTGCTTCTGTTTTTTTCCAGATCTATGAATTTAGGTTTTTCCAGAGTTGACAGATTGCAGAAAAACCCCTGTTCTTCATGCATTTAATAACTCATTAATCGTGCATCGGTTTAAAATAATTTATATATGTAAAATGATCAGAAAATTGTGTAGATTAATAATATGCCACTTTAATCTATGTTAAAAATGTTTAAAATGCTGGTTGTATTTATTTTGCATATGCCATGTTAAAATGATTTATTTCATAACTAAATAACCGTAGCTCCGAATTTAATAAACTTTATATGTAAATGGGGTGGAAAAATGCCTAGATTAACATGGTGCACTTTATTTTCCTGTTTAACAACAATAAAATTGTGTTTAGGGCAGAACAGTACCGAATCTAAAATTTGCATATGGGGATTTTCCGGAATTGTTGTTTGTTATTTCCAGCCTCATTTAAACTTGCCTAGATAGGTAGTTTCATTATGCTTTACCTCTTGCCATGTTTAACAATATTTAATATTGTTTGGTAGCTTAAAAGAGATCAACTAAATAATTGATGTGGTGTTTCGTCAATATGCAACTCGTTGCATATTGAGCTCCACTTAACTTGTAGTATTGTTTGTTGCACTTGCCATGCCATGCCTCATTAAACCGGACATGCATCATACTTGTTTGTGCATCATGCCATGTTTATGTGTTGGTTGTTTACCATGTTGTTTGTTTCTTTCCGGTGTTGCTTCTTAGTTCCGGTTATGTTGCGATTGTGAGGATTCGTTCGACTACTCCCGTTCGTCTTCTTCCTGGACTCGTTCTTCTTCCTAGCAGGATTTCAGGCAAGATGACCGCTACCCTGGATCTCACTACTATCATTGCTATGCTAGTTGCTTCGTTCTATCGCTTTGCTGCGCTACCCATCATCTGTTTGTCGAGCCATCCCATGTTGCCATGAACCTCTAACCTTTGACACCTTTCCTATGCAAACCGTTGTTTGGCTATGTTACCGCTTTGCTCAGCCCCTCTTATAGCGTTGCTAGTTGCAGGTGAAGTTGAAGATTTCTCCATGGTGGACAGGATTTTGGTTGGGATATCACAATATCTCTTATATTATTAATGCATCTATATATTTGGTAAAGGGTGGAAGACTCGGCCTTATGCCTGGTGTTTTGTTTTGCTTGCTCTCTTCTCGCTCTTATTTGCGTATGTTAGCCACCATATATGCTTAGTCGCTGCTGCAGCCTCACCACTTTACCCCTTCCTTTCCCATTAAGCTTTGCTAGTCTTGATACCCATGGTAATGGGATTGCTGAGTCCTCGTGGCTCACAGATTACTACAACAATAGTTGCAGGTACAAGTTATGCGATGATCATGACGCGAGAGCGATGCTTGCTTGCGTTGAGTTCTTCTTCTGCTTCTTCGATCAGGGGATAGGTTCCAGGTCGGCAGCCTGGGCTAGCAGGGTGGATGTCGTTTGAGTTTCTGTTTGTGTTTCATCTATAGTCGGATGATGCTCTTATGTATTGTGATGTTGTATTTGTGTGGCATTGTATGCCTTATGTATGTATCCCCATCTATTATGTAATGTTGATGTAATGATATCCACCTTGCAAAAGCGTTTCAATATGCGGGTCTATCCTTGGTGGGACCTTCGAGTTCCTTTTGGATAGGGTCGCATATTGGGCGTGACAAGTTGGTAATCAGAGCCTCGACCGACCTTAGGAGCCCCCTTGATTGTTGGCCGTTGTTGAGTCTAGAAGAAAACTATTTTGAGTCTTAGGATTATATATATCGGAGAGTAGGATTCTTTTTACTCCTCATCCCCCTTCGTCGCTCTGGTGAGGTCTCTTGACGTAGATGTTTTGACTTTCCTCTCCTCAAATTTCACAAAAAAAAATTAGGATCACGCGGGTATCTTGGAATCGCTTCGATGGTTTTGTGACGAGAACATTGTTCTTGGTGCCTCCTGACATTTAGGGGTTGTGGCAGTGTCCCGGGGAGTTGAGCTCCGAGGTGTTGTCGTCACAATTTTATCGTTGCAGTTCTGGAATACCTGAGCTTTGCCGACATCGAAAATCTCTTTTATGCAGTTGTTGGTAAGATAACCCCGATAACCCAGTACTGGGGCGAGCTCGGGAGTATTGCCATAACTCGTATAACGGATGCTTTTCGAAGGTTGAGGTACACGATTTCTGAAGGTTTCTTGGTTATGTGTTGACGGATGGATACAGCTTGGATGTAGGTATTGTTAGTTTGGGTGAGATATATTGCTTCCCCTGTATCCCCAACACCAGATTGCATAACCAGAAAGTTTCGGGAGTTTTATAGGTGGGAATTCAAGTAGCTCCTAGAATATCTTTTCGACAGATGCATGATATGAGATTGGGGTTCGACGTCTAGTGTTCCGCCTTTCCACGGTCGTTTTTACAGTGGTCTCGTTGTGTCTTAAAGAACCCTTGGCTATGCTGGTTCGGGGACACTTCGTATGTCATGTGCACTGCCTTGTACATGATGGTGTTGTACACTCGAGCCCGTGTGGGCCCCACCAAGAAAACTTCGGACGGAATCTCTATCATATGTTTGTGCTGGCTTATTCTGCAAGCCAAATCCTTTTTTTTGTTTTATTTGTGGTATTCAAGTTGCTTCGAAGTCAAATGTTGAATCCATACCTTTCCTAAATGGTGTTCTCATATTTCTATGGGAGTGCTAATCCTTTTGATCATCGAGATTTTCATGTCAATTCTTTCCAACCGGTGTGCTTCTCTTCAAGTGGTTCTAATCATTTTCAGCATCCGCAAGATCAACTCTATGTTTTCTCAATGGTGTTTGTGCCATCTTCCCCAAGTTGTCTTTGTTTTCCCGCCCTCCCACCCTTTTTCTTCAAGGATTCAGATATCTTAATCAAGTATCCATCTTATGGATGTGAGGTTTTTCCATTATTTTCCGTCAATGTTCTTATCCGGTGATCCCTCTTGAAGATGCTCAACAGTTTCAAGTTCATCATCCTCCATTCTCTTTTCTTCTCCGATGGATCCAATTCAAGCTTTGTCGATCATATCCTTTCCTTGTTTCAAATGTCTTCTCTTGCCGATGCACCTCTTTATCATTCACTTCTTCCTATTCATTTGTTCTGGAGTGCTGAAGATATCTCGGAAGACTTGTGTTTCCTTTCTTAATCCGTTCGAGTTATTTCGAGGTTTTTATCTCATTCAAGCTATTTAATTATACCGGTGCAATCTCTATTTCAAGCAATCCTTCAATGATGTTTCTTTCGAGTGGGCCCTAACCCACAGGTCTTTTCCCAGGATCTTACCTGACTCTTCTAATTTATCCAGAGCGATTTCCAAAGTCTTTCAAAGTTTGACGTAAGAATGAATTTTCATCAGTCATATTCTTTCTCCAAGATCGCTTTCAAATCATTTTCATTGTTGGCTCAACCTCTTTGTTTTTCATTCTCCCGGAGTATCTCCATAATTCATGGTGGTTGTCATCTTCATTCTCAACATTTGAAGACCGAAGAAGAGTTTCTCTTAAATCTTGGTCCATTCTCTTCAAGATTCATGGTTCTAGCTTGATGCCATCCTCTCATAATTGTTTTCGATTGTGAGAATTTTTTTCATCCATCCGGAGCAATTCAAGAGTCTTTTCAGGTTGATTCTCCGTAGCCCATCATCTCAGAATTATTCATTCAAGCTTTCAGCTCTTGTTCTCCAAATCATACCGGTGCATCGTTCAAGTACTATCTAATCAGCTCGGGATCTCTGCGTTCACTTGTATCTAAATTCTCTCAAGTATCTTCTTTCGTTTTCCAATTCTTCCCGGTGAATTGTGCCTTTGTTACTTTCTTTTTCAATCCTTACGGTGGTTCGTTCCAGATTTCTCTTTCCTCCGTTATCATATCAAATATTCATTATTTCCAAATCCTACCGGTGGTTCCTTGAAGACCTTCACAAGTTTATGCTATATCTCTCTTAATCCTTTCTACGAGAATAAGTAGTGTGCCAAATCCATTGCTTGTCATCAATTGAATTTGATGAAGGTTAAGCATACAATAAATCTTATTCTTATTTCCTCGAGGTGATTCAATTCTTTTATTTCCGGAGTTCCAAGTTTTCTTGGTTATATCGTCGTAAAGCTCCATCTAAATCATCGCAAGGCTTCACCTTGTGTTTTTCAACTTCTCTTTCTTTCTATCATCCTTTTATTATCGGAGTTCTTCATTGAGGCTCTACATGATGATTCGTTAAGGATTCTTTCATTCTTCAATTGTTCCTCAAGTTTTCTCTCGAAGCTATGATCCATCAAGCTATACTCAAAAGTAAACATGGTGCTCAACACATGTTTTGTTTTGAGGCGTTCAAGCATTCTTCATCTTGCATTCCAAAGTGCAATTATTTCTACCTTATCTTTTGAGGTGGTGTTATGTCACTCTTGACAATTTCATTCATGTTTCATGATTCATATGTTGTCAAGAATGAGGTAGTTAAACCCATCAACTCCTTCGAGCATGAGTTCTTCTCAGTCCATCAATCTCTTCATTGGAGTTATCTTGTGTTAGATTTCACTTAAAGCCTTCCCTAAGGAATGTTGCTACTGTGGTTCTTATCAATGATCCAAGCTTTCTCCATATCCTTCTCTGTGAAAGAGGTTTTTCATCTCTTCGTTGTTCTCAAGCAAGCAATTGTTTTCATTAGTGGTAGAATGTCACCTCATAGTCTTGAGATGTTTTCCATAAGCCCACTACAAACTTGTCCTTCTCGTTGTTGATTTTCCAACAACTCCGTTCAATCCTTCTTTGCAAGGATGCTTTCCAAGTTCATTTGTGGCAGAAATTGTCATTTTCTCTCCGCCCCTTTATCCCAACAATCTAGCTTCTATTCTTTCGTTCCGGAGGCATTGTGATGTTGTTCTCTTCACTCATCATCTCGAATTGTGAGGATCGTGTTCTTTTCTTTCTTATCCATTTAACCGGAGTGTCGTGTTTTCATTCAAGTTCTCTCATCTTATCTAGTTTTGCCTCCTTCCTCAATCGGAGTGCTGTCTGAAATCCTTCTTACCCCTTGTGCCATTCCTTCAATAGTTCCGGAGGCAGTGTGTTGTTGATTTCATCAAGTATCCTCTCGTCTTGTCAAGTTCATGTTCAATTTCTCCCATTTACAGTTGGAGTGCTGTCAAAATTATATCATTCTTATTCATTCTTATCTCGTTTCAACCAGAGTGGTTTCAATTCCTTCTTGTCCATTGTGCTCGTCATTCATGTCTTGGCAACCTTCAAGTTATCGTAATGTTCCTCGTTCCTCTTTTCTAACGGATTTTTTGCAATCTCGTTCTTCTCTAATTGCTCAACCTCTCAAGGTTTGTGGTTTCACTCATTCGTCAAAGAAGCAACTTAGCTTTACCTCTTATCTTCCTCTTTCTTTTCCCTCCGGTGCCATCCTAGATCTCGGGACGAGATCCTCTCGTAGTGGTGGAGTGTTATAACGCCCCGGATACAACTTTCCATATTCGTAACTCCGACTCTTGCCTTTTCCGGAGATGCTATATGATATTTCCTCCGTGGTTGGGTTTTTGTCTGTTGTTTTGCATTTTGTTCTTGTTATGCATCTCGTCTCATGTCATCATTCGCATTGCATCGGCATCATTTTCATAAAACTTGCATCCATTCATGTTCCGCCGGTTCTCTCCGTTGTCCGTTCTGAGCCCGACCACACTCGCACGCGCCCGCGGCACCTCCGAAATATTATTTTATAAGTGGCATAATAATGTTCCCGGAATGGGTTGCAACTTGTAGTGCGGTCTTATTATAGTGTAGACAGGCCGCCTGCCAAGTTTCGTCGCATTCGGAGTCCGTTTGATAGCCCAACCGTCATCCGTAGCGGCACCGTTGCTGGTTTAATCGTCGGACGTTTCGGTCTCCGAAACTACTGCCGGGCTGCTATCTCTTCTCTCCTTATAGCCTAGCCCATCTACACAGCCCACCAACCCCTCTCCTAGTCCCTCTCCGATCCGGAGACGTTCGATGGCGATCCGAGGCTCCGAAACCCCTCCAAAACCATCAAACCCTAGCCCCTACCCTTTATAAACACCTCCCCTTCCATTTTTGGCAGCAGCCAAACCTCGGCCTCCCACTTGCCTGCGCTCGTCCAGCGCCCGAGCGCATTCGCTGGCTCCTCCGCATGCCCCGCCGCCATGAAAGCCGCCGCCGTCAGAGCTTCCTCGCCGCCGTCCCGGTAGAAGCTCGCCGGAGCACGAGCTCCGCGCCCGCACGCCGCCCAGAGCCGCGCTACGCCCGGATCCGGCAACCGCCGCCGGGATCCGGTCCCTATCACCGAATCTCGCCGTCTCCGCCCTCCGTCCTTCACCTCCGTGCCGGAGATCCCCGTCCCCGCAACTCCGGTCGTCCCCTGCCGCGGCCTCTGCCTCGTCTGCATCGAGCGAGCGAGGGGAGTGCTCGCGTTGACCGCGCCTCCAGGCCCAACGCGCTCCTTCGCGGCCTGCCGGCCTCCTCCAGATCCAACCGGCCCATGAGGCCTGGTGAGCAGCCCCTGGCCTTTCCTCTAGCGGGCCAGCCAGTTTCGGCCTCCTTCTGTTTTTTTTCCAGATCTGTGAATTTAGGTTTTTCCAGAGTTGACAGATTGCAGAAAAAACCCCTGTTCTTCATGCATTTAATAACTCATTAATCGTGCATCGGTTTAAAATAATTTATATATGTAAAATGATCAGAAAATTGTGTAGATTAATAATATGCCACTTTAATCTATGTTAAAAATGTTTAAAATGCTGGTTGTATTTATTTTGCATATGCCATGTTAAAATGATTTATTTCATAACTAAATAATCGTAGCTCCGAATTTAATAAACTTTATATGTAAATGGGGTGGAAAAATGCCTAGATTAACATGGTGCACTTTATTTTCCTGTTTAACAACAATAAAATTATGTTTAGGGCAGAACAGTACCGAATCTAAAATTTGCATATGGGGATTTTCCGGAATTGTTGTTTGTTATTTCCGGCCTCATTTAAACTTGCCTAGATAGGTAGTTTTATGCTTTACCTCTTGCCATGTTTAACAACATTTAATATTGTTTGGTAGCTTAAACGAGATCAACTAAATAATTGATGTGGTGTTTCGTCAATATGCAACTCGTTGCATATTGAGCTCCACTTAACTTGTAGTATTGTTTGTTGCACTTGCCATGCCATACCTCATTAAACCGGACATGCATCATACTTGTTTGTGCATCATGCCATGTATATGTGTTGGTTGTTTACCATGTTGTTTGTTTCTTTCCGGTGTTGCTTCTTAGTTCCGGTTATATTGCGATTGTGAGGATTCGTTCGACTACTCCCATTCGTCTTCTTCCTGGACTCGTTCTTCTTCCCAGCAGGATTTCAGGCAAGATGACCGCTACCCTGGATCTCACTACTATCATTGCTATGCTAGTTGCTTCGTTCTATCGCTTTGCTGCGCTACCCATCATCTGTTTGTCGAGCCATCCCATGTTGCCATGAACCCCTAACCTTTGACACCTTTCCTATGCAAACCGTTGTTTGGCTATGTTACCGCTTTGCTCAGCCCCTCTTATAGCGTTGCTAGTTGCAGGTGAAGTTGAAGATTTCTCCATGGTGGACAGGATTTTGGTTGGGATATCACAATATCTCTTATATTATTAATGCATCTATATATTTGGTAAAGGGTGGAAGACTCGGCCTTATGCTTGGTGTTTTGTTCCACTCTTGCCGCCCTAGTTTCCGTCATACCGGTGTTATGTTCCCGGATTTTGCGTTCCTTACGCGGTCGGGTGATTTATGCGACCCCCTCGACAGTTCGCTTTGAATAAAACTCCTCCAGGAAGGCCCAACATTGACTTTTACCATTTGCCTCACCACCACCTACTTTTCCCTTGGGAGTCACTCTCTCGAGGGTCATCTTTATTATAGCCCCCCTCGGCCAGTGCTTGTCTAAGTGTTGGTCCGAACTAGAGCCCTTTGCAGCGCCCCCTCAGGGAAACTTGAGGTCTGGTTTTAGTTGTACGGATTGCTCATCCGGTGTTGCCCTGAGAACGAGATATGTGCAGCTCCTATCGGGATTGTCGGTGCATCGGGCGGTCTTGCTGGTCTTGTTTTACCATTGTCGAAATGTCTTGTAAACCGGGATTTCGAGTCTGATCGGGTCTTCCTGGGAGAAGGTCTATTCCTTCATTGATCGCAAGAGCTTGTCATGGGCTAAGTTGGGACACCCCTGCAGGGTATAATCTTTCGAAAGCCGTGCCTGCGGTTATAGGCAGATGGGAATTTGTTAATGTCCAGTTGTAGATAACTTGACACCAGATCCGAATTAAAATGCATCAACCGCGTGTGTAGCCATGATGGTCTCTTCTCGGCGGAGTCCGGGAAGTGAACACGGTCTTTGGGTTATGTTTGACGTAAGTAGGAGTTCAGGATCACTTCTTGATCATTATTAGTTGACGACCGTTCTACTTGCTCTCTTCTCGCTCTTATTTGCGTATGTTAGCCACCATATATGCTTAGTCGCTGCTGCAGCCTCACCACTTTACCCCTTCCTTTCCCATTAAGCTTTGCTAGTCTTGATACCCATGGTAATGGGATTGCTGAGTCCTCGTGGCTCACAGATTACTACAACAACAGTTGCAGGTACAGGTTTTGCGATGATCATGACGCGAGAGTGATGCTTGCTTGTGTTGAGTTCTTCTTCTGCTTCTTCGATCAGGGGATAGGTTCCAGGTCGGCAGCCTGGGCTAGCAGGGTGGATGTCGTTTGAGTTTCTGTTTGTGTTTCATCTGTAGTCGGATGATGCTCTTATGTATTGTGATGTTGTATTCGTGTGGCATTGTATGCCTTATGTATGTATCCCCATCTATTATGTAATGCTGATGTAATGATATCCACCTTGCAAAAGCGTTTCAATATGCGGGTCTATCCTTGGTGGGACCTTCGAGTTCCTTTTGGATAGGGTCGCATATTGGGCGTGACACCTTTGCATGGGAGTACCCCTTAATTGGTGATTTCACTAGTGGACGTCAAGCATCACCAATACTACCGTAGACCTCCATCCTACAATGAAGATCCTCGTACGATTTATTAGATCAGGGCTACTCAAGGCATCTCCAACAATTGTAAGATAGGTGTTGATAAATTTGCCACCTAGGACATAGTGATGATGTGGCATGTAATAAATGTGGAGTGAGAGCAAAGTTGTTTGTAGATTAACTAACAACCTTTGCACAGGCCCCAAGGTGAAATAAAGAGCAATCACATTTATTTTCTCACCATATACTGGATAATTTAGATACAACCTATTGAAGTAGTTGTATGAAACCTTGTTGGTTGATGACATGGACATTTTCCCAACAAGACTAACAAACAACCTGTTGGAGATGCCCTCAGGGGGCTAGCAATGTGGCCAAAGGTGTCGCCTGGCCTTCCCCCGCATTACTAGAACATCGGGGAAACTAAGATTAGTGAGTAGCCTTGTTGCGCATGCATGCTCGGGACACATACAAACAACCTTTAATGAGTCCGACCACGCAACCAAACTAGACGGTGCACTCTACACCACTGACTCTGTGTCACGACTGCAGATATTGATTATCCAACCTGCTTCTCATTTGAGATTGTCGCACACTTTTCAACCGAACTTAAAGATGAACAATGTTGATAAGTATGATGGCAGCCAGGACTCCGAGATTTGGGTTACAGGCTATCTTCTTTCCATCTAGGTTGCCAATGGAAATGACTGGCACGCCGTTAAGCATCTGCCACTGATGTTGAAAGGATCGGCCATGGCATGGTTGAATCCCATGTCAGTTAGAGACTGGGATGGTCGGCAAGCAGAGTTCATCATGAACTTCAAGCACGCCTATGTCCGGCTTGCTGATGTCAGTGATGTGAGTAACTTAAAGCAAGGTAAAAACAAGTTGGTGTGCGGTTACTGGCCGCTCTTCCTGAAGAAAAAGAATGAGATAGCCGATTGTGACAATGTGGTGGCCATTGCCGCGTTCAAGTTTGGTGCGTCCCACAAGTTCAACTCCAGAGACTTCGGATATTTCAAGCCCAATACCATGCCAGCCTTGATGGAGATGCTCTCAAAATTCTATTCCGAGGAGGACTTAATTATGGCTACCAAGTTAAGGGCGCACGATGGTGATCCGGGCACGTCCAAGACAAAAGACGAGACCGGAAATTCTAGGCGCAACCACAAGAATAAACACATAAATGAGGACAATAATGATGACCAGTTCAATGAGGACTACGCCCCCAAGGGCGGAAAAGGCGGTCTGAAGTAAAAGGCAGTGAAAGGGCAAGAAGGGCGATGATGGTCGGTTCAACCTTAGGCAAGATTATGGATATGCCTTGTGACCACCATGCTCCTAAGAACTTCGATGGCCCTCTAGCAATCAACACAAACCAAAACTGTTGGATCTACAAGTAGAGGACAAAGCAGTCCAAGAAAGACAACGCTAACAAGCAAAATCCACCCGATGATGACGATGAGGACGAGCCTTGGGCAGCGCAGGCATTGGTGAGTAGAAGCAATTTCCCCTACATGTCAAGAACCTAAACATGATCTATCCATGCCACACGAAAAAAAGGGATTGGAAATGTGCACTCTGCGAGGTTCATGTTGTGAGGCCCCCAATTCTGTGGTACATGCCCTCGTCGGAGATGGTGCAGGATCTGCGACCATATGACAAGCGTCACCATGGTGAAAGGGCACCCTCATCCTGGACCCAATTATAGGCAGCTACCACCTTGCTACTTGTGATAGGCGTTGGGATTTCACCGAAGAGGAAGGGTGATGTAGTATAGTAGCAGATAGTATTTTCCTCAGTTAAGAACCAAGGTTTATCAAACCAGTAGGAGACTCACACAAACAAACATCAACCGTACCTACACACACAGAAAACAAATACTTGCACCCAATGAGGACAAGATGGTTGTTAATCCCCTTTTACTCGTTAGATGCAAGGATTAATTTTTGCAATGATAGATAGATAAATTGCAAAAGAAAATAAAAGATAATAAATGACAGCAATGATATATAGGGTTTTAGTAAATATAAAATAAATGGACCCTGGGGCCATAGCGTTCACTAGAGGCATCTCTCTCATGAGCATAGCAATGATGGATACAATTATTGTTGGGCAATTGATCGAAAAGCGCATAGTTATGATGTTATTCATGGCATGATCAATATATAGGCATTACGTACGAGACAAGTAGACCGACATCCATCTGCATCTACTACTATTACTCAACCCCTCGACTGCTATCTAGCATGCATCTTAAGGTATTAAGTTCATAATAAACAGAGTAATGCTTGGAGTATGATGACATAATGTAGACAAAGTAAGACCAAACAATATGTTCGAACCCCATCGTTTTACACTTAGTAGCAATAATACAAATACGTGCCTCGCTACTCCTCACGTCGTAGAGTGAGGACACCGCAAGATTGAACCTACTACCAAGCACCTCTCCCACTAGAGATAAATCAATCTACTTGGCCAAAGAAGACAGATAGATTAGATAGAAATACAAGGCAATAAAGTCACACATAATAATGTTCAGAAAAGGTTCAATTACTTTCAATGAATAATCCGATCACAAACCCACAATTCATCGGATCCCAACAAACACATCGCAAAAAGGATTAGATCGAATTGATCACCGAAGAGAACATTGTGTGTGTGTGTGTGTGTGATAGAGGGACAGATCTAGCTACTCTATGGACCCATAGGTCATGTGTTAACTACTCATGCATCATCATGGAGGCAACAAGGTTGATGAAGATGGCCTTCGTTATGGATTCTCCCTCCGGCAGAGTACCAGAAAAGGCCTCCAGATGGGATCGCGGAAGAATTGAGGCTTGCGGCAGCAGAAGAATTGTTTCGGGACCTTTCCTAGGGGTTTCTGAATATTTGGGAATTTATAGGCCAGGAATTAGAGTAAACGGAGCAACAGGGGGGCCACAAGGGGGCAGGGCGCGCCCCCTGCCTTGTCGTCTCCTCGCGTGTTGTCTGGACTCCCCCCGAAGGAGAACGAAGACTGGATCCAAACCAATGTTCAAGAAATCGTTAACTGGTAGCTGCTCGACCGGTTTAGGAGTAGCGATTAATCAATTAATCGGCCTATTAACTGGATTACTCGGTCAACCATTAATCGGTAGATTGAATAAGAACTTGCCGACATATATTTATATTTTTTTATGTATTATACCATACTCACATGCTACTAGCTATGTTGTATAATGAAATATGTTGTCGTACACATATGAAAAGCATAGAGAGGAAGTAAAATTATTGATCCTAGCTATTAAGGAGCGGGATGGGGCTGGAAGGGGTTATAGACCAAAAATTTGGGCTTTGTTTGCCCGCCCGTTAATGGGCCAACAGGAATTAATTGGCCTGACAACTGATTAATCGATCTAACTGGCCAATTAATCGGCCTAACAAGTTAATACGATGAACATGGTGCTATTCGATTCGGCCATGCTATGAGTAGCAATTAACTGACATGTTAATTGATTAATCGGGTGAATTCTTGAATAGTGATCCAAATAGATCCACCAAACACCAACACCTACCGAATCCCGCAGGATCCAACAAAGACACACCTTCACACGCTCTTCGATGATGCTAGACACACCATCGATTGGGGCAACGATTGGACGTGAGAGACAATATTCCTATTAGGGGAACATCATCGCCACCACACAGCCCCAAGCGAGATGCTAAACCAAACAAGAACAAGAGTAGGGTCCTTTCCGACGCCATGAAGGTGTCCTCCGTACCTTCACGACCCAAAAACCATCGAAGGCAAGGCGGACCGGCGAACGCGCCGACAGGAGAATAGGAAAGTTTACCTACGTGAGAGCCGCTTCTTGGAAAGGAGGAAAACTATGTTGATCCTGATAAAAACTAGAACCACACTTCAGTGTGGATTGGTAGTTCCACCTTCCCATGAGAGATAGGAAGGCAGAGGGCAAAGAAAACTAGTCAATACTCATAGACCCGACAGTAAGGGCCTGATACGTCTCCAACATATCTATAATTTTTTATTGTTCCATGCTATTATATTATCTATCTTGGATGTTTTATATGCATTTATATGCTATTTTATATCAGTTTTTTGGACTAACCTATTAACCTAGAGCCCAGTGCCAGTTTCTGTTTTTTCCTTGTTTTTGAGTTTTACAGAAAAGGAATATCAAACGGAGTCCAAACGGAATAAAACTTTCGCGGTGATTTTTCTTGGACCAGAGGACATCCACGAAGCTTTGAGAGGGGGGCAGAAGAGTCCCGAGGGCACCACAAGCCCTCAGGGCACGCCCTAGGGGGGCGCCTCCCTGGCTAGTGGGTCCTGTCGATGTCAAAACCGGCGGATCTCAGGTAGGGGGTCTCGAACTGTGCGTCTAAGGCTAATGGTAACAAGAGGCGAGGGACACAATGTTTAACCAGGTTCGGGCCCTCTCGATGGAGGTATTACCCTACTTCCTGCTTGATTGATCTTGATGATATGAGTATTACAAGAGTTGATCTACCACGAGATCATAGAGGCTAAACCCTAGAAGCTAGCCTATGATTATGATTGTCCTCCTACAGACCAAACCTTCCGGTTTATATAGACAATGGAGGGGGCTAGGATTACACAGAATCGGTTACAAAGAAGGAGATCTACATATCCGAATTGCCAAGCTTGCCTTCCACGCAAAGGAGATTCCCATCCGGACACGGGACGAAGTCTTCAATCTTGTATCTTCATAGTCCAACAGTCCGGCACAAGTACATAGTCCGGCTATCCGAGGACCCCCTAATCCAGGACTCCCTCAGTAGCCCCTGAACCAGGCTTCAATGACAATGAGTCCGGCGCGCAGATTGTCTTCGGCATTGCAAGGCGGGTTCTTCTCCAAATCCAGAGTACCTGTTGTAACGAGTAGTGTCTGGCTTCCCATTAATGTTGCACTCCTCGGCTTCTGTACCTTAATAATGACAGTCTCCATGTGTCGAGTGAATGCGAGAAGTCGGGGCATTTTTACATTTGCCACCCTTACCATGTTAGTAAATCATCTATTAAAGAGACGGGGATCCTCAGATCCAAATAACACCATCTTCCCCAAGTGAGGATTCATCAAAGCATGCCCGAAAAAAGCCATCCCATCATGGTCGGCCGCCGTAGATCCTCCTCTCGCTCCCGTAGCTCTAAGCCAAGTGATTGGGAGAAGTGTTCTGTATCCCATGGCCAATTGGTGGAGTTGCAGACCTAGAGGTTTATCCCGCCTGCATATCTTGTCCCCGTCCGAGCCGGACTAGCCACTTACAATGGCAGGGAGCAAGCAGAGAGTTTCCCCAACCCATCCAGGGGGGAGCGAGTATGCCTTGTCCCTTACTTGCTGAGGGGCCTCGGATTTCCAATCCATCCGTTCTTCCGCGGGCTCCTGGAGTACTACGGCCTCCAGCTGCATAACTTCACTCCTGCTCCCATACTGCACATTGCGGGTTATGTCGCCCTTTGCGAGCTATTTCTGGGCTGCGAAGCTCATTTCGAGCTATGGAAGAGGTTGTTCTGCCTCGTCCCTCGCAATCAAGAGGGATCAATATATCAAGTGGGCGGAGCTAAAATATGGCGCATCGCCAGGACCGGATACCTGTCCGGCACTCCGAAGAAGACATCCGAAGACTGGCCTTCGGAGTGGTTTTATATAGAGGACATCCCCCTTCCGGACCCTATCCGGATGGGTCTTCCTGAGTTTACCAACGCCCCACTGAACAAATGCCACAACTGGCGTCCCCGGAGCCCCCAGGAGGAAGATAACAGAGAGGTCCTTGAAATCGACACATAGGCGCCAGGATTTGTCCTTCTTTGGTACCATCACCAGGTTTGCTAGCCAGTACGGGTGTTTTATTTCTCTGGTGAATTCGGCTTCGAGTAACTTGGCTAGCTCCTCTCCCATGGCTTGTCGTTTAGGTTCTGAAAAGCGCCGAAGAGTCTGCTGGACCGGCTTGTATCCCTTCAGTATGTTTAGGCTATGCTCGGCCAGCCTGTGTGGGATACCTGGCATATCTGAAGGGTGCCAGGCGAAGATATCCCAATTCTCACACAAGAACGCCCGCAGTGCGGCGTCTATTGTGGGGTTCAGTTGTGCCCCAATGGATGCTGTTTTTGTAGAGTCTGTTGGGTGGACTTGGAATTTGACTATTTCGTCCGCTGGTTTGAAAGAGGTGGACTTGGATCGCTTATCGAGTATTACGTCGTCTCTGTCCACTGTGGAGCGCAGTGTAGTTTGTTCTTCGGCCGCGAGGGCTTCTGTAACGCCCCGGATCCGATGCGCTGGGTGTCCGCCAGTTATTCGCCGTAGTTGCCATGTCATGTGCTTGCTTGTTGCATTTTATCATTTCATCATGTGCATTTCATTTTGCATACGCGTTCGTCTCATGCCTCCGAGCATTTTCCCCGTTGTCCGTTTTGCAATCCGGCGCTCCTATGCCCTCCGGCGTCCCCCTTTTGTTTCTCGTTGTGAGTGGGTGTTAAACTTTCTCGGAATGACCCGAGGTTTGCCAAGTGGCCTTGGTATAGCACCGGTAGACCGCCTGTCAAGTTTCGTGCCATTCGGAGGTCGTTTGGTACTCCAACGGTTAACCGGGTAACTGTAAAGACCCTCTCTCTTTGCAGCCCAACACCCTTCCAAACTGGCCCAAAACCCATCTAACTCCCCTCCATTCTATCCGTCGATCGATCACGATCGTATGGGCGAAAACCGTGCTCCATTTGGACTCTCCTAACTCCTTCTACCTATAAATAAGCCCCTCCCACGAAATTCTCGCAGTCCAAACCCTAGTCCTCTTCCTCCCGCCGCCACCGGACACGTCCGGCCGCAGCCGGAAACGTCCGCCCTCGCCCCCGCAGCCAACCGGCGTCCGCCACGTGGCACCCGCCGGCCGCGCCGCCGTCCAGCCCGCGGGGCCCAAGGCAGGCCCGCCAGGGCCCGTGCGCGCCTTCGGCTCGCCCCGCCGCCGCCCGGTGCGCCGCCGCGCGCCTCGCCGGGCCGCCGCCATGCCGCGTCGCCCCGCAGGAGGCCCGGCCGCCCCGTGCGCCTCCTCCGCCGGCGCCCCTCCGCCCGGCCGAATGCCCGCCGCAGCGCCCCTGCCGCCCCGCCTCCGCGCCCTCGACCTCTGGCCGGTCTGCGCCGGCCAGATGCGCCGCCGCCGCCGCGGGATATGGCCACCGGAGGCCAGATCCGCGCCTCCACCGGGTCCCCGCGCCGCCCCCTCGTCTCCTCCGCGGATCCCGCCTCCCCGCGCTGTCCCACGCCGGGATCCGGCCGGATCCGGCGAGATCCGGCCCGGATCCGCCCGTCTCCCTCGTCTCCGGCCGCTCTCCGGCGAGTTCCTCCGGGGAGATCCACGAAGGTTGACTTTCCCCTCCCCGAGATTTTGGCTGTCCCCGTATCTGCATTAATTTTCATGCCATGTTTGACCTGCTGTATCTCCGCATCCGTAGCTCCGTTTCGTGCGTGTAATATGTCAAATTGTTCGTCTCAACGAGTATATCACTTCATTCCATTGCATCATATTCTTTTGAGGTCATTATATGCCCGAATCTTCGTTGCTAGAGTGCTTCATAATGTTAGTTTCAGATTCTTATCAGAACGAGCTCATTTGTCATTTTTGCCATGATTGATGTGTGCATCCTATGAGGTTGATGTACACATGTGTATTGAACTATGCCATGTCTTCTTTACAGTGGTGTATTCCATATATTTTTGTGATCAATGTGATGACTATCACAAGCATGCAAACTAGGCATCGTGATGTTGCTGATTTTAGTCCCTGTTCTGCTGTTATTTTGATGCCATGTAAACATGTTGCTACAGAGAGATCCATGCATATTTTGAGATACTTCAGTAAGGGTATTTTGAACATGTGGTTATTGTCTATCCATTCATGCCCTTGGTTGCATTTATGGAGTAGTCTAGAATGTCATTTTCGTGCTCTACTTTTGCTTCAAAATGTTTCCTGGCAGATTGTTTACTTGTTATTCAATTTAGCCAAAGATGCTATAGTTGATCCTTGCATGCTATGGACTTGTTCTTGACTTGGTTTGTTTCACAAACATGTATTCTTGATGATGCTATGCTTATCTTGTCATGCAATGACTTGTGGTGAGTGATTCAAGCTTGTTAAGTAGGGTACATGATGTTGCTGTTTTGCTAGGCTGAATCTGTTATTTCGTGATGCTATATAAATATGTTGCTACTAATTATTCTATGCATAATCTGGAGATGTTCTATAAACATGTTTTGATCTACATGTCATCCTCTATCCATCCATGCCACTGGTTCATTTATAGGTTGCTGTAGCTTGTCCATATCTTGCTCCAAAGTTGCTTGATAATGTTGCTGTCAGCCTGTTAACATTAAGTTCAGTTGTTTCCATGTGTTTTCCTAGTGATCCATGCACCCTATGACCTTGCTATTGCCATGCTTAGCTTCACAAACATGTCTTCTTACTGTTGGGTGCCTTGCCATGCCATGTAATGCTCTGTAGTGAGTTGCACAAGCTCATTTACATGCCTTCATAATTCTGTTTCTGCCATGTATGAATCTGTAATATAACTTGCTATGTTTACGTGGGTGCCATCATATTTTCTGATCCTTTTTGACTCATGGTCAGTAAGGGACTTTTGATCTATGCAATTATTAGATTCATGCCATGCCTTTTTTTTGCCATGATAAGTTCCTGTAACATGTTGTTTGATAGCTCTAAACATTGCATCGTGATGTTATTTTCTGCAAAGTCTGAAATTGTTGTTACTTGCAATCTTACCATGTGTGTTTGAGCATGTTCTAGAGATTTCTGGAGATAGCTCAGTGTTCATGTTTTGTTATGATTTACCTGAAATTCATGCCCATGCCTTTTGTTTTCATGTTGGGGTGCTGTAGCTTATTGTTTTGATGCTGGCAATATGCCTAGTTGTTGTTTTGGACAGCTTGTCCTTTAAACTTGTTTCATGTGCGGGTGTTGAACCGTTGCTCCGTTTTGAGTGTGCTCTATATGAAACTTGCTTGATTTTGCATGTAGTTTCATATTATCATGTTGCATCCATGTTTTGAGGTGCTTGCTTGATGTTTGGGTGCATTTTGCATCAATGCCATGTTTAACTTGTTTTGCTCATATCTTCTAGGCCGTAGCTCCGAACTAAATGAACTTTATATGTAACTTGAATAGAATCTCGTGTAGATCATCTTTGTGCATCTTAACTTGCTGTTTAACAACTTGAACATAAGGTTTATTCAGATCTGGACCAATTTAGAAATATGCATATGAGGACTTACCGGAATTGTTATATGTTGTTCCCGGCCTCATTTAAACTTGCCTTGATGTGTTGCTCTTGTTTGCATCATCTCTTGCCATGAGTAGCTTCATGTAGCCTTGTCATGCATCATGCTTGTTGTGCATCATGTCATGTTCTTGTGTGGTTTGTTTACTATGTTGTGTGCTTCTTTTCGATAGTTCCTGTTTCATTGTGATCGTGAGGATTCGTTCGTCTATGCTTGGTTCGGCTTCATCCGTTCGTCTTCTTCATGGACTCGTTCTTCTTCCTTTCGGGATTTCAGGCAAGATGACCGCTACCCTGGATCTCACCACTATCATTGCTATGCTAGTTGCTTCGTTCTATGCTATGTTGCGTTACCTATCTTTTGCTCATCAAGCCATCCCAAATTGCCATGAACCTCTAACCTTTGACACCTTTCCTATGCAAACCGTTGCTTGGCTATGTTACCGCTTTGCTCAGCCCCTCTTATAGCGTTGCTAGTTGCAGGTGAAGTTGAAGATTTCTCCATGGTGGACAGGATTTTTGGTTGGGATATCACAACATCTCTTATATTATTAATGCATCTATATACTTGGTAAAGGGTGGAAGACTCGGCCTTATGCCTGGTGTTTTGTTCCACTCTTGCCGCCCTAGTTTCTGTCATACCGGTGTTATGTTCCCGGATTTTGCGTTCCTTACGCGGTCGGGTGATTTATGGGACCCCCTTGATAGTTCGCTTTGAATAAAACTCCTCCAGCAAGGCCCAACCTTGGTTTTACCATTTGCCTCACCTAGCCCTTTTTCCCTTGGGAGTCGC